>NC_091216.1:3231648-3554148 GCF_040958095.1 Procambarus clarkii
AAAGGATGGGAAGCTGCCCTTTCTAGATGTAACAGTCATGGAAAAGAGCGGAGGTTTCCACACTGCAGTCTACACTAAGGAAACGAACATAGGAATGTGCCTAAATGCCAACAGCGACTGCCCAGACAGGTACAAGAGGAGTGTTGTTAACGCATTTGTCGACCGTGCTCTAAGCCACAGCTCAGAATGGAAGCAAGTCGACGAAGAACTCTGTAGGGTAAGGCAGGTCCTAGTCAACAACGGCTTCTCCAATGGTTTTGTCGAAGATATCATAAGAAGGAAAGTGAAACGCCATGCAACCACTGAAGAGACAACTAACACAACACCTATACCCCCTATTAGACTATTTTACAGGAACTTCTTTTCCACAGCTCATAAAACGGAGGAAAGGGTCCTGAAAGATATTGTTAATAGAAACGTTATCCCTACAGACAAAAATCAGAGGATACAACTGACGATTTACTATAAAACCAGAAAAACGGCCAGCCTACTAATGAGAAACTCTCCAGACACAAAACAGAACGCTTTAAAAGAGACTAACGTCGTCTATGCCTTCAAATGCCCACTTGGGGACTGTAAGCTCCAAAAAACCCAGTATATAGGCAAGACAACAACATCTCTTTCTAGGCGTTTAACGATGCATAAGCAACAGGGCTCCATTAAGGAACATATAATCTCTTCCCACAACCAAACCATCGCCAGAGAAATCCTAGTAAACAACACAGAAATCATCGATAGATACAGCGATAGCAGGTGGCTTGACGTTTGCGAGGCACTACACATCAAGAAGTCAACACCAGCAATCAACAGCCAATTATTGCACAACTATATTCTACCCACCTCAAGACTCCGCTCCAATATAGAAGCATCAAGAAATATGGAACAATAGGCTTTCTACAAACACTTCTATTCAATACCCATTGTTTGTGTTCTGTCTTGTGTTGATACTTTTAATACCCTATTAATATCCCCTCTTGTTCTGTCTTGTGTTAATGCCACATCACCCCTCCCACCTCACTCAAATGTAGATATAAAATCAGAGATACGTAAGTTCTATTCAGTTGTGTATTTGTGAACTAAAGTCTTTGAAAATGTAATAAGTTTTACGAAACGCGCCCGTGTCGCGTCAGACTAGAAATAAAAATGAATTTTGGAGAAGTGATTTTTGATTTACCTCCAACAGTGAAGCGTAATGTACGAAAGATTGAGAAAATTCGTGTTAGAATTATTAATCTTACTTTTTCGGTCATATTTAATAATATATGTCTGCAGGAAAGACTGCTACCAAAATATACTAATATATATATATATATATATATATATATATATATATATATATATATATATATATATATATATATATATATATATATATATATATATATATATATATATATATATATATATATATATATATATATATATATATATATATATATATATATATATATATATATATATATATATATATGACTGAAAACTCACACCCCAGAAGTGACTCGAACCCATACTCCCAGGAGCAACGCAACTGGTAACTACAGGGTGCCTTAATCCGCTTGACCATCACGGCCGGACAAAAGGAAGTGGTAGACGAAGCTATTTGAACCACTTCCCCGCCGGCAACTCGGATGGTAATCTTGGGCATAGCATTTCACCAAATCACCTCATTCTTTGGGGCACACGTGAGGAACACAAATGCGAACAAGCCTGAATGGTCCCCAGGACTATATGCGACTGAAAACTCAGTCGCATATACAACATCCGAGTTGCCGGCGGGGAAGTGGTTCAAATAGCTTCGGCTACCACTTCCTTTTGTCCGGCCGCGATGGTCAAGCGGATTAAGGCACCCTGTAGTTACCAGTTGCGTTGCTCCTGGGAGTATGGGTTCGAGTCACTTCTGGGGTGTGAGTTTTCAGTCGCATATAGTCCTGGGGACCATTCAGGCTTGTTCGCATTTGTGTTCCTCACGTGTGCCCCAAAGAATAAGGTGATTTGGTGAAATGCTATGCCCAAGATTACCATCCGAGTTGCCGGCGGGGAAGTGGTTCAAATAGCTTCGACTACCACTTCCTTTTGTCCGGCCGTGATGGTCAAGCGGATTAAGGCACCCTGTAGTTACCAGTTGCGTTGCTCCTGGGAGTATGGGTTCGAGTCATTTCTGGGGTGTGAGTTTTCAGTCGCATATAGTCCTGGGGACCATTCAGGCTTGTTCGCATATATATATATATATATATATATATATATATATATATATATATATATATATATATATATATATATATATATATATATATATTATATATTATATATATATATATATATATATATATATATATATATATATATATATATATATATATATATATATATATATATATATTACATTATTACAAAATTAATTAAAAAAAATTTTTATTAATTAATTAAAATTTATTTATTTTTAAATATTTATAATAAAATAAATATAATAATTATAATTATAATAATAAAAATAATAAAAATAATATTATAATAATATAAATAATTTTTTTATAAATTTAATTTATTAATTAATTAAATTAATTAAAAAATTAACAAAATTACGTTATTTCTTTCTTAAGCGATAACTATGTATATATATATATATATATATATATATATATATATATATATATATATATATATATATATATATATATATATATATATATATATATATGTGTATATATATATATATATATATATATATATATATATATATATATATATATATATATATATATATATATATATATATATATATATATATATACATATATATAAATATATATATGCGATATATATATATATATATCGCTTAAAGAAATAACGTAAGTTTGTTATCTCTAACCAATGCTAGTATTTTTATAAAAAAAATCATCTTCGACTCCAACTCAATGCAGGAAATGGTAATATATGTGCCTAATATACAGAATGTGACTTCCTTCTGCATTCCTAAAATTCTAAGCCATCTGAGAAAGTCAATCCTGGCACAGTTGCATTAATCTGTCCATTTTCAGTTGGATTTGTCAGTGTCAGAACAACTGCAGATAGTCAACACCTTTCCAGATAGGCTTCTCATATAACTCATTTTAATCATTATATTAATCCCATGCCAGCAAGATATCCTGAAAATATTCCGTCAAGTTACAGATCTGTAAGCGGGTAAACATATCGTCCTGTACTAGCGCAGTCCTTGCTTTCCCAGGCTGCTATCTCAATAATGATGTTTGTTACCTCTGACGTGCGGGTCCTCATCAACTACCTCGCCTTCGCTGGAAGTATGGTCGAGCTGGGAGGCATTGGAGCTTTCTTCTGGTTCCGAGTCAATCAACCAGAGCGCCACAGACCCATCAAGGTCAGCAAGATACATGTTTCGTAAGGAATTATGTTAATAGACAACCTTTATTAATGTAACATTTAGAGACAATTAACTTCTTAACTGAGGAAGGGTAGTCACCGTTGTACCAATGTGTGGTTGCTGTTGTGCAGGAATGATGCATTTTTACGTAAAGAAGAGAACGTTTGTATACATGTAATATTTTTATTTTTCTTATTATATACTATTTTTCATGTCATGCATTTTCGGTGTTATTTGATATTTCATCAGGTATGTTCCTAGAATCAGAATATTACCGTGTATGGAACTATATAATCAATGGAAACACCAATAATTATAGTGCATTTTTTTTATTTAATTATAAGTTATCTATTTACGCAACTACTAATTCATCAATCTTTCCAATTACTTCACTAAACTGTATTTGCCTCATCATCAGTCCCAGTCAACACTATTGCTGAGTCATTACTTAAACCTCCGTAACCCACCTGTTATCACCTTAACTCTAAAACCTATAAATAGTGATGTTATATGCTTTGCACAGTCACTTTTTAATACATATTCTTGTGGTATGTTGTCCTCTTGATCTCATTGTCACTTCTAGGTGTGAGGATTACTCTAGCTCTGGTGCCCTGCCCTCTCCTGTCATAGAGCATTGAGGTGGTTGTTGTTGTTTAAGATTCGCTACTTCGAACAAAAAGTTCCAAGCAATATGGGCTATAGTGAGCTCGTAGTGGACTTTTTTTTTTAAAGCATGGAGGACATGGGGGGCCGAAAGTAACTAAAACATATATTAAGGGAATGAAATATATAGCTGAAATATCTGCAAAATATAATTTGTAGATATTTTCAATGCTATGACCTCTGCTACACGTAATGGATTCCTTCTCAATATGCACTCTTTGCTAAGGGAGGAAAACTTACTTACTTTAGAGTCTTAGATGATTTCGTGCCCCATAATCTAAAAGGGTATTGTTTATTTTGCTTCACCTAAATCTGGTCCAGTTCTTTCCCACTTTCACGATCGTCCACATGAACTATTGACATTCATTTTGGTTTGCAAACATGTCCCCGATGTCAGGCTTCCCTTCTGAAAAGTAATGAAGTAGAAACAAGACCTTCACTCCTGATTTCTTTGTTTACAGAGAACGTCCATCCCCATACTTTGTGTTAATGTAAATGAAGTACTCACTCAGCTGTACCGTCTGTATTCTAGCATAAAGTGTATACTCTCGGTTGTGTTATCACATTTACATTTCAAAAAAGTGTATATTTACAAAAAAATTGTCACTTGTTTCCATCTGACATGTCGTTCTGCTTTTACTTCTTTTGAACATGTCTTCATTATCTATTCTATCAGTTTTCTATATATTCACAAATATAGTATGCACAATTAAATCACAATATATCTTTGATAAAATCTTGGGAACAGTATGGTTGACTGCGTGCGACTGGTGTGTCCCAACACGTGGATTCCATTCCACCTTCCTGCTCATAAAATTGTCTTCATATATATCTTCATGTTTTTCTTATACCATCTAGTAGTCAGTGCTGTAAGGTGCAATTCTCAAAGTTTATACATGTAGCTTAAGCAACTCAGATTAAGAATGGATCTTATTGTATATCTTTAGACCTTTTCAAGTTTGTTTTGTGTGGTTTTAATTTGGAATTTGTTTTAGGTGTTACATATTCAAGAGTCTGTCATAAAGGCACTAAATTAACCTCTTGCTAATTTTATTTATATTATTCGGATTTTGGGCAGTTGGAATGTGCTGCTTACATTATCATGTTAATGTGTGCTTCTGGAATTTGATTTAGGGTTATGTAAACACATAATTTATCTCCCCTTTTATCTCTACTGATAGAAGGAATATTTCATTTTTGCTCGTGTCAGAATTTTGACTTTGCCTAGATTAAAATCGAGTAGCCAGTTTTCAGACCATATTTGAAGTAATTTCTCTTCACATGATATTATAGTCCCCTCTATATTCTGATTCTTCTGTATTAGTTTTCATTATCACAAACACTGATATGAAAAAAGCAAATTTATTTGTTCAAGTTGGAAGCAAATACTAGGAATAGGAGGGATCCTAATACTAACATATGTCGTATTTACTCATCTCTTATCTACTGTGAGATTTCACTCAACTTTCACTGTGACACTGTGATTTTTTCAGAGAAATACCACCTGACTCAGTATTCCCCACTCTTCTCTCCTCTGATAAGGCTGATCCCTCGGTTATTCAAAGGCATCTTCCTCCTCTTTACGGGGCTATGGAGCATCTTAGGCCAGTTCTCTGCATTTGATGCTTCGGTGTTTTTGAAGGCTTGCTTTCCGCCGCTCAGCAAATTTATCAACACATGTTTCTCGTTCTCTTACATGCTCTTTGATTATTTTTTTTTTTTTACTTGTTTTTTATATTTAAGAAGATATTGATGCACGGTAGTTCTAGATAACTAGAATGATTCCATAATTTATTTTCATTCATTTAACACAGAAGAAAAGGTCTGAAAAACGCATTAACAATTTCACCCATCCCCAATTCAAGTTGATTACAGTAAATGCAATACAATTTTTGCAAACACTTTTCAACTTCTTTTAGTGGGTTCCTTCTCAAAACGCACTCTCTGCTGAGGGAAAAAAACTTACTTAGAGTCTTAGTTCTTTTTCTATACTAGTCATTCTTGAATCAACACCTATTTCATTCATTACAGAGTTTAAGTGTTTAGCATTAGGGGCGAGATGATAACCTGTCTCATTGACAGCTGTAGTTGAGTCAGATTCATGTCTTTTCTGTTTTGTAGATCATGCATGTTTCAGCACTCCTGTAAAATCTTGAATATTTTTCTTTGAAACCAAATATATTATGAGGTTCCGAGAAATCATCCAGGACCCTTTCTCACGAGCGTTAAATATTATATATATATATATATATATATATATATATATATATATATATATATATATATATATATATATATATATATATATATATATATATATATATATATATATATATATATATAATATATATAATATATATAATATATATATATATATATATATATATATGCCCCAATCCACACCAGATATAGGTGTATTTGCGGCGAGGTGGTGGCTGACAGGTACGGTCACCATGGCCTACTCTGCCAAAGCACAGGGGGATGGCACTCGAGGCACAGTGAAGTTAACGACATCATCAAGAGGAGCCTCACCACAGTTGGATGCCCAGCTGAAAGAGAGCCCCGTTACCTAACGCCCCGTAACTCTGATGCTCTTATTGGTCGCCCGGATGGTATCACAGTGAACCCCTGGAAGAATGGCAAGCAGTTGGTATGGGACTACACGTGCGTATCAACCCTGGCTAACACCTACATTAACCTCAGTGTTGCACAACCAGGTGGCGCTGCCACCCACAGGGAAGCAGCCAAATTCCGTAAGTATAGAGAACTGGATCACCACTACAATTTTGTCCCCATTGCTTCTGAGACGCTCGGCGCCTGGGGTAAAAGTGCTACCAGTTTTTTGAAGGAACTGGGTTCTAGGCTCATTGAAACAACAAGGGACCCGAGAGTTGCAAGCTTTCTTTTCCAGCGCCTCAGTGTGGCGATACAGAGGGGAAATGCGCACTGCATCCAGGGTTCCTTCCCGCCATCTGAGGAGCTGGAGGAACTCGACAACCTATGACAACCATCTTTGTAACCCATATGTAACTCCTTTTTTGTAACAAACTTCAAATAAAGTAAATATATATGTGTATATATATATATATGTATATATATATATATATATATATATATATATATATATAATATATATAATATATATAATATATATAATATATATATATAATATACATATATAATATATATATATAATATATATATATATATATATATAATATATATATATATATGTCGTACCTAGTAGCCAGAACGCACTTCTCAGCCTACAATGCAAGGCCCGATTTGCCTAATAAGGCAAGTTTTCCTGAATTAATATATTTTCTCTAATTTTTTTCTTATGAAATGATAAAGCTACCCATTTCATTACGTATGAGGTAAAAAAAAATTATTGGCGTTAAAATTAACGTAGATATATGACCGAACCTTACCAACCCTACCTAACCTAACCTAACCTATCACTATAGGTTAGGTTAGGTTAGGTAGCCGAAAAAGTTAGGTTAGGTTAGGTTAGGTAGGTTAGGTGGTCGAAAAATCATTAATTCATGAAAACTTGCCTTATTAGGCAAATCGGGCCTTGCATTGTAGGCTGAGAAGTGCGTTCTGGCTACTAGGTACGACATATATATATATATATATATATATATATATATATATATATATATATATATATATATATATATATATATATATATATATATATATGCGAACAAGCCTGAATGGTCCCCAGGACAATATGCAACTGAAAACTCACACCCCAGAAGTGACTCGAACCCATACTCCCAGAAGCAACGCAACTGGTATGTACAAGACGCCTTAATCCACTTGACCATCACGACCGGACATAATGAGGTGATAGCCGAGGCTATTTGAACCACCCCACCGCCGGCACTCGGATAGTTATCTTGGGCATAGCATTTTACCAAATCACCTCATTCTTTGGGGCACACGTGAGGAACACAAATGCGAACAAGCCTGAATGGTCCCCAGGACAATATGCAACTGAAAACTCACACCCCAGAAGTGACTCGAACCCATACTCCCAGAAGCAACGCAACTGGTATGTACAAGACGCCTTAATCCACTTGACCATCACGACCGGACATAATGAGGTGATAGCCGAGGCTATTTGAACCACCCCACCGCCGGCACTCGGATAGTTATCTTGGGCATAGCATTTTACCAAATCACCTCATTCTTTGGGGCACACGTGAGGAGCACAAATGCGAACAAGCCTGAATGGTCCCCAGGACAATATGCAACTGAAAACTCACACCCCAGAAGTGACTCGAACCCATACTCCCAGAAGCAACGCAACTGGTATGTACAAGACGCCTTAATCCACTTGACCATCACGACCGGACATAATGAGGTGATAGCCGAGGCTATTTGAACCACCCCACCGCCGGCACTCGGATAGTTATCTTGGGCATAGCATTTTACCAAATCACCTCATTCTTTGGGGCACACATGAGGAACACAAATGCGAACAAGCCTGAATGGTCCCCAGGACAATATGCAACTGAAAACTCACACCCCAGAAGTGACTCGAACCCATACTCCCAGAAGCAACGCAACTGGTATGTACAAGACGCCTTAATCCACTTGACCATCACGACCGGACATAATGAGGTGATAGCCGAGGCTATTTGAACCACCCCACCGCCGGCACTCGGATAGTTATCTCGAGTCACTTCTGGGGTGTGAGTTTTCAGTTATATATATATATATATATATATATATATATATATATATATATATATATATATATATATATATATATATATATATATATTGGTGTATACTGGCAGCAGGTTTTCTTTCAAACATGTTTCATTGAATATGACCGCATATTCTGTATTTATTATTTTCTGGTTTAGGGCTTCTATCCCTCTAACTATTTTCTTAGCATCAGGGCTTAATTGAAATAGGAGTTCTCCAAAACTCATTTTCGTACTTTTAAGGTGTGCGACACCTTCGATGTACGAAGGTGTTTCACCTTAAAAGTACGAAAATGAGTTTTGGAGAACTCCTATTTCAATTAAGCCCTGATGCTAAGAAAATAGTTAGAGGGATAGAAGCCCTAAACCAGAAAATAATAAATACAGAATATGCGGTCATATTCAATGAAACATATATATATATATATATATATATATATATATATATATATATATATATATATATATATATATATATATATATATATATATATATATATATATATATATATGTCGTACCTAGTAGCCAGAACGCACTTCTCACCCTACTATGCAAGGCCCGATTTGCCTAATAAGCCAAGTTTTCCTGAATTTATATATTTTCTCTAATTTTTTTCTTATGAAATGATAAAGCTACCCATTTCATTATGTATGAGGTAATTTTGTTTTTATTGGAGTTAAAATTAACGTAGATATATGACCAAACCTAACCAACCCTACCTAACCTAACCTAACCTATCTTTATAGGTTAGGTTAGGTAGCCGAAAAAGTTAGGTTAGGTAGGTTAGGTAGTCGAAAAACAATTAATTCATGAAAACTTGGCTTATTAGGCAAATCGGGCCTTGCATAGTAGGCTGAGAAGTGCGTTCTGGCTACTAGGTACGACATTATATATATATATATATATATATATATATATATATATATATATATATGCAAACAAGCCTGAATGGTCCCCAGGACTATATACAACTGAAAACTCACACCCCAGAAGTGACTCGAACCCATACTCCCACAACTGGTATGTACAGGGACGCCTTAATCCGCTTGACCATCACGACCGGACATAAGGAAGTGATAGCCGAGGCTATATGAACCACTTCCCCGCCGGCACTCGGATGGTAATCTTGGGCATAGCATTTTATCAAATCACCTCATTCTTTGGGGCAACACGTGAGGAACACAAATGCAAACAAGCCTGAATGGTCCCCAGGACTATATACAACTGAAAACTCACGTGTTCCTCACGTGTTGTTCCTCACGTGTTGCCCCAAAGAATGAGGTGATTTGATAAAATGCTATGCCCAAGATTACCATCCGAGTGCCGGCGGGGAAGTGGTTCATATAGCCTCGGCTATCACTTCCTTATGTCCGGTCGTGATGGTCAAGCGGATTAAGGCGTCCCTGTACATACCAGTTGTGGGAGTATGGGTTCGAGTCACTTCTGGGGTGTGAGTTTTCAGTTGTATATAGTCCTGGGGACCATTCAGGCTTGTTTGCATTTGTGTTCCTCACGTGTTGCCCCAAAGAATGAGGTGATTTGATAAAATGCTATGCCCAAGATTACCATCCGAGTGCCGGCGGGGAAGTGGTTCATATAGCCTCGGCTATCACTTCCTTATGTCCGGTCGTGATGGTCAAGCGGATTAAGGCGTCCCTGTACATACCAGTTGTGGGAGTATGGGTTCGAGTCACTTCTGGGGTGTGAGTTTTCAGTTGTATATAGTCCTGGGGACCATTCAGGCTTGTTTGCATTTGTGTTCCTCACGTGTTGCCCCAAAGAATGAGGTGATTTGATAAAATGCTATGCCCAAGATTACCATCCGAGTGCCGGCGGGGAAGTGGTTCATATAGCCTCGGCTATCACTTCCTTATGTCCGGTCGTGATGGTCAAGCGGATTAAGGCGTCCCTGTACATACCAGTTGTGGGAGTATGGGTTCGAGTCACTTCTGGGGTGTGAGTTTTCAGTTATATATATATATATATATATATATATATATATATATATATATATATATATATATATATATATATATATATATATATATAATGTATATACATATATATTGTAATTTAACCCATTAAATCTTGAAACATTTCTTAGAAGAGGACAGCAGTATAATTTCTTTAAACCATTTCAGATTTTCTTAAAGACTGCCTGATAATTAGCCCATGTGCTTCGTTTGATCTGAGGGAGTTAACCATCTCTGGGGCACCCTTCATCTCTCTATGTGTTGTACTAGAAAATAGACCTCTTCCGGAATATTTTAAAGTGATGATTTTAACAAGGCACACCTCATTTTTTTATATATTTTTTGCGAGAATACACTGTTTCTCAGCTCATATTAGCTCGCTAATAACAGATAAAGATATATTTAGTCTCACTAGAGTGGTAGCTCGCTATATCCCTTTGGTCCAATATTTCGATTAAGAATTGTTTTCCTTAAACACAATATTTCTTGTTCCTTCAATGCGAATTTGTCTGAGTTTCTGTTTGTCAGTGCGATGTATATATCCTTTCCTGCAAGGTATGGCTCGGCTTCCCAATAATGCACCTGATCATCGTGGGATTCCTGACGGTGTTTCCGGTGATACGCCAGCCTCTGGAGGTGGTGGCGGCGCTGGTGGTCATCGGCACGGGTATTCCAGTCTACTACCTTGCCATCCACCGCCAGGATAAGCCCAAGAAACTCCTCTACGCCATGGGTCAGTTACCTCTGGAACGTGTGTTGGGGATTGGAACGCGTTTTATGCTCTACATGATATTGCTCTAATATTATATCACTGTTGTTGTGGATGGTAGTGATGTTATAATAGTTGTTAGATTTTATTATCATTAATTACAATTAGTTATTTTATTATCATTAAAATTACTATAATTATCATTATTATTATTATTATTATTATTATTATTAGTATTGCTATTATTAAAACTTTCTTGACATATTTTGAACTTACAATCTTAAGTGATATTAAACTATGAAATTAATTTTTATGAAGGAATTCCAATATCTTCTTTTTTAGATACTGTAAAGATGTTAACGAGTTAAATTATTTTTACTGGCAATAATGATGTGTTCATTTTTCAGATAAAGTGACCTATGTGTGTCAGATGCTGTTCTTGGCCGTGCCTGAGGAAAGAACAAGTTGAGATCACGTCATGTGCTGGAGACGATGTGACTGATGCTTTTGTAACACTTAAAAAAGTCTTTCTTGGTAAACACAAAACTTAGTTAGGGTTGGATCTTTTAGTGAAGTGATTTTTAAAGTTTATGTAGGGCTATTTTCTAACAGTAGTCTTCCATTGTGAGTTCTGAAAACTAGCATCACAAAGCTTCGAATGTGCTTTGGAAAATATATTTTAATGAAAGAGAGCAGTCTTTACACAACACATAGGAGCTCATTCATTGTTTCAAGTTTCCAATTAAAAAAAATATAAATTACGCACAGAAAACTATTCAGGTTGGGTATGCCAGCCCTCTGAAATGGGTAAAAAAGAACCTAGAGAGGATGGAGAGTTCTTGGCGCTGGAGTGGCACGTCTCTGGCTGGGGGGTCCGAGCCAACCATACCCACTGGGAGAAAGGGATTTTACATCTCCAGAGGAGGAGAACTGTTCAACAGCATCGTCAGCTTTTGAGAGCGTGACGATTCTCGTGGCGCTGTAGGCTACAAAAATGTATCGTACTATATTATATATTAGAGCTATTGAAAATCTATTGTCACGGAAGTTATGATTTATCAATGATGTTCCTTATTTTCCCCGCCATCTAGTGTTTAACTTTGTTCATTATATTGTCATTTATTTCCGGCCATGCAAAATTCGAAGGTTTTTACAAGCATTCACACATATACAAAGTGATCTGCTCGGTTCAATTTACTCTATCATGTTGCCAAATGTAGTCAAAATGTTCCCACAAATGTAACCAAAATCTCCCCAACAGGGATATATCTCTCGGTTTAGAAACTTGGTAAATTGGGATAAAAGTGAAATAAAATAACAACAAATATATCGAACAATGACAATGTATTTCCTCAAAACACAGAAAAAACGCAATGTTGATATATGAATACCATCACGAAATTATACATATATTTATCGAGGAAAACATGTGCACATATACACATTCAAAACCCCACACACATTTGCATAATGCACACACACAAACACACTAATCCCCCCTGCCGTAATCTGAAGACAACACCACACCCACCTCCTCTTAACCCCCATCTCACTCTCCCAAAACATTCTCCCCCCCCTACTCCCACTCTCCCCTACCACTGACTAAACATACACACGCGCGCACACGCGCGCACACGCGCGCGCGCACGCACGCACGCACGCACGCACGCACGCACGCACGCACGCACGCACGCACGCACACACACACACACACACACACACACACACACACACACACACACACACACACACACATCTTGTCTTGTGACCATCGTGTTGGGTGGACGTGGGTTGGGAGCTCCTGGATCACTCGTGGAGTGGGAGGGGTAATCAGGCAACTTCGAAGTGAAAAAGACTATAAGTGAATGTACAAGTGAATGAAAAAACCTTGGGTTTTGACCAGAGCCATAAGGTAGTGAAGAAAAACAGTTTAATTAGCGTAATTCAAAATAGTTGAGGAAATACTGTGCAGTGTGAAACCAGACCTCACCGACCTCTGACCGCGTGACCTCACCTCGGCAGCAACCCTTATACCACCACTTGGGACGACGATTGGAGATTCACTCACCTATTGTGTTAGCAGATTGTGCAAGGTATTGAGGAGCGCCTTTTTGGCTAGATTGTTACTGCAATGACTAGAAGGGGTTCAAGGTCAATCACCAGCAGGGATGAGGAGGAGGACAGATTTATAGACAAATTAATAGGGAAATTTGTAGAGAGAAGGAGTGATTGGTTGGAGGATCTAATCCAGGGGATTAAAAGTGAGGTATTTCAGCAAATACAGGATGCGGTAGAGAGGCAGAAACAAGAACTTATGCTCTATGTTCAGGAAGAGATTAGGAAGGGAAGAGAGGACTGGGAGAGGGAATGTGCTCGTATCACAAACGAATTAGGAAGGTTTAGCAGCAGGGCTAAGGATAGAGGATTAGTGGGAGATGGGTTAGTGACTGCGGTTGGGATGGGGAATCCCCAGGGGACAGGCTACCAGCATGACAATGAATTCCTGAGGAGACGGTCTATTATAATACATGGATTATTCGAATCTAGGGCACCAACAAGACAAGAGAGAATAGAAACAGAAAAATACGAATTGCACGAGATATTGAGGTGTATTGGAGCAGAGATGGCAGAACGCGAGGTGGATATCAATCGACGGGTTGGACCTTACAATTGTACCAAGAAGAGACCTGTTCTGGTGCAATTCTCCAATGAGGAGGCAGTGGAGTACATAATGAGGAGCAAGCACTTACTCAGAGGAAGTGAAACCCATTACAATGTGTTTATAGAGAGGTTTATGACGAAAGATGAGCAAACAGCCCACAAAAATAGATGGCAACAACGACAACGTACTAGCCTCCCAGGTAGTCTCACCTCCCAGGTCACATCCCAGGTCACCTCCCAGGTCACCTCCCAGGTCACCTCCCAGGTCGCATCCTCCCCAACTCAGCCCTCCTATACATCCCCCCTGCCTCAGCCTCCCAAAACCCCCCTGTCCCTTCCACATTTGCACCTCCACAACGATTCCCCTGCCCCTGCTACATCACACTTGTCAGCGACCCCAGTGGGTCAAGCCATGCCCTCCCCAAACCCACCTTCCCATCCCCCCTCCCCAAATACCCCTTCCCACTCCCCTGCCCCTTCTACCCCATTGACTTCAATTCCATCTACTCCATCCCAGCTTCCACTGCACCCCTCTTCCACTCACCCCCAAACCCCACCCAACCCTCACCCCTCCTATGCACCTCCAGCCCACATTTAACCCCCTCACCTTGTGACCCCCTAACACCTTCCCCCATCTCTCTCTTCCCCTCTTCTACCCCAAAACCCCCACCTACCCCCGATTCCCCCCTAACTAATATACCCTCTCTTCCACTCCCAGCACCCATGCTCCATTCTCATCTCACCTCAGTATCCCTCTTCCCCCCAACCTCTCAACCTCTATCTGACTCTCAGTCTCACTCTATTTCTCAACCCCCCTATGCTATTCAGACCCCTAACTTTCAGACCCATTATGCCCTTCCTACCCCCCTAGATGCCCAGACCCCATTCGCCTACCAGGCACTCCCAGGCACCCCCCTAGCACCCCCCCACTCGCCCCCACAGCCCCCACTTGCCCCCCAGACACCCCCCAGTTCCCCCCAGACCCCTGGTGAAAGGGGGAACTCTGACACCCGAGTTTCCAAGAAGAGTCTCAAGGTTTGGTACACCAATGCTGATGGGGTAGCCAATAAAGCAGAAGAGATAAAAGAAAGAGTTAGTGAGGCAGACCCAGACGTAGTGGCAATAGTGGAAACTAAAATAAATGGCATGATCTCGGATGCAATCTTTCCAGAGGGGTACCAGGTGATAAGAAAAGAAAGGACACAGAGACAGGGAGGAGGAGTGGCACTACTAATAAAGCGGAAATGGAAGTTTGATGAGCTGGAAAATCCGGGTACCAATGAAAGCACAAGCTTCATACATGGAACCCTGACAGTGGATGGGAAGAAGATTGTAATCTTGATACTCTACAATCCCCCACCAAACAGTAGAAGGCCCAGGCAGGAGTACGAGGACAGCAACAAGACATGTATGGATGAACTGCAGAGGGCAGCAACTTTAGCGCATAGAATGAGAGCGAAGCTGCTGGTCATGGGGGACCTAAATCACGGAGAGATAGATTGGGAAACGAGGAATCCCCATGGCGGGGAGGAGACCTGGGGAGCGAAGCTGGTAGACGTTATTGACAGGAATTTCCTAATACAGCATGTGAAAGAAGATACTAGGGAAAGAGGAGGGGATACGCCCAGCCTATTAGATCTCATTATCACTCAGAATGTAGAAGACATCGAGCAGTTGGAACATGAAATACCACTAGGAGCTAGTGACCATTGTGTCCTAGCCTTTGACTACATGATGGAGCTTAAAATTGTGACCAAAGGACAAGAGGTCCGGGAAAGGAGACTTGATTACAGAAAAGGGGACTACAGAAGGATAAGGGACTACCTGGGAGAAGTGCAGTGGGAGGAAGAACTTAGAGGAAAAACAGTGCAAGGTATGATGAACCAAGTCATATTGAAATGCAAGGAGGCTGAAGATAGATTTATTCCAACAATAAAGACAAAAAGCAGGAGGGAATATAATAACCCATGGTTTAATAGACAGTGTCAGGAAGCAAAGGTGAGAAGCAGGAGGGAGTGGAGGAAGTACAGAAGACAAAGGACAGAGGACAACAGGATTAGATGTAACAGAGCTAGGAATGATTACATTAACATAAGACGAGTGTCGGAAAGAAATTATGAGAACGATATTGCAGTCAAAGCGAAAAAGCAACCAAAATTACTACATAGCCATATAAGAAGGAAGATGTCGGTAAATGACCAAGTGACAAGACTGAGGAAAACAGAAGGGGCATATACAGAAAGCGACAAGGAAATCTGCGAGGTACTGAATGCAAAATTCCATGGAGTGTTCACTACCGAGCCTGAGCAGCTCCCATTGTTAGAAGAGATTACCCAAGATGAAAGACTATCAGATATAGAGGTGACAGCAGAGGATGTAATGAAACAGTTGACAACACTGGATGCAAATAAAGCTGTTGGACCAGACAAAGTATCACCGTGGATACTTAAAGAGGCAGCGCAGGCTCTCAGCGTGCCTCTGGCAATGATCTTCAATGAGTCACTTATGTCGGGAGAATTGCCCAGTTGCTGGAAGGAGGCAAATGTCGTACCGATTTTCAAAAAGGGGGATAGGGAGGAGGCACTTAACTACAGACCCGTATCACTGACAAGCATCCCCTGCAAAATACTTGAAAGAATAATTAGGCTAAGACTTGTTGAGCACCTGGAGAGCATTGGGTTTGTAAACAAGCACCAACATGGGTTCTGGACAGGGAAATCATGCCTAACAAACCTTTTAGAATTCTATGATAAAGTAACAAGGATAAGGCAGGACAGAGAAGGCTGGGCAGACTGCATATTTCTTGACTGCCAAAAGGCCTTTGATACGGTACCGCACATGAGACTGCTATACAAACTTGAGAGGCAGGCAGGAGTAAGCGGAAAGGCCCTAGTATGGGTGAAGAACTACCTAACAGGAAGGAGCCAGAGGGTAATGGTAAGGGGCGAAAAGTCGGACTGGCGAACAGTAACAAGTGGAGTACCTCAAGGATCGGTGCTGGGACCAATCCTCTTTCTAATTTACGTAAATGATATGTTTACAGGAGTGGAATCATACATGTCAATGTTTGCAGATGACGCAAAATTAATGAGAAGAGTTGTGACAGACGAGGATTGTAGGATCCTCCAAGAGGACTTAAACAGGCTACAGAGATGGTCAGAGAAATGGCTACTGGAGTTTAACACCAGTAAATGTAAAGTTATGGAAATGGGATCAGGTGACAGGAGACCAAAGGGACAGTACACAATGAAGGGGAACAGCCTACCTGTAACGATTCGAGAAAGAGACCTGGGAGTGGATGTGACACCTAATCTAACTCCTGAGGCACATATAAATAGGATAACGACAGCAGCGTACTCTACACTGGCGAAAATTAGAACTTCATTCAGAAACCTAAATGAGGAAGCTTTTAGGGCGCTTTACACTGCCTACGTGAGACCCGTCTTAGAGTATGCCGCGCCATCATGGAGCCCCCACCTGAAGAAACACATAAAGAAACTGGAGAAGGTTCAGAGGTTTGCGACGAGGCTTGTCCCAGAGCTACGAGGGATGGGATATGAAGAGCGGCTGAAGGAACTGAACCTTACGACACTAGAGAAAAGAAGGGAGAGAGGAGATATGATAGGGACATATAAAATACTCAGGGGAATTGACAAAGTGGAAATAGATCAAATGTTCACACGTAATAATAACAGAACGAGGGGACATGGGTGGAAACTGGAAACTCAGATGAGTCACAGAGATGTTAGGAAGTTTTCTTTTAGCGTGAGAGTAGTAGAAAAATGGAATGCACTTGGGGAACAGGTTGTGGAAGCAAATACTATTCATACTTTTAAAACTAGGTATGATAGGGAAATGGGACAGGAGTCATTGCTGTAAACAACCGATAGCTAGAAAGGCGGGATCCAAGAGTCAATGCTCGATCCTGCAAGCACATATAGGTGAGTACATATAGGTGAGTACACACACACACACACACACACACACACACACACACACACACACACACACACACACACATATGTGTACTGAAAGGGGAATTATGAACAGATGAGAAGTTTCCTAAGGGTAATAATTTGGGACACAGACCTCAGAGATAAGTCTGTACATGATGGACTATGATACCCAAAAGTTTCAGGAGGCAGTAAACAGGTACATCCCGGCCCAAAGGGAAAAATCCAAGAAGCAAAAGAAGAATCCATGGCATAATAGGGCATGTATGGAAGCAACCCGTTCTCGCAAATTTAATAAGTCAATATTTACTTATTAGTTGCGTGCATAGGTGACATACTAAACATAATAGTTTCCCTTGAAAAGCTTTATAGAAAACACCGACCTTACCTAACCTACTTAGTATGTTAAAATAAGCATCTTATAGCTTCGTAATTACAATTGTTACTTAACCTATTATAGGTATAGGTTAGGTAATAATTGTAATTACGAAGCAATAAGATGCTTATCTTAACATAGTAAGTAGGGTAGGTAAGGTCGGTGTTTTCTATGAAGCTTTTCAAGGGAAACTATTATGTTAAGTATGTCACCTATGCACATATTTAATAAGTCAATATTGACTTATTAAATTTGTGAGAACGGGTTGATGGAAGCGAAGAAACTGAACAAAAGGGTGTGGAGGAACTTCCGGAATAACAGAACACCAGAAAGCAGAGAGAGATACCAGAGAACCAGGAATGAGTACGTCAAGATGAGAAGAGAAGCAGAGAAAAGTTTTGAAAACTATACAGCAAACAAAGCCAAGACCGAACCAAAGCTACTCCAGAGTCACATCAGAAGGAAAACAACAGTGAAAGAACAGGTTTTGAAACTTAAAACAGGCGAGGACAGGTATACAGAGAATGACAAAGAGGTGTGTGAAGAACTCAACAAGAGGTTCCAGGAGTCTTCACAATAGAACAAGGTGAGGTCACTGTGCTAGGAGAAAGGGAGGTAAACCAGGCGGACTAAGAAGTTACGAGAAAGGAGGTCAAGAGACACCTGTGGGATCTGGATGTTAGAAAGGCTGTTGGTCCAGACGGGATCTCGCCATGGGTACTGAAAGAGTGTGCAGAGGTACTTTGCTTGCCACTCTCCATAGTGTATAGTAAGTCACTGGAGACGGGAGACCTACCAGAAATATGGAAGACGGCGAATGTGGTCCCAATATACAAAAAGGGCGACAGGCAAGAGGCACTGAACTACAGGCCAGTGTCCTTGACTTGTATACCATGCAAGGTGATGGAGAAGATCGTGAGAAAAAAACTGGTAACACATCTGGAGAGAAGGGACTTCGTGACAAATCGCCAACATGGGTTCAGGGAGGGTAAATCTTGCCTGGCTGGCTTAATAGAATTCTACTACCAGGTGACAAAGATTAAGCAAGAAAGAGAGGGCAGGGCGAACTGCATTTTCTTGGATTGTCGGAAAGCCTTTGACACAGTACCACATACGAGGTTGGTACATAAGCTGGAGAGACAGGCAGGTGTAGCTGGTAAGATGCTCCAGTGGATAAGGGAGTACCTAAGCAATAGGAAGCAGAGAGTTACGGTGAGGGGTGAGCTAGGTAACAGGGGCATTCAGGGTGAAAGAAACTTTGCCCATTTGTTTCTGCCTCGTGCGGGAATCGAACCCTCGCCACAGAAATACGAGTCCTGCGCGTTTTCCACCATGCTACGAGGCCCCTGTGTGCGTGTCTGTGTACTCACCTAGATGTACTTGCGGGGGTTGAGCTCTGGCTCTTTGGTCCCGCCTCTCAACCGTCAATCAACACGGTGTACAGGTTCCTGAGCCTATTGGCCTTTATCGTATCTACACTTGAAACTGTATATTGAGACAGCCTCCACCACATCACTTCCTAATGCATTCCATTTGTCAACCACTCTGACACTAAAAAAGTTCTTTCTAATATCTCTGTAGCTCATTTGGGCACTCAGTTTCCACCTGTGTCCCCTAGTGCGTGTGCCCCTTGTGTTAAATAGCCTGTCTTTATCTACCCTGTCGATTCCCTTGAGAATCTTGAATGTGGTGATCATGTCCCCCTTAACTCTTCTGTCTTCCAACGAAGTGAGGTTTAATTCCCGTAGTCTCTCCTCGTAGCTCATACCTCTCAGCTCGGGTACTAGTCTGGTGGCAAACCTTTGAACCTTTTCCAGTTTAGTCTTATGCTTGACTAGATATGGACTCCATGCTGGAGCCGCATACTCCAGGATTGGTCTGACATATGTGGTATATAATGTTCTGAAAGATTCCTTACACATGTTTCTAAAGGCTGTTCTTATGTTAGCCAACTTAGCATATGCTCCTGATGTTATATTGTTAGCAGGCGGCTTGACATCAGCGAGGCACTACACATCAAAAAGTCAACACCAGCAATCAACAGCCAATTAATGCACAGCTATATTCTACCTACTTCAAGACCCCGAACCAATAAGGAAGCAGCAAGAGGAAGTATGGGCCAATAGACCTTCTGCAGTTACTTCCATTCATATGTTCACTTATCCAATTTATACCCAATGTTTCGTGTTCTGTCTTGTGTTTGTCACCTCACCCAAAACTTTTGTACTATATGTCACCTCATCCAATAGAGTATAAGTACGAAGAATTTGTGTGTAAATTAAGTGTTTGAAAATGTAATAGGAATTACGAAACGCGTTCAGGCGTCAGACAATTAAATAATTAATTTCGGAGAATTGTTATTTTTATTACCACCGACAGTAAAGAAAAACATAAGAAATATTGAGAATATTTGTGTTAGAATTAATAATGTTACCTTTTCGGTCATATTCAACAACATACCGTATATATATATACATACCGTATAATATACATACCGTATATTCAGTTGCATATGTCCTGGGGACCATTCAGGCTTGTTCGCATATATATATATATATATATATATATAAATATATATATATATATATATATATTTTATTAAATATGACCGAAAAAGTAAGATTAATAATTCTAACACGAATTTTCTCAATCTTTCGTACATTATGCTTCACTGTTGGAGGTAAATCAAAAATCACTTCTCCAAAATTCATTTTTATTTCTAGTCTGACGCGACACGGGCGCGTTTCGTAAAACTTATTACATTTTCAAAGACTTCACAAATACACAACTGATTAGAACTTGCGTTTCCCTGATTTTATATCTACATTTGAGTGAGGTGGGAAGGGTGATGTGGCATTACATTTGAGTGAGGTGGGAAGGATGATGTGGCATTAGAGGATATTAATAGGGTATTAAAAGTATCAACACAAGACAGAACACGAAACAATGGATATTGAATAGAAGTGTTTGTAGAAAGCCTATTGGTCCATATTTCTTGATGCTTCTATATTGGAGCGGAGTCTTGAGGTGGGTAGAATATAGTTGTGCAATAATTGGCTGTTGATTGCTGGTGTTGACTTCTTGATGTGTAGTGCCTCGCAAACGTCAAGCCGCCTGCTATCGCTGTATCTATCGATGATTTCTGTGTTGTTTACTAGGATTTCTCTGGCGATGGTTTGGTTATGGGAAGAGATTATATGTTCCTTAATGGAGCCCTGTTGTTTATGCATCGTTAAACGCCTAGAAAGAGATGTTGTTGTCTTGCCTATATACTGGGTTTTTTGGAGCTTACAGTCCCCAAGTGGGCATTTGAAGGCATAGACGACGTTAGTCTCTTTTAAAGCGTTCTGTTTCGTGTCTGGAGAGTTTCTCATGAGTAGGCTGGCCGTTTTTCTGGTTTTATAGTAAATCGTCAGTTGTATCCTCTGATTTTTGTCTGTAGGGATAACGTTTCTATTAACAATATCTTTCAGGACCCTTTCCTCTGTTTTATGAGCTGTGGAAAAGAAGTTCCTGTAAAATAGTCTAATAGGGGGTATAGGTGTTGTGTTAGTTGTCTCTTCGGAGGTTGCATGGCTTTTCACTTTCCTTCTTATGATGTCTTCGATGAAACCATTGGAGAAGCCGTTATTGACTAGAACCTGCCTTACCCTACAGAGTTCTTCGTCGACTTGCTTCCATTCTGAGCTGTGGCTGAGAGCACGGTCGACGTATGCGTTAACAACACTCCTCTTGTACCTGTCAGGGCAGTCGCTGTTGGCATTTAGGCACATTCCTATGTTTGTTTCCTTTGTGTAGACTGCAGTGTGGAAACCTCCGCCCTTTTCCATGACTGTTACATCTAGAAAAGGCAGCTTCCCATCCTTTTCCGTCTCGTAAGTGAAACGCAGCACGGAACTCTGCTCAAATGCCTCCTTCAGCTCCTGCAGATGTCTGACATCAGGTACCTGTGTAAAAATGTCGTCAACATACCTGCAGTATATGGCCGGTTTCAAGTTCATGTCGACTAAGACTTTTTGCTCGATGGTACCCATGTAGAAGTTTGCAAACAGGACACCTAGGGGAGAACCCATAGCGACCCCATCTACTTGCTTATACATATGCCCATCCGGGCTCAAGAAGGGTGCCTCTTTAGTACAAGCTTGGAGTAGTTTCCTCAGAATACTTTCTGGCATGTCAAGAGGAGTACAGGCTGGATCACGATACACTCTGTCGGCTATCATTCCAATTGTCTCGTCCACAGGTACGTTGGTAAACAGCGATTCTACGTCCAACGAGGCTCTTATCCCTGTGGCCCGTGCGCCCCGCAGTAAGTCCACAAATTCCTTTGGAGACTTCAGGCTGAAGGCGCAAGGAACATAAGGAGTCAGCAGGCCGTTGAGTCGCTTTGCCAATCTGTACGTGGGTGTGGGTATCTGGCTAATGATTGGCCGAAGTGGGTTTCCAGGCTTGTGCGTCTTGACATTTCCATACGCATATCCAGGTTTATATTCCCCAATGATCTTTGGCAGGTGGAGTCCGGATTTCTTGGCGTTCACAGTTTCGATCAGTTTGTTGACCTTTGCTTTTAATTCGGCTGTAGTGTCCTTCGTTACCCTTTGGAACTTAGTTTGGTCAGAGAGTATGATGTTCATTTTCGCCAGATATTCGTCTTTTTTAAGAATGACATATATTGGCGACTTGTCACCTCTCCTGACAACTATCTCCTTGTTCTCACGAAGGCTTTTAGCTGCCGCTCTAAGCTCGGGGGACAGTATGGTGCTTCTGTAGTTGCCTCGATTCTTTCCTCCTTCTGCAATAAGTTCTGCTTGTAAGGTATCTTTGGTAGTGACCTTCTTTTGTGTCTCGAGGTCGAATATGTCGTCCAACAGAATTTCCAACTCCACTTTCCGGGCCATTTCACTCGGTCTGGACATAACATGACAGTTTATGCCCAGATTTAGGAGAGTGACTTGGTCCTCAGTGAGGTTAATTCCTGCAAGGTTCAGGAAGCCATCTCTTGGTCGTGGAATTGCCATAGGTCCTCCATATAATGTTGTTAGTTTCTTGATAATCCTTGTTTCAGTGCTGAGGTGATGTTGGTCTTTGAGGATGTCGAGGTGTTGTTCAATGCGGGTACGGATACTATGGTCGATGTTGCTATTTCTCCACTCGTTTGTAGCATGAAGTAGTTGCGTTTTTTTGTCTTTGATTTCATTCTCTGCCTTGTATATCTGATCACGAATCAGATCTTTTAATACCCTATTAATATCCTCTAATGCCACATCATCCTTCCCACCTCACTCAAATGTAATGCCACATCACCCTTCCCACCTCACTCAAATGTAGATATAAAATCAGGGAAACGCAAGTTCTAATCAGTTGTGTATTTGTGAAGTCTTTGAAAATGTAATAAGTTTTACGAAACGCGCCCGTGTCGCGTCAGACTAGAAATAAAAATGAATTTTGGAGAAGTGATTTTTGATTTACCTCCAACAGTGAAGCATAATGTACGAAAGATTGAGAAAATTCGTGTTAGAATTATTAATCTTACTTTTTCGGTCATATTTAATAAAATATGTCTACAGGAAAGACTGCTACCAAAATATACTAATATATATATATATATATATATATATATATATATATATATATATATATATATATATATATATATATATATATATATATATGTCGTACCTAGTAGCCAGAACGCACTTCTCGGCCTACTATGCAAGGCCCGATTTGCCTAATAAGCCAAGTTTTCCTGAATTAATATATTTTCTCTAATTTTTTTCTTATGAAATGATAAAGCTACCCATTTCATTATGCATGAGGTCAATTTTTTTTTATTGGAGTTAAAATTAACGTAGATATATGACCGAACCTAACTAACCCTACCTAACCTAACCTAACCTATCTTTAAAGGTTAGGTTAGGTTAGGTAGCCGAAAAAGTTAGGTTAGGTTAGGTAGTCGAAAAACAATTAATTCATGAAAACTTGGCTTATTAGGCAAATTGGGCCTTGCATAGTAGGCTGAGAAGTGAGTTCTGGCTATTAGGTACGACATATATATATATATATATATATATATATATACATATACATATATATATATACATATATATATATACATATATATATATATACATATATATATACATATATATATATATATATATATATATATATATATATATATATATATATATATATATATATATATATATATATATATATATATGTCGTACCTAGTAGCCAGAACGCACTTCTCAGCCTACTATGCAAGGCCCGATTTGCCTAATAAGCCAAGTTTTCATGAATTAATTGTTTTTCGACTACCTAACCTACCTAACCTAACCTAACCTAACTTTTTCGGCTACCTAACCAAACCTAACCTATAAAGATAGGTTAGGTTAGGTTAGGTAGGGTTGGTTAGGTTCGGTCATATATCTACGTCAATTTTAACTCCAATAAAAAAAATTGACCTCATACATAATGAAATGGGTAGCTTTATCATTTCATAAGAAAAAAATTAGAAAAAATATATTAATTCAGGAAAACTTGGCTTATTAGGCAAATCGGGCCTTGAATAGTAGGCCAAAAAGTGAGTTCTGGCTACTAGGTACGACATATATATATATATATATATATATATATATATATATATATATATATATATATATATATATATATATATATATATATATATATATATATATATATATATATATATATGACAATGTCAGACCACGGAGGAAAAATGAAACAGGAATTTCCTTAAGTACTTTCGTATATTAAATACATCTTCAGAAGGTCTGAAGATGTATTTAATGTACGAAAGTACTTAAGGAAATTCCTGTTTCATTTTTCCTCCGTGGTCTGACATTGTCACATTCTTAATCACGTGTTTATTTTCGTGATACACACACACACACACACACACATATATATATATATATATATATATATATATATATATATATATATATATATATATATATATATATATATATATATATATATATATATATATATATATATATATATATATATATATATATATATGTCGTACCTAGTACTAACACTGATCATTTGTATGCGGAAAATCTACAGAGAAATGGAAGAGAGAGATGAAGATGTACCCGCACACGCATTGCTGAGGCTCAGCAATGCGTGTGCGCTGCTGAGCCACAGCAATTGAGACAGGGGACTGGGAGACAGGGGAGTAGGGAGCAATTGAGACAGGGAGACGGGGGAACCTTTCCCTGCCTCCATGTCCTCTGCACCATTCTCTCCTTCCTCTCCCCTCATCCTCCCAACCATTCCTCACTCCCCCATTCCCTCGTCCTCCTAACCATTGCCTCCCTCCTCCTCCCAACCATTGCCTCCTTTGTCCTCCAAACCATCCACCCCTTTCCACCATCACCTCGTCCTTCCCACCATCCTTCATTCACCTGCCCCTCGTCCCCAACTCCCCCATCCCCTCTTCCTCCCCACTATTCCCCACTTCCTTGTCCGATGCATTTCCAAATGATCAGATGTTCCCATCAGAAAATTGGGAACATCAAATGATCTGATAACTCCTCACTGAAATATAAGAAAACAGTTAAAAAAAACGAAATGAAAAACAATGAAAAAAATAAAATAAAATAAACTGTACTCGCGAAATATCTGGAATGGTAAACAACACAGCTCAATTCCAACTTAATATCACACCAAATAATTAAAACAAAATGAAAATAAATCAAAATCTATAAAAAATTAATTTATAAATGAAATCGAAAACACTGAAATGGAGTCGTAACATATTTAGAAAAACTGGGACGTTGCTCTTATGTGTAACAGATGGCTCTGTTTCTTTAAAAAAAAAAGATGTTTTTATCTGTCACAGGTGTGGAATCTATACTTATACTCATGAAATGAACGGAATGGTAAACAACACAACTCAAATCCAATGCAATGTCACACAAAATAATTAAATAAAAATGAAAAGGTGGCACCCTTCACCACTTTTCCTACCTTTCACCACCTTCACTACCCTTCACCACCTTCACTACCCTTCACCACCTTCCCTGCACTTCACCACCTTCCCTGCACTTCACTAACTTCCCTGCCCTTCACACCTTCACAGCCCTTGACCATCTTCCCTGCCCTTCTCCACCCTTCACCGCCTTTACTACCCTCCACCACATTCTCCTGCCCTTCACCACATTCTCCTGCCCTTCACCACTTTCCCTACCCTTCACCACCTTCCCTACCCCTCACCACCTTCCCTGCCCTTCACCACATTCTCCTACCCTTCACCACAATCACTACCCTTCACCGCCTTTACTACCCTTCACCACATTCTCCTGCCCATCACCACCTTCCCTGCCCATCACCACCTTCCCTGCCCTTCACCACCTTCACTACCATTCACCACCTTCCCTTTTCTTCTCTACACTTCACCACCTTCTCTACCCCACCTTCACCACCTTACCTACCTTCCCTACCCTTCACCGCCTTCCGTTCCTTTCACCACCTTCCCTTCCCTTCACTACACTTCACCACCTTCCCTTCCCTTCACTACACTTCACCACCTTCCCTTCCCTTCACTACACTTCACCACCTTCCCTTCCTTTCACCACCTTCCTTTCCCTTCACTACACTTCACCTTCCCTACCCTTCACCACCTTCACTACCCTTCCCTGCCCTTCATCGTATTCCCTGCCCTTCACCGCATTCCCTGCCTTTAACCGCATTCCCTGCCCTTCACCGCATTCCCCTGCCCTTCACCGCATTCCCTGCCCTTGACCACCTTCCCTGCCCTTCTCCACTTCCCCTACCCTTCACCACCTTCCCTACCCTTCACCACCTTCACTACCCTTCACCGCCTTTACTTCCCTTCACCACATTCTCCTGCCCTTCACCACATTCTCCTGCCCTTCACCACATTCTTTTGCCCTTCACAACATTCTCTTACCCTTCACCACTTTCCCTACCCCTCACCACCTTCCCTGCCCTTCACCACATTCTTTTGCCCTTCACCACATTCTCCTGCCCTTCACCACTTTCCCTACCCCTCACCACCTTCCCTGCCCTTCAACACATTCTTTTGCCCTTCACCACATTCTCCTGCCCTTCACCACTTTCCCTACCCTTCACCACCTTCCCTACCCCTCACCACCTTCCCTGCCCTTCAACACATTCTTTTGCCCTTCACCACATTCTCCTGCCCTTCACCACTTTCCCTACCCTTCACCACCTTCCCTACCCCTCACCACCTTCCCTGCCCTTCACCACATTCTCCTACCCTTCACCACAATCACTACCCTTCACCACCTTCCTTTCCTTTCACCACCTTCTCTTCTCTTCACTACACTTCACCACCACCACCTCTACCCCACCTTCACCACCTTCCCAGCAGGTCGGCGGGATCGTCGACCAGCTTCAACAGCGTAAAAAAAAAGAAAACAAATTCAAGCTTGCACAAATATCTATCAGCAGTAATGGCTACACTTCCTGTCCCAAAACGTTGGCGGGTTTCACAACCTGTTATACACCAGAGGTTGTAGTGGTTGAGGGGATCAAGCCAGCAGTAGGACCAGAGCCTCCTTCACTGTCACCCTGCACGAGCACCTCACCTCACCTCTTCGAGGACGAGTTCTGTATTGGCCGTCTCCCCCAACCTGCCCACCGCTTCATCCTCGCCACGGCGGGCGTGATCGTCTCGACGGGGAAGAAGTGAACCAAAATCATCGCAATTAATATAAAAGGTAATAACGCGACACAAAACAAGGCAATCGCTGCTATCAAAATTATCAAAACCATGTTGAAAAGCAAGGTGGCGAGCCTCGGGAATAAGGGGCCTATCATGTAGGACAGAAGAAGGATTGGTAAGAGAATTAGCATTACACATCCGGTCCATATACATATGAGTGCGAATATCAGGGTGCAGTATATGTTGGTGATACACGCCCCTAAGCGGAACAATAAACCCCGATCCTTCGTTTCTTTTGTGGTGTGCTTCATCATCAGTTTCTTATTCTCCTGAGCTTGTTTTTTCTCCTCTTCAAGTAACTTCTTTGTTTCTTTTATCTTCTTTTCTTCCTCCTTCTGCCTTTTTTTCTCTTCCTTCTTCTTATTTTCCATGTTCTTCTCTTCCTCCTCCTTTTCCTCACTTTTCTTGAGCACGAGTGTGAGCTTAGCTACAGGGTCCCTGGTGTTCTCCGACGACCCCGACGGAGGAGGAGCTGCATCAAACCACAGGTACTGGAGCTCTGTGGACTGGAACCCTGTCAGGAGCTGACGTTCCAGCAGGTAGATGTAGCGGAAGGTTATGTGTCCCAGCCTCCAGAAGAACTCTTCGAAGGTCCTCAGCCTCAGGTACCATTTTCCCAGGAATTCCCGCCTCCACCAGGAATTGGACCTGTACATCTCCTGGGCTCCCAGACTCCTGCGGGAGGACCAGCAGCGGCACCTCAAGGTTGCCTGCCGGAGGGCCTCGTCCTCCTGTATGAACTGGTGGAAGCAGAGAGGCAGGAAGCCCCACGCAAGCAGGATGACGCCACCGAGGGCCAGAGCGACCTTCTTGACTCCGTCGCCGCAGGAGGCCCCGACGGCCGGATAGTAACCGGCCAGCAGCAGGCACCGCCGGCTGTAGAGCTCGTACAGGTAGGGGAGAGTGCCGATGAGTGGCAGCCGGGTCCAAGAACTTCTTTCGCAAGTAGACTCTACACCGAGGAGGATCCTGGTGATGGCGGCGCCCCACGTGTCCTGCAAGAGGTCCACCTCACGACGCAGGCCGCCGCACGCCACCTCCACCAGCGCCACTAACACCACCATCACCATGGCTCTGCGCACAGCTGTACTAAACATTATTGTCTTGTTTAACGTTAAACAATGCGACAATACGCTTCTGTAACAACCCTTTTCTGAACACTTTTATTTCAAGACAAAAGGAGATCTCAATTGGGAATTTATTGGTGGCCATCACACACACTGTCTCTACCGGTGACCACCACACACACTGTCTCTAATTGTGGCTACCACACACACTGTCTCAAATTGTGGCCACCACACACACTGTCTCTACCTGTGGCCACCACACACACACTGTCTCTTCGTGTGGCCACCACACACACTGTCTCTACCTGTGGCCACCACACACACTGTCTCTTTGTGTGGCCACCACACATACTGTCTCTACGTTTGGCCACTACACACACTGTCTCTACCTGTGGCCACCACTCACACTGTCTCTAGCTGTGGCCACCACTCACACTGTCTCTAGCTGTGGCCACCACTCACACTGTCTCTTCCTTTGGCCACCAACACGCACTGTCTACTTGTGGCCACCACACTGTCTCTTCCTTTGGCCACCACACACACACAGTCTCTTCCTGTGGCCACCACACACGGTCTCTGTCTATGGCCACCACACACACTGTCTGTACTAGTGGCCAACACACACACTGTTTCTACCTGTGGCCACCACACACACAGTCTCTTCCTTTGTCCACCACACACACAGTCTCTACCAGTGGCCACCACACATACTGTCTCTACCAGTGGCCACCACACACACTGTCTCTACCAGTGGCCACCACACACACTGTCTCTACCAATGGCTACCACACACACTGTCTCTACCAATGGCTACCACACACACTGTCTCTACCAGTGGCCACCACACATACTGTCTCTACCAGTGGCCACCACACACACTGTCTCTACCAATGGCTACCACACACACTGTCTCTACCAGTGGCTACCACACACACTGTCTCTACCAGTGGCCACCACACATTCTGTCTCTACCAGTGGCCACCACTCACACTGTCTCTTCCTGTGGCTACCACACACACTGTCTCTTCCTGTGGCCACCACACCTGTCTCTACCTGTGGCCCCCACATACTCTGTCTTATCCTGAGGCCACCCACATACATTGTCTCTATCTGTGGCCACCACACAAACTGTCTCTACCTGTGGCCGCCACACACACACACTGTCTCTACCTGTGGCCACCACACACACACACTGTCTCTACCTGTGGCCACACACACACACTGTCTCTACCTGTGGCCATCACACTCATTGTCTGTATCTGTGACCACCACACTGTCTCTACCTGTGGCTACCACACACACTGTCTCTACCTGAGGCCACCACTCACACTGTCTCTACCTGTGGTCACCACACACACTGTGTTATGGTTTTGGTCAGACAAACAATCTTCGTCCACATGGTTTTATTCTCCGCCAGTAACAACAACAAAACAATTATCAGGTACATGAAATATTATTAACAAGATCATAAACAAAAGAGCATCTGCTCCAAACATGCTACCTCCAACATCTGTAGTACTCAATCCCAACATTCTTCCCCTTTTAAATAAACTATATCCCTACAGGTTAAGTCTATCAGTCGGTCGTATGACTCTTCCTGATTTTCTCAACTGGGAGTCCTGACCTGTTACTTCTGGGAAACATTCATCTGAATTACTCCTTGTAGAGTCCATAGGGTTAACTGTATCCCCATTACCCTCTACTGCCCCTTGCTCTGCCTCCCGGTCTCCTGCAGGTGCTGCTATCCCTTCATTATTAGGATGGATATCACTAGTTGCCCCACCCCCACCTGAAGGGTCTTCAAAATTCCCTGTGAACCTTGGCATGAGCTGATCGGCATGCCTTTTCCAATTAATGTTCCCAAAACTCTGCACTTGCACAGTGAAGTTCCTGCGGCCCAGGACCTCCCTAATTTTCTCTTCCACCCAGGGCTTTCCACTTCCAAAATTCCTTGCATATACTGCATCCCCCTCATTAAACAACAATTCCTCTCCCTGAGCCAACTGACTGGCCAAGCTAGTTACCGATTTCTCTTTATTGGGATCTGTCTTTACTGCTTCCGTGTGCACTTTAAAGTGTCTATTAAACAGTAATTCAGAAGGAGATTTACCAGTAGTAGAATGAACAGTTTTCGTTTGATTATATAAAAATCTACAAAGCCTTGTATTAATAGTACCTTCCGTAAACCGCTTTAACCCTTCTTTCAAGGATCTCACTGCTCTCTCTGCTAGACCATTTGAAGAAGGATTATAGGGGGCAGGTGTTACATGTTTAATACCATTTTTCCGAAAAAAAATTCCTCCATTTCCACAGAAACAAAATAAGGAGCATTGTCTGAGACAATTATGTCTGGCAATCCAAAATTACAAAATGTTTTCCTTAGTAATTCACAAGTTACAGATGATGTGGTGGAATTACACACATGCACATCCAGAAATTTGGTGTATGAATCCACCACCACTAGGTAATATTTATTATCCATAGGTCCCGCATAATCTACATGGAGTCTAGACCAGGGTTTTCCAGTGCATGGCCAAGAAAGTACTGGGGCCTGGGGTTTCTGATAATTCTTGAAGCAAATATGACAATTTTTTGTTACCTCAGCAATATCCTGGTCTATTTTTGGCCACCAAACCCAACTTCTAGCTTCTGCTTTCATAGCATTTATGCCATTATGGCCTACATGCAGCTTTTCCAAAATCTTACATCTCAGTTCCCCAGGCACCACCATTCTATTCCTATACAAGAGTACATCCTGGTGAATACTAAGGTCAGCCTTCACTGCAGCATACTCTGACAATAACAAATTATCATTCCAACCATATTTGACATATTTCAACAACAGACTTAATTTAGGATCTCTACCAGTTGCCTTCCTAATAGTCTGGAATGAAATATCCTCAAAAGACATAGATTCCACCAGGTTAACATACTCCACTGGAATACTGGAATTTAATTCTTCTGTCACAGGCAATCTACTTAATGCATCAGCTACTACATTATCCTTGCCTGGCTTAAACTCTAAATCATACTCAAACTGCGATAGTAGTAATGCCCATCTTTGAATTCTAGCATTGGCATTAACTGGAATCTGCTTACCTCTGCCAAACAATCCTAGCAGGGGTTTATGATCTGTTCTAGCAAGAAATTTCCTCCCCAGCAGAAAATACCTCAGCTTTTTTACAGCATATACCAAAGCTAAGGCTTCTTTATCTAACTGAGAATAATTCTGTTCCGCAGGAGATAATTTCTTGCTAGCAAAATATACTACTTTATCCTGACCATGGTCACGTGGAGGTGGGCCGGGGCTCTGCTAGCACTCGGCTGCTAGGGGCTCAAAAGGCCGAATACTCAGCCCCTCCGACTCCCGGAATTCACCGGAGTCTCCTTGGTCACACAGGAGAGGACCAACAATGCCCACCTCCACAGGTCTTTGCTTCCACCACAAAAGGGGGTGCCACTGATTCACCCTGGAAGCCCTTCAGTCAAACACGGGGAAACTACTGTTAACAATTCAGGCCTAGACCCGTGGAGGAGTGAAGGAAGACTCAGGCTTACCTTATAGCCATAACATCCCTGAGTCTTGCCTGCCAGACAAAAAGGTTGCAGGAACTCCTTTCCCGCCTGTCTTCTCTATCTTCTTCTTAACAAGGTCGCCAGCTGGGTATTATATCTGCACCCCAGCAATGCAGTTCAGTGGGTGTATTATATATTGTTTGTAGCCAGAAGGTTGCTATTCCCATAGATCTGCTACTAGACTGTCGGCCCAGGGTACTCTCCCAGGAAGGTCTGTGTGGCTTTACCTCTCTCTAGCCACTACGTTACTAATTGCCACCATTCAGGCACTGATACTGATCGGATGGCTAAGGGTACACTTTTATATAAGTCCGTGCTGTCTTGACCTCTCTCCAGGCAATAAGAACTTCTATAGAGAACGTAGTGTTCCCTAGGTGGTACTATGATAACCTTCGTGTATGCTCATAGAGAAATATTATATATTATTATAAATATTATTATAAATGGAGGCACACTTAAACACAATGATAAAAGTGTGAATTTACTGATGCAAATTACATGATCACACATACAATCACAAGTAATACATGAATATGAAAATAAGGGATAATAAGTCTGGAGATCGTCAGCCTCTTCTTCCGCGACCTCCAACACTCCTTCAACTGGGCAGAAAGACAGGAGTCCCACACTCTCTCACAGGAGGGCCTCTTCACCACGTCGGCGCCTCTTCTTCACTGTCCTGCCATCCATACACACTGTCCCCTCTGACAGTCCTGGACACAAGCTGCCTTGCAGCCTATTCTACTACTAAAGTATTAATGTCCTATTGCCACATACATAAGTAAATATTGTGGCCTAACTAGCCTACTCACACAAGGGGTAATGGGAGGGAAAATGATCTTCCTTACATTCCTGGCTCACGACGCCTGTCCCTCGATGGTGTGAGGTTCCCACGCTTCCTGAATCGGTCCTTGACGATCCAGGAACGTTCCACAGGTCCTCAGGTGTCGTGGAGCCTTCGCGTCGTCGCCGTTCCAATCCCTGTGATTCAGCTACCCCAATCCTGGTTCATCGATGGGTGCTGAGCTAATCACTATTTTCCCACACTCGCCCCTTCCACAAGGCGTTGCTCCTTGTCCTAGGAACGGTGTCGTCCTTCCAAAACCCTCAGTGGATGTGACCCGGTCACAGCTAGGCTTGCCCACCACACCTTTCCAGGCCCTCAATGTCCAGCGTCGCCGCCGAATATTTTCCAACTTTGGCACTCTATTGCTCAATAAACTTGGTTCCTTTTTGCTTCCCAGAAGCGCGGGGTCTCCAATACGCAAAATGGGCTGCGATAGCCAGCACTAATCCACTAAGAAAGGCTTGTAGAGTCTCAAATCCTTGAGAGCCGACCGAGGTGCGTCTTCTCGCTTCCATGGTCAGGTCAACTCTGACGTTGGCGCCGCCGGGGGCACTCGGTGATGTCACGGCGGGCCCTGTGCGGGCCTAAGTCGGCCAATCCACGATCGGCTAGTGTCCCTTCCAAAACGTCATATCTGCAGTAGGGGATACTCTTTCATTTTATATCAGGGCGCCAATTTTCCCTTACTTACAACTTATAATGTAACTTTCTCCCTTAACTGGCAGCCGGTCTGGTCGCCACATATATCAATAGACTCCCTGTACCTCAGAGAATCAGTAGGGAGAGCTGATATGACTCTTAAAGCAGGCAAACGAAAGAAATAGGAGAGGGCACCGTAACACCATCTACTTCCTGTAATAATACACAACCCACTCCTACTGGGGAAGCATCTACCTCCAGTTTTACGGGAGTCTACCTGTAAAATTAGTGAGCACTGGAGAATTGATCAATTCCTGCTTAATATTCCTGAATGCATTTTCCTCTCTTGCTGCCCACTTAAATCTTGCCCCTTTTTTCAACAATTCATACAAGGGTGCAAATTTTGTTGAAAAGTTCTTCACGAACTTACAAAAATATGTAACCATCCCAACAAATGACTGTACTTCCCCAACTGATGTTGGGGCTGGGGCATCTATTATAGCAGCTACATTTTTGTGAGAAGGAGTAAAGCCCTTACCTGAAATATGGTACCCCAGATATTCAATGGCCTTGGTCTTCAATGTTGTTTTTCCCTTATTAATCTTCACATTGTGCTTTTGCAAAAGATTCAAAACTTGTTCTAATCTAGCATCATGCACTTCCTCATTCTCTCCACATACAATAATGTCATCTAAAAAACTAGCCACACCTTCAATGTTAACTAACAACTGGGACATGAATCTCTGAAAAATTGCTGGAGACGAGGAGAGTCCAAAAGGAAGTCTTTTATACTTAAATAACCCCTTGTGGGTATTAATCACTAACAATTTCTGGCTCTCCTCCTCTACAGGAATTTGCAAGTAAGCATCTTTCAGGTCAATCTTAGAAAAAATTGCTCCCTTGCAGACCACTGACAACAACTCATCTATCTTAGGTAAAGGGTACTTCTCACAGTGTATGCAGTTGTTCAGTTCTTTGAAGTCTGCACAGATTCTCAAGGATTTCCGATCTGCCTTCAACACTGGTACAATTGGGGCTGCCCACTCACTATGTGTAATTGGCTCTAAGATGCCTTCTGCCACATGCTTTTCCAGGGCTGATTCTACCAATTGCTTGTAATGAAACGGCACTGTTCTTGCCTTGAAAAATTTAGGTGAAGCCCCACTTTTCAGGTGAATTTTTGCCACAATGCTATTAATTGGCTTATCTGCCTCCACTGAATATTTGTCTAACATTTGTTCGGCACTTTTAATTGTTTTAACTATCGACAATTCGTCTAGGCCCGCCAAGAAAATTCCCACTTTTTCCATGAGATCCTTACCACATAGGCTAGGATTATGTGAATCCACTACATAAAAATCCAAGACAATTTCTTTCCCATTATAACCTACTTTTGCCAACACCTTGCCATAGACCTTAATCGGTACATTATCATAAGCACTTAAAGATTTTTTACTTGGTTTTACATTCAATTGCAAGGTATCTGCCCAATCTCTAGACAATGTTGACACTGCAGCACCAGTGTCCAGTTCCAAGGGAAGTAACTTCCCATTAATTACAAAATTCACCACTTGTGACTTCACTGAACATATCTTTTCTTTCACCGAATATAGTCGGTTTTCCTCACCTGCAGCTTCTTCAGACTGGTTACCTTCCTCTATTGCCTTCTCTTGAGGTTATCTCGAGATGATTTCGGGGCTTTTTTTTTTAGTGTCCCCGCGGCCCGGTCCTCGACCAGGCCTCCACCCCCAGGAAGCAGCCCGTGACAGCTGACTAACACCCAGGTACCTATTTTACTGCTAGGTAACAGGGGCATAGGGTGAAAGAAACTCTGCCCATTGTTTCTCGACGGCGCCTGGGATTGAACCCAGGACCACAGGATCACAAGTCCAGTGTGCTGTCCACTCGGCCGACCGGCTCCCTCGCCTTGCCTTGACCACAGTACCACTACCTCTTCTTCCTGCATTCCCTGGTCGTCTCCTCTCCCAGGCCTTGTTGTTCCTGTTCAGATATTCCCTACACACTCTCTGCAAGTGTCCCTCCTTGTTACATAAGTTGCATATATATGCACGAAACTTGCACTTGCTACTTATGTTGTGGGATATCTGGGGCTTGACTCAATTATTTAATTATTTAATTATTTAATTTAATAACGAAGGACCACCCACTTTTGAGAAAAGAGGGAAACTAATAAAAAGTGATCATTAGAAACACAAGGAAGAACCAGTGTCTATGGATAAATATTAGAAAGAATAATCACTTAAATAAATAATGGACTGTATGGTTAATTAACTAAAGTCAGAGCCTCAAACACCTACATTAAGAGAGGGGGGGGGGGGGGATTGCTAGAACTCCATATACGTCTAGGAACTAGTGTGGTTCATCACCAGTTCATTGTTGAGTAAAGAATATTATGACCAAAAATATTATAGAATCAATAGGTAAATTCAAATAGAGAATATTAATGATTGTTAGAATTAAAGAGCAATCATCTAAGTAAACACATCAATCTCCAAATTCATATAGTAAGTACTCAATATGATAATATTATGGATATGTATAATAAAATGGAATAATTAAATGTGTACAAAAAGTCTTAGCTTTAAGACGATTTCTATGACATCGTTCGTGCTTCGTCCTCGTGATCTCAGGAACTCCACATAGAAGCCATTAAAGGTGAATAACACGAATGTAGTTAACGATTCGTTGACTCCTCACATACGAGCTGTAATTTAAAGGATATTACGTAGCATTGAACTAGGCTACTTATATCTCAAAATTTATGAAAATAGAAAATGAATATTAATGCGGTACTAACATTGGATTTGTTGTCGTCCCGCTATGTAACGACAGACTACCCACGAAATATACAATCTCTAATGATGCATCAAGAAAGAAAATATACTTAGCATGAGCGCAGTATATGCTGAAGTCTGCCGATATCGCGTCTCAGTCTCAAACTTCCACGATGTTGTACACATGATTGAGAGTTTGTCTTGATTCTCAACGCGCTATTGTTTGACCGAGCACTATGGAGCACGTGGAAGAATAATTATTCGTTATAAGTTGGTGTAATTCTTTCTGATAATCCCAAAGCCACGTGTCTCAGACTCTGACGCCACGACTTTCCTCTGTCCAAGTACGCACGCTGGCTGCTCGCTCCACAACATGAGCCACAACAATGGCGTCTCCTTCTTCTGCAACTCACGTCCTGTCCTGTGGTGAATTTCATTCACCACAGAAATTATTTATCACGAATAATACTATTTCGTGCAATTGTGGTTGAAATACTTTAATAAGGACTGGGTTGTGATTCTAGAGATTTAAATATTATGGCTTTCTCGTCTTATGGTGGTAAACGAGAATATGGAGAAGATTATAGTTTTCTCCATGGCATTCACGTGTGACAGAAAAACTATTACTTGATAACAATGTAACTAAAAACTCTCGATTTAGAATTATTTGGGAGTTATGTTATCCGTAAATAATTATCACACGGAATACTGATGATTTTAGAGAATCACATTCAATTCTCTAGCACACTGGCAATAAATGTGTTTAACTAGATATAATCTGACGCAATACTGGTGCTTGGTTTCGTAAGAATTCCAGCATCAATATGTAGATATAATGGTTAGTTTATGTGAACATTACTGTTAGTAAATTTAGTGACTACTGTAGTTAGTATATAATAATAATGATTTATTATAATACAATAGTATTGTATTAGTGTTGGAAATTTCCAACATAACTCCGGGGGAGATTTCTCGGGTCGCAGTGCAATGTTGAGTACTGACATACCTATCCCGAAGTTAGTATTAATGTTAGTACGTTAGTATGTTAGTACACACATAACGGATGTCCCGTAATTGTCAAGGACATACAAGAAATTTGAGTTTTGTAAAGAAATTCATTTTGAATGGAACATGTTATTGTGAATCATCTAAAGTTAATGACTAATAAAGCCTACAATAAACTCTGTGACTGGTGTCGCTATGACATGTAATGTTTATGTTACTAAGTCTTAAAGTTTTGCAAACTCTTAGATACTCTAGTTGAAATAATGTTATTATTAATAGCCTATACAACAAATTAAGAATTAAATCATACAATTTAAAGCAACTGAGAAACCACTGTGAGGTGAATGTTCTGGGTCATTGTGACTTGTAACGATTTGTTACTTGACATCACAACACAGTATCATCATGATTACTCAAATTGGATGGGAAATTATTTGCTCTTAGTCAGAGCTATAATAGGCTTGTAGTTTCCGTTTGCATTGTTGAGCAGCAGCTCTAGTGGGACGGTTGCGGTTGCTCGGTGGATCAGAATTGTTGTCCTCGGAAACTGTTGGTGAAGCTGGTTCTGATAAACACTCTCGTTCTGCTAATTCGAGAGGTACCAACTTCTCTAAGGTTTTTAGGGTAGTGATGCCTCGGCACAAAACCTTTACTACTCTCAGGATGCCTTGGTGATCTGGGTGGATAGCAACAATTTTTCCTATAGGCCACTCTGACCTTGGTCCATCACTGTCAACCAATACTAGGTCTCCTGGTTTAAGTTGAACTTTATTATAGGGGCTCGAAGCTCCGTAGTGGTATTCTCGTAGAGCTGTGAGGTACTCTCGAGTCCATACCTCATTCCACCTTTCAATTACTCTTGAGAGATGTTGGTAACTTTCTACTAAGTCACTCCTGGTTACATGGGAAGGATCGACGGGGTCCTCTTCTGCCAAAGGTATTAGAGGGCTCAGCAGGCCTCCATGTATTAAGTGCGAGGGACTCAGAGGTTCTCTCTGTGAGAAATCATCTGATAGGTAGGTTAATGGGCGATTGTTGACTCGCGCCTCGATTTCCACGACAAGTGTTTGGAGTTCGGAGTAACTAATTTCTGTCGATGTAAGGTCTTCCTTAAACAATTCTTGACAGTCCCTATCATACGTTCGTAGAACCCACCTTACCAGGGGGCTCTGGGAGCAATAAATTTCCAGTGGCATTGTCGTCTCTATAGGACTGACTGCACTTCTGGATGATTCCATACCTCTCGTAGACAGGCTTCTCTTGCTACAAAATTTGAACCATTATCCGATATCATTAGTTTGGGAGAGGATCTGCGAGCTGCAAATCTACAAAAAGCTTGGATGAAGGCTTCAGCACTCGTGTAAGAAGTCACTTCTAGATGTACGCCTCGCGTAGTAGCACATGTAAAGAGGCAAATATAAGCTTTCACTGGTATCTTATCTGGATTGCCAGTGAGAAGCAAGGCTCCTGTGTAATCGACACCAGTGGTCTCAAAGGGACGAAGATGAACTACTCTTTCTTCAGGGAGTGGTGGAGGTCCTGGGTAAGGACACACTCGAGCGTCGTATCTTTTGCAGATCACACAGAATTTAATAATTGATTTGACAGTTTGACGACCTTGAGGAAGCCAATATTTCTGTCTGAGGTCGGTGAGAGTGTCCAACACTCCACCATGCAAAGTACATATTGATGGTGATGTAAAACTAGAAATTTTGTAATAATGTGGTGACGTGGTAGAAGGATCGGATTCTTTGTATCCAAATCAATTTTTGCATGAAGCAAGCGTCCTCCACACCTTAATATATTATGAGTGTTGGCATCATACCAGATACCTAGAGACTTGGTTAATTTATCTGGAAGATTTTCATATTCACTTCCATATGTCTCTTGCTGTGCACGTTTGATCCAGTAGAGGATAGGATTGGGAAACTTACGTCGGATTCCTATCTTAGCAAGAAAGTCAAACACATGTGCTGTCACTCTTAATAACTTACTCAAGTTAGAATAATTGTGAGGATTAATATCTGAGATTCGATGAGGTTCTGGTTTTTTCATGGGAGTAGTGATACTGGTCACTATGACTTGTGGCTTTTGTTTGGGCCACTGACCACTAACAAGCCATGAAGGTCCATTAAACCACATCGAAGACTTGATTAGTTGTTTTAATGTTAACCCTCGAGATAAGTAATCTGCAGGATTGTCCTTAGTGGGAACATGTCTGAATTTATATCCAGCAGATAATTCATGAATTTCCCTAACACGATTACTAACGTAGGGAGTATTATTGTTGTTATTTCTTACCCATTGTAAGACTGCCTCATTGTCTGACCACACGACGATTTCACCAAAGTGGATATTATTGAGTGTCTTGGTCAGGCAATAAGCTAATCTTACTCCCACCAGCAATGCAGTTAACTCCATTTGAGGTAAGGATCTCTTCTTAATGGGAGAAACTCTTGCTTTAGATGTGAGCGAAATTGATTGTGCACTATTGACTAAGTAGGCTACAGCGCCATACGCTTTGCTAGAGGCATCGCAAAAAACGTGCAAATTTGTGGGCAAGTTTTGTCCTGAAGCATTACGAGGAAATTTCAAAACACCTAACTGATTGAAATCCGTTGTGAGTATCTGCCATTTATCTTGCAACTCAATTGGCAACGGATCATCCCATCCCATATGTTTCTGCCAGCATTCCTGCATTAGGAGTTTGCCCCTTATTAATATAGGACTAAGTAAGCCTAATGGGTCAAATGGTTGACTGACATACGAGAGTAATTTTCTCATGGTAAGGGATGAATTATCGGTTTGTACTGACTTGACATTCATCTCGTCAGTACTTGTGTTCCATTCCACACCCAGAACTTTTAATTGATTAGGCACCTGATAACCTGGAAACTCTTTCTCGATTATCTGGTTTAATGATTTATTATTTGAGGCCCATGATTGTAGTGGCATATTGGCTCCTAATAACTCACGGTTAGCCTCATGGTAGATTTCTACCAAATTGGATTGATCATTTGTAGTTCCCTGGAAATTATCGACATACAAGTTGTCACTGATTTCTGCCTTATAAGGGTTATTTGACTTCCTCAAATGTGAATCTAATGTTGCTTGAAGTAGAAACGGGGAGGAAGTCACTCCGAATAGCACTGAGGCAAAACGATAAGTTCTGATATCACTGTTAGGATCCAGTGGGTCCTTAATCCAGAGAAACTTGGTGTAATTACGATCCTCATCTTGTAAGCCTACTCTAAGGAAAGCTTTACTGATATCAGCAGTATAAGCAAAAATACCAGTACGGAATCGTAATAGCACATCATGTAGCCTTTGTTAGGCTAGGTCCCGTTTGGAGACATTCATTCAAGGACACGCTGTTTGGCTTCACTTTGGCACTACAGTTGAAGACAATACGTATTGGTGTTGTCAATGAATCTTTCACCACAGCGTGATGGGGTAAATAGTGACCTATTTTTCAGTCATCATTATCAACAACCTCGATAAATATACTGTTGAGTTGTTGTTGGATTAATTGATGATACATGTTCAGTTTGTCCGGCTGCTTCTTCAGCCGTATTAATTGAGACTGTAATTGTGAGGCTGCCATGAAATAAATAACTGGAAGTTGTGGATGATTCAACTTCCATGGTAGTCTCACCCAGTATTGTTTATCTTTATAGACAACTGTATCCAGATATTGCTGGTAAGTCCACGTATCATCAGGGCTTGGTTGTTCAGGGACAAAACCTAAAGTGTCTAAATCCCACAGACGATGTACAGGTGGATCAGACTCATTATCTTCAGATATTTCTCTGAAATGTAGGGGTGACTGTTCCAAGCCTAATCACGCCACTATTGTATTGTTAGATTGTTGGTTGGTTGACGCTGGAATTTGTTGGAAAAGCACCGGTCCAGTAAGCAACTTGCCTCCAGCAGATGACAACAAATTCATTCCGTGTTGTCTGGTGCATCCCGTTATAAATTTATAATAATGGTCAGCGCCTATAAGTATTCCAACATCAGTGAGGCAGTCAGAATTTATTTTGTAATCTGCTAGCCTCATGCGGTTTCGTCAACCCGTTCTCGCAAATTTAATAAGTCAATATTGACTTATTAGTTGCGTGCATAGGTGACATACTAAACATAATAGTTTCCCCTTGAAAAGCTTCATAGAAAACACCGACCTTACCTAACCTACTTAGTATGTTAAAATAAGCATCTTATAGCTTCGTAATTACAATTGTTACTTAACCTATTATAGGTATAGGTTAGGTAATAATTGTAATTACGAAGCAATAAGATGCTTATCTTAACATACTAAGTAGGTTAGGTAAGGTCGGTGTTTTCTATGAAGCTTTTCAAGGGAAACTATTATGTTAAGTATGTCACCTATGCACATATTTAATAAGTCAATATTGACTTACTAAATTTGCGAGAACGGGTTGGGTTTCGTTTAAGATATTTCGCAGTGCGAGCTAATCCTGTGACCTGCAGGTCTGTAGGAAGTTTGTCTACTACTACCGCTTGTATTGGACTAGTGGAAGATCCAAGTCTCACTAATACCTTAACTACTTGGTATTCACGAGGTCCACTATTAGTCAAGAAACCAGAAATATTCAATCTCACACTTTTGGCAGGTTTTAAATTTAACTGCTCGACTAATTGTTGTGTGATGAAGGTTTTCTGTGATCCTTGATCAAAAAGACCTCTAGTGTTAACTCTAGATTTCTTGTTAATTAATTTGAGTTGAGCTGTAGGCAGAGTGGTATTGTTGCGTGACTCAGTAGCAAGTACATTTATTTCTTGATGTACCTTGCAATATTGTACTGTGGTAGAATTCGTAGAATTCTCCCCAGTTGTCATAGATTGTGTAGAAGTTTTTCTACATAAGGCATAATGATGTATACCTTTGTTGCATCTACTGCATGAACGTAGTTGCACTACACATTTACTGGGATCATGAGAGCCCATGCACTTGGTGCACCTGTGTATTTCTTGTAACCGTTTAATCCTGGTATTAAAGTTAGGATAAACAGTGCATTGGTAGGTGGCATGTTTTTGACTACAGAACAGACACCTTCTCTCTCTGGTTGACTTTGTCACTTTAGCAGACAAATCATTTGTTACATCAGAGGGAGATACTGAATAAGTACCTACATTACCACTCCCCCTTCCAGTGGATGGAGCAGTCCTAGGTTTAAATTTATTAGACTTATTTAAAGTCGATTTGGGTTTGACTGAGGTGTCAATATTAGGGGAATTACGATGGGAGTTAGTAGAGAAGTTTGAAACACTTTTCCCATCTTGGTTGGCTCTTTGTCTTTCGACTAAGGTATGTAGACCTTCTGTAATTTCTTTCAAGGTCAGAAAGGTTTTATTGTACATAGTACACAATTTATCTAAAGTTTCTCTTGGTAATTTTCGCCTTACAACTACTTTGGTCAACCATTCAGCTGTCTGAATTTGGACTTTAAGGCTTAAGGCCTTGAGTAAAGATTCTAACTCTAGCCTGAAAGTTTGGAGAGAATCGGTAGAATTATTAGCAGATGGTAAATCTAGCAATTTTTGAACTAAGACAGTAATAGTTCTCTCCTTGTTATCGTAGTTGGTTTTGAGCAATTGAACAGCTAGGGTGTAACCATCACTGGTCAGTGTTATAATAGAGATTACTTTCAAGGCTTCATTTCGTAACAAGCCTTGTAAATAAGTGAATTTGGTTGTTTGAGGAATGTTGACTTTAGAGTCAACTGCATCCACGAATTTACTCCAGAAATCATCCCAACTTTCATTCTCGTTACCAGAGAATGTGGGTATGTTGATCTGAGGTAATTTTACATCAGGATCTGGATGTGCAGTAGAAGTTATTGTTAATTTGTTTTTAGCAATTTTCTTTTTAAAGGGCTGAAGCTTAACCTGTATATCATCTTCATACTGGACTAAGTCATTTACAATATCCTCAAGTTCAGTTTCACCTATAGAAGTTGAGTAAAGTTCTGTTAAATACAGATTCATATGTTGCTTAATATGGGCGAATTTGCCTTCAGCAACTTGAAGTAAATCTTCATATTCAAGGTAGTCAACAGGTGACTGTTGTGACAGATTTTGACACTTGGTAATCTGTCGGGTCAAATGACCTTTCAGACCGATAAGGGTCCTTTTCATTTTGTCAGCCGCTTCCATCTTGCTGGGTAAAGGCTGGTTTGACAGTAAATAGTTGTTACTGAGGTAACTGGGATATTGACTCATTCAATGGAGTTCAATATCAATAATAATAGCCCAATATATTTGAATAGACTACACTACCTCGTTCAGAGGTTAATTTACCTACCTAACAATAAGTAACTAATTATTTTGAGCAGTGCTTGAACTTCACCATTAACTTTCGTCCGGCTAGCTCATCTTTATCACCATTAGATGTAATGGTGATCATTCAGCAGCACACAAAATGTATACACACAAATAATGAGTACACGAATAAGTAATATGGATATACTCTAATCAGAGTTATCCTAAGGTTTAATCCCACCCTTGATAGGGTCAGCACAAGAATGAATAATATATGTACTACTAACTAGCTCAAGCCTAGTAGTGAGAATTTCTACCTAAGAAACTACAAATTTATTTAGTCTGCGTTTGTGCCAAATTCAGCACAATCACAGCCTAAATTCCTACCCAATAAAGGTTGGCAAAGATTATATTGTGGTGCAGTAATGTGAATATATAGTTGTGCTGTATTTTTGTTTTTTTTGGATTTTATAGTTTATATAAATGTGCACTTGCACATACAGGTGAAAAACAATTATGTACAGTTAATTTTGGCTTGCTAGCCACAGCCGTTTGTGGTGATTGATTGTGTTGATCAATTTGTCAACTACATGTGACCTAGACTCACCTGACAGGTGTACACCATCTCTTGCCAGGTTTTGCCTGTATGGTCTGGCTGTAAATTGAATGTAAGTGGCATCCAATCGTAATCGTTTCTTCAGCCTGAAGTTTATATATTTGGCAGCTCTTTGGTAATATTCTGGACTTACTCCCCAACGGTTATTATTACTCAGTTGGCGGGTTCCACCAATGTGAATACTACTGAATTGCTGATAAGTTTAAATGAGGAAATTATGGTTTTAAGGTGATTAATTACCTCAGCTGGATGTCGAGTAGGATGGATGTCATTACCACCTAAATAAATAATGGTTAGATGGTGAGGCAGGTGTTAGTGTGGAATTGTTATAGAAGTTATGAGCTGTTGCTCCTGGTGACCTAAAGATTCTTCCTTCAGTATGAGGTATAGGTCTAAGTGTTGTGGGTAACTGACTGTGTCCCACGAGTGCTACCTTATACATGAGGTATAAGTAGCAAATGAATTGGTGTGAATTAGGCTAACCTATGTGTTACGCTGAAGGTAGACACAATTAATAAATATGGTTAGTCTAGACTACTTCACACTGTGATTAGTTATTACTAATTAGTATATATTTATCAGGTTCGAAGGACCATAATGTGGGATATCTGGGGCTTGACTCAATTATTTAATTTAATAACGAAGGACCACCCACTTTTGAGAAAAGAGGGAAACTAATAAAAAGTGATCATTAGAAACACAAGGAAGAACCAGTGTCTATGGATAAATATTAGAAAGAATAATCACTTAAATAAATAATGGATTGTATGGTAATTAACTAAAGTCAGAGCCTCAAACACCTACATTGGGGGGGTATTGCTAGAACTTCATATATGTCTAGGAACTAGTGTGGTTCGTCACCAGTTCATTGTTGAGTAAAGAATATTATGACCAAAAATATTATAGAATCAATAGGTAAATTCAAATAGAGAATATTAATGATTGTTAGAATTAAAGAGCAATCATCTAAGTAAACACATCAATCTCCAAATTCATATAGTAAGTACTCGATATGATAATATTATGGATATGTATAATAAAATGGAATAATTAAATGTGTACAAAAAGTCTTAGCTTTAAGACGATTTCTATGACATCGTTCGTGCTTCGTCCTCGTGATCTCCGGATCTCCACATAGAAGCCATTAGAGGTGAATAACACGAATGTAGTTAACGACTCGTTGACTCCTCACATACGAGCTGTAATTTAAAGGGTATTACGTAGCATTGAACTAGGCTACTTATATCTCAAAATTTATGAAAATAGAAAATGAATATTAATGCGGTACTAACATTGGATTTGTTGTCGTCCCGCTATGTAACGACAGACTACCCACGAAATATACAATCTCTAATGATGCATCAAGAAAGAAAATATACTTAGCATGAGCGCAGTATATGCTGAAGTCTGCCGATATCGCGTCTCAGTCTCAAACTTCCACGATGTTGTACACATGATTGAGAGTTTGTCTTGATTCTCAACGCGCTATTGTTTGACCGAGCACTATGGAGCACGTGGAAGAATAATTATTCATTATAAGTTGGGTATCAGTGTAATTCTAACTGATAATCCCAACGCCACGTGTCTCAGACTCTGACGCCACGACTTTCCTCTGTCCAAGTACGCACGCTGGCTGCTCGCTCCACAACACGAGCCACAACAATGGCGTCTCCTCCTCCTCCAACCCGCGTCCCGCATTCACCACAGAAATTATTTATCACGAATAATACTATTTCGCGCAATTGTGATTGAAATACTTTAATAAGGACTGGGTTGTGATTCTAGAGATTTAAATATTATGGCTTTCTCGTCTTATGGTGGTAAACGAGAAATGGAGAAGATTATAGTTTTCTCCATGGCATTCACGCGTGACAGAAAAACTATTACTTGATAACAATTGTAACTAAAAACTCTCGATTTAGAATTATTTGGGAGTTATGTTATCCGTAAATAATTATCACACGGAATACTGATGATTTTAGAGAACCACATTCAATTCTCTAGCACATTGGCAATAAATGTGTTTAACTAGATATAATCTGACGCAATATTGGTGCTTGATTTCGTAAGAATTCCAGCATCAATATGTAGATATAATGGTTAGTTTATGTGAACATTACTGTTAGTAAATTTAGTGACTACTGTAGTTAGTTTATAATAATAATGATTTATTATAATACAATGGTATTGTATTAGTGTTGGAAATTTCCAACATATGTGCTTGTATCCACAGTGTTTACATCTGGTCTGGCTCTGTACGACCATAATTTCCTGAGTAGAAGTCTTACTTCCAAAAGCCCTTTCCAGGTTCAATATCTTCTCCAGCACTGTCCATGAAGTCATCGATTGTAGATCCAAATTTTCTGCCACCAGGTTAGGGAAATAATTCTCCTTTTCCACTGCCATGAACAACTGGTCCCTAACCCTGCCGTCCAACTGTACTCCGAAGTTGCAGTGGTTAGCCAAAGCCTTCAATTCCGCAAATAAATCCTGTACGGATTCCTGCTGCTTTTTCGTCCTCTTCTGGAAATCCATCAAACTCCTGTGATATGATGGTTTCACCACATACTGACGTTTAAGCAAAGCAATCAAGTCTACATAGGTCTTCGTGTGAGGTAGCTCAGGTGCACACAAATTTCCGAGAACACTATATGCTTCAGAACCCAGTGAAACTAAGAGTACCGCTTTCTTGGTGGCGTCCTCCTTAATCTCCCGGTACTGAAAGTTTACTTCCAGCAGGCTGAGCCACAGGTCCAACGAGATCTTGGCAGGGTTTAACGGCTCGATTGACATGGTAGCCATGGCCACGGTGTAGCACACTCCACTGTTATATGCGAAGCGTCCACTCGTCCACACGACGTACCCTGCACTGTCTTGATCCTCACACCACGTCTCGTACCCAGGCTCTCTGCCAGCGATGTTTAATTCTCGTCGCCACTGTTATGGTTATGGTCAGACAAACAATCTTCGTCCACATGGTTTTATTCTCCGCCAGTAACAACAACAAAACAATTATCAGGTACATGAAATATTATTAACAAGATCATAAACAAAAGAGCATCTGCTCCAAACATGCTACCTCCAACATCTGTAGCACTCAATCCCAACACACTGTCTCCGCCTGTGGCCACCACTCACACTGTCTCTGCCTGTGGCTACCACTCACACTGTCTCTACCTGTGGCTACCACACACACTGTTTCTGTCTGTGGCCACCACACACACTGTCTCTGTCTGTGGCTACCACACACACTGTCTCTGCCTGTGGCCACCACTCACACTGTCTCTGTGGCCACCACACACACTGTCTCTGTCTGTGGCTACCACACACACTGTCTCTGTCTGTGGCTACCACACACACTGTCTCTGCCTGTGGCTACCACACACACTGTCTCTGTCTGTGGCCACCACTCACACTGTCTCTGTCTGTGGCCACCACACACACTGTCTCTACCTGTGGCTACCACACACACTGTCTCTGCCTGTGGCTACCACACACACTGTCTCTGCCTGTGGCTACCACACACACTGTCTCTGCCTGTGGCTACCACACACACTGTCTCTGCCTGTGGCTACCACACACACTGTCTCTGCCTGTGGCTACCACACACACTGTCTCTGCCTGTGGCCACCACACACACTGTCTCTGCCTGTGGCCACCACACACACTGTCTCTACCTGTGGCTACCACACACACTGTCTCTGCCTGTGGCTACCACACACACTGTCTGTACTAATGACCACCACACTGTCTCTACCTGTGGCCACCACTCACACTGTCTCATCCTGTGGCTACCACACACACTGGCTCTTCTAGTGGCCACCATACACTCTGTCTTCCTGTGGCAAACACATACACTGTCACTACCTGTGGTCACCACACTTTTTCTACATGTGGCTACCACACACACTGCCTGTTCCTGTGGCCACCACACTGTCTCTTCCTGTGGCCACAATTATGATGATGTTGTTCAATTATCCGTCCTTCCGTATGGACCAACTAACCCAAAACCCGGAGAGTGCTTATTTTTGCCAGATCACCTTGGGTGCTTCTGGCACTTGGAGAGGGGTTCAACGTCACACATTTAGGGATGCGGCTCCAACACTGGCCTCGTTGTCACATGCACACACCCACTCGAGCCGCTGTGACTCCCCACTCTCTCCTAATTTGGTATGACCTCCTCAATCCCCTTTCTCTTATTATTATTCTGTTCTACCCTGTCCACAGCTGTGGTTCTTTCTTTCTCTCTCCTTTCCATTTTCTGGGAAGCCTCACTAGGACACGAGCAAACACCGGCAAATTTGAATACATTTACTGGACAAGGCACATACACAATACATACACACGTATAGTAATGTGAATCCTACATTCTATACTTTAGTAGTCAGGTTGCACTCCTATACCATCAGAACTCTGTGATCTGCGTGTCAAGTGGTAGCCTAACTGCTATCTCACCACTTATACCACCAACCTCACCAAGTAGGTCAAGTCTCATAAGACAATATTGCATTATCAGCAAGAGAAAATATATATATATATATATATATATATATATATATATATATATATATATATATATTAGTATATTTTGGTAGCAGTCTTTCCTGTAGACATATTTTATTAAATATGACCGAAAAAGTAAGATTAATAATTCTAACACGAATTTTCTCAATCTTTCGTACATTATGCTTCACTGTTGGAGGTAAATCAAAAATCACTTCTCCAAAATTCATTTTTATTTCTAGTCTGACGCGACACGGGCGCGTTTCGTAAAACTTATTACATTTTCAAAGACTTCACAAATACACAACTGATTAGAACTTGCATTTCCCTGATTTTATATCTACTTTTGAGTGAGGTGGGAAGGGTGATGTGGCATTACATTTGAGTGAGGTGGGAAGGATGATGTGGCATTAGAGGATATTAATAGGGTATTAAAAGTATCAACACAAGACAGAACACGAAACAATGGATATTGAATAGAAGTGTTTGTAGAAAGCCTATTGGTCCATATTTCTTGATGCTTCTATATTGGAGCGGAGTCTTGAGGTGGGTAGAATATAGTTGTGCAATAATTGGCTGTTGATTGCTGGTGTTGACTTCTTGATGTGTAGTGCCTCGCAAACGTCAAGCCGCCTGCTATCGCTGTATCTATCGATGATTTCTGTGTTGTTTACTAGGATTTCTCTGGCGATGGTTTGGTTATGGGAAGAGATTATATGTTCCTTAATGGAGCCCTGTTGTTTATGCATCGTTAAACGCCTAGAAAGAGATGTTGTTGTCTTGCCTATATACTGGGTTTTTTGGAGCTTACAGTCCCCAAGTGGGCATTTGAAGGCATAGACGACGTTAGTCTCTTTTAAAGCGTTCTGTTTCGTGTCTGGAGAGTTTCTCATGAGTAGGCTGGCCGTTTTTCTGGTTTTATAGTAAATCGTCAGTTGTATCCTCTGATTTTTGTCTGTAGGGATAACGTTTCTATTAACAATATCTTTCAGGACCCTTTCCTCTGTTTTATGAGCTGTGGAAAAGAAGTTCCTGTAAAATAGTCTAATAGGGGGTATAGGTGTTGTGTTAGTTGTCTCTTCAGAGGTTGCATGGCTTTTCACTTTCCTTCTTATGATGTCTTCGATGAAACCATTGGAGAAGCCGTTATTGACTAGAACCTGCCTTACCCTACAGAGTTCTTCGTCGACTTGCTTCCATTCTGAGCTGTGGCTGAGAGCACGGTCGACGTATGCGTTAACAACACTCCTCTTGTACCTGTCAGGGCAGTCGCTGTTGGCATTTAGGCACATTCCTATGTTTGTTTCCTTTGTGTAGACTGCAGTGTGGAAACCTCCGCCCTTTTCCATGACTGTTACATCTAGAAAAGGCAGCTTCCCATCCTTTTCCGTCTCGTAAGTGAAACGCAGCACGGAACTCTGCTCAAATGCCTCCTTCAGCTCCTGCAGATGTCTGACATCAGGTACCTGTGTAAAAATGTCGTCAACATACCTGCAGTATATGGCCGGTTTCAAGTTCATGCCGACTAAGACTTTTTGCTCGATGGTACCCATGTAGAAGTTTGCAAACAGGACACCTAGGGGAGAACCCATAGCGACCCCATCTACTTGCTTATACATATGCCCATCCGGGCTCAAGAAGGGACCTCGACATCCTCACAGACCTCGACATCCTCACAGACCAACATCACCTCAGCACTGAAACAAGGATTATCAAGAAACTAACAACATTATATGGAGGACCTATGGCAATTCCACGACCAAGAGATGGCTTCCTGAACCTTGCAGGAATTAACCTCACTGAGGACCAAGTCACTCTCCTAAATCTGGGCATAAACTGTCATGTTATGTCCAGACCGAGTGAAATGGCCCGGAAAGTGGAGTTGGAAATTCTGTTGGACGACATATTCGACCTCGAGACACAAAAGAAGGTCACTACCAAAGATACCTTACAAGCAGAACTTATTGCAGAAGGAGGAAAGAATCGAGGCAACTACAGAAGCACCATACTGTCCCCCGAGCTTAGAGCGGGAGCTAAAAGCCTTCGCGAGAACAAGGAGATAGTTGTCAGGAGAGGTGACAAGTCGCCAATATATGTCATTCTTAAAAAAGACGAATATCTGGCGAAAATGAACATCATACTCTCTGACCAAACTAAGTTCCAAAGGGTAACGAAGGACACTACAGCCGAATTAAAAGCAAAGGTCAACAAACTGATCGAAACTGTGAACGCCAAGAAATCCGGACTCCACCTGCCAAAGATCATTGGGGAATATAAACCTGGATATGCGTATGGAAATGTCAAGACGCACAAGCCTGGAAACCCACTTCGGCCAATCATTAGCCAGATACCCACACCCACGTACAGATTGGCAAAGCGACTCAACGGCCTGCTGACTCCTTATGTTCCTTGCGCCTTCAGCCTGAAGTCTCCAAAAGAATTTGTGGACTTACTGCGGGGCGCACGGGCCACAGGGATAAGAGCCTCGTTGGACGTAGAATCGCTGTTTACCAACGTACCTGTGGACGAGACAATCGGAATGATAGCCGACAGAGTGTATCGTGATCCAGCCTGTACTCCTCTTGACATGCCAGAAAGTATTCTGAGGAAACTACTCCAAGCTTGTACTAAAGAGGCACCCTTCTTGAGCCCGGATGGGCATATGTATAAGCAAGTAGATGGGGTCGCTATGGGTTCTCCCCTAGGTGTCCTGTTTGCAAACTTCTACGTGGGTACCATCGAGCAAAAAGTCTTAGTCGACATGAACTTGAAACCGGCCATATACTGCAGGTATGTTGACGACATTTTTACACAGGTACCTGATGTCAGACATCTGCAGGAGCTGAAGGAGGCATTTGAGCAGAGTTCCGTGCTGCGTTTCACTTACGAGACGGAAAAGGATGGGAAGCTGCCTTTTCTAGATGTAACAGTCATGGAAAAGGGCGGAGGTTTCCACACTGCAGTCTACACAAAGGAAACAAACATAGGAATGTGCCTAAATGCCAACAGCGACTGCCCTGACAGGTACAAGAGGAGTGTTGTTAACGCATACGTCGACCGTGCTCTCAGCCACAGCTCAGAATGGAAGCAAGTCGACGAAGAACTCTGTAGGGTAAGGCAGGTTCTAGTCAATAACGGCTTCTCCAATGGTTTCATCGAAGACATCATAAGAAGGAAAGTGAAAAGCCATGCAACCTCTGAAGAGACAACTAACACAACACCTATACCCCCTATTAGACTATTTTACAGGAACTTCTTTTCCACAGCTCATAAAACAGAGGAAAGGGTCCTGAAAGATATTGTTAATAGAAACGTTATCCCTACAGACAAAAATCAGAGGATACAACTGACGATTTACTATAAAACCAGAAAAACGGCCAGCCTACTCATGAGAAACTCTCCAGACACGAAACAGAACGCTTTAAAAGAGACTAACGTCGTCTATGCCTTCAAATGCCCACTTGGGGACTGTAAGCTCCAAAAAACCCAGTATATAGGCAAGACAACAACATCTCTTTCTAGGCGTTTAACGATGCATAAACAACAGGGCTCCATTAAGGAACATATAATCTCTTCCCATAACCAAACCATCGCCAGAGAAATCCTAGTAAACAACACAGAAATCATCGATAGATACAGCGATAGCAGGCGGCTTGACGTTTGCGAGGCACTACACATCAAGAAGTCAACACCAGCAATCAACAGCCAATTATTGCACAACTATATTCTACCCACCTCAAGACTCCGCTCCAATATAGAAGCATCAAGAAATATGGACCAATAGGCTTTCTACAAACACTTCTATTCAATATCCATTGTTTCGTGTTCTGTCTTGTGTTGATACTTTTAATACCCTATTAATATCCTCTAATGCCACATCATCCTTCCCACCTCACTCAAATGTAATGCCACATCACCCTTCCCACCTCACTCAAAAGTAGATATAAAATCAGGGAAATGCAAGTTCTAATCAGTTGTGTATTTGTGAAGTCTTTGAAAATGTAATAAGTTTTACGAAACGCGCCCGTGTCGCGTCAGACTAGAAATAAAAATGAATTTTGGAGAAGTGATTTTTGATTTACCTCCAACAGTGAAGCATAATGTACGAAAGATTGAGAAAATTCGTGTTAGAATTATTAATCTTACTTTTTCGGTCATATTTAATATATATATATATATATATATATATATATATATATATATATATATATATATATATATATATATATATATATATATATATATATATATAAAGGAAAATCAGCCTATGACTGCAATAACATAAATATCAGCATAAATATTCCTTGATAAACAACAATGATCAATCACCCTATCAGTCCTAGAACATATATTCTACTCTGTAGGTAATCCAGCCTGCGGTTGTAACTCTATACTTCAGTGTAAGTACTCCTTGGCACAAAAATGGTATTCAATCACCCACCTTTCACTGCGTCTTGCATGCTAATGACACTCGAGTACTCTACCAACTCTCTACAAGTAGTCAATAAGAACTTCCTTTCCACATCTGGAAGTTCACTACCCTGACATCATCAGGTTTTCCTAGTATCGTCTACCAGGGTCCTCCACAGCTCTCCAGGCTGCTACACCATGACGTCTTCCTGAGCAACAATGGTGCTTCACCACTGGTATCACAGAAGCATGTGAATCTTCATTCCACTGCTCCTCTTCTCACAGCTTCTGGTCCTGCTCCTCACTGTAATGCTGCTCTTCCACAGAGCTCAGTACCTTCCACAACCTTGGAGTCTCATCAACTACTCCCTCTCTGCTGGCTTCGAAGTTCTCAGCAACTCCTTCCCCAGACAAACCTGTAACCCATCGACACACCAATAAAAATGTTTCCCTATAAACACATAAACAAAATAAACCACAATGTTTCCACCCAACATCTCTCTGCTTTCTACATGCTGTGGGGACGGACTCCCCCATCCAGAACGAATCCATCTTCCGCCTCCCGCTGGATGGTTCCTTTCCCTGCCGCTGCGGGGCAGCCCCTCTGTGAGGAGCTAAGTCTCCTCAGTCACCTGCCAGCATTCGGAGGCGATGGACTTTGCTCTGCCCTCCAGGAAGTTCCTCCATCTGTACTCTCTTATTTAGGCCTTCTGCCTTATCAAAACATGCCTAACATATCAACAGACACTTACCACGATCGCTGGGCACATGATCAACTATAGGCAATCACTGTAAACTGGCTTAAAATGAGCTTACCACAGAGTTAGATGTACAGGGGCACACTTTGACCCCAGCGTCGGACGTTGGCGCGCTCCTGAGCCCCAAAAATCGCTACTTAAACTCCTCTACTGGGCTTCTTTCCTTCCTGACTCGAGCACTAAGTCGTCCCCAGGCTTCATACAGGAACGCCTGACTAATTCTCCTCTAGCGGAGCACGTAACATGAGATTCTTCCTTTGTTACCAGGAGCTCACAGACACTGCATCTTGCTCCTACATCAGCTACTCGAGTGAGGTCAAGACCCCTGCCTTGAGCCTCCTACCTTCCTCACAAACTCTCGACATCTCATGTCAAGTCCTTTATTTCTATTCTTGATCACTGCCCATACTCTTAAATTGTCTGTCAAATTTACCCAATTGTTTTACGTATCTTCATATCTATATTTTTGTGACCTCTTATTTAGGTCAGGTCTTGCAGAATAACTCTCATAGTAGACTCGTTTCTCAGATACCTGGGATCATAACATTATGTTTCCATATCCAATTTATACCCATTGATTCATGTTATGTCTTATTTTTGTCACTTCATCCAAAACTTTTGTACCATATCACCTCACCCAAAACGAGTATAAGTGTGATGTATTTTGTGTGTAAACGCAAGTCCTTGAAAATTAAATAAGCATTACGAAACGTGTTCTGGCATCAGACCATAAATAAAAATGAATTTTGGAGAATTGATATTTTAATTGCCATCGACAGTGAAGAAAACATAAGAAATATTGAGAAAATCCATGTTAGAATTATTAATCTTACCTTTTCGGTCATATTCAACAACATATATATGTGTATATATAAATATATATATATATATATATATATATATATATATATATATATATATATATATATATATATATATATATATATATATATATATATATATATATATATAATATATATATATATATATATATATATATATATATATATATATATATATATATATATAATGTGGACTGATGAAAGTCCACAAGGAGACATGTATTTACAAATAGACGGAGTAGCAATGGGCTCCCCCTTAGGAGTTTTATTTGCTAATTTTTATATGGGAACCATCGAAGATAGGGTCTTCAGTAGCAGACAAAAACCAACTGTATACTGCCGTTATGTAGATGACATATTCGTAATAGTAAAAGACTCAGATGAACTAATTGACCTAAAAAGACACCTAGAGAGAGAGTCAGTACTCCGATTTACACATGAAAATAGTGAAAATAACAGTCTGCCATTCTTGGATGTACTAATAACAAAAACAGGAACCTCTTTAAGCACCAACGTATATACCAAGCCCACCAACATAGGATTATGCCTGAACGGTAGAAGTGAGTGCCCCCAAAGATACAAAGCCAGTGTTCGCAATGCTTATATTCGTCGAGCGCTTACCCACTGCTCTGAATGGAGCAACGTGAGTAGAGAGTTTGAAAGAGTAACTCAGGTATTGGTGAACAACGGATATAGCAACGCGGAAATAAACGCTGCTATAAGAAGACACTTGGACCGTTGGTATAATTCAGAACCTAGAACAGAAACCACAACACCCCCAATAAAATTATATTACAAATCAACCATGCACAGTGAACATATAAAAGAGGAAAGAATAATGAAAGAAATAATCCGTAAAGGAGTAAAAAGCACTACTCCTAACCAAAACATAAACCTGATAATATTCTACAAAACCAAGAAGACTTCCGAACTCCTTATCAAAAACAGCCCGAAGCCGACGGAGAACCCTCTACAGCAGTCAAGCGTTGTATACATGTACACTTGCCCCCACGAAGGATGTAACCTTCAATGTAAGTACATAGGTATGACGTCGACCAAGCTGACGAGGCGTTTGACATGCCATCTTCAATCTGGTGCCCCTAGGAATCACATGAGACAAGCCCATGACATTACTCTAACAAGAGAAATGTTGAACAAGAATACTTGCATAATAGACAAAACCCAAGATTCAAGAAGATTACAAATTCTTGAGGCAATTCACATAAGAATAGAGCGACCTACCATGAACACCCAAATCACGGAACTATTTACTCTACCCACCATGAGAGTAAGGACAAGACAAGAACATATCGATGCCAACACAGAAGACAATGTCCAACATAACAGGCCAATTACACTGGATTAATCTTTGTGTGTAGATAGGAGATGCCTCGCATGGGCCAATAAGCCTTCTGCAGCCCCTATGTTTATCCCTTATGTATCCCCCCATGTTTTCACCTTCATTGTATTATCACCTGACCTAATGCGGGTATAAAATCAACTAGTATTGTAAGATCTGTTCACTTGAGAATGAACCATGGAGGTTCGAAACGTCGTGCAAATTATACAAATAAGTGTAATACACTCTATAGTAAATCACTTCTTTTCTTCACCTTAAAAGTACGAAAATGAGTTTTGGAGAACTCCTATTTCAATTAAGCCCTGATGCTAAGAAAATAGTTAGAGGGATAGAAGCCCTAAACCAGAAAATAATAAATACAGAATATGCGGTCATATTCAATGAAACATGTTTGAAAGAAAACCTGCTGCCAGTATACACCAATATATATATATATATATATATATATATATATATATATATATATATATATATATATATATATATATATATATATATATATATATATATATATATATATATATATATATATTGGCTGTTGATTGCTGGTGTTGACTTCTTGATGTGTAGTGCCTCGCAGACGTCAAGCCGCCTGCTATCGCTGTATCTATCGATGATTTCTGTGTTGTTTACTAGGATTTCTCTGGCGATGGTTTGGTTGTGGGAAGAGATTATATGTTCCTTAATGGAGCCCTGTTGCTTATGCATCGTTAAACGCCTAGAAAGAGATGTTGTTGTCTTGCCTATATACTGGGTTTTTTGGAGCTTACAGTCCCCAAGAGGGCATTTGAAGGCATAGACGACGTTGGTCTCTTTTAAAGCGTTCTGCTTTGTGTCTAGAGAGTTTCTCATGAGTAGGCTGGCCGTTTATCTGGTTTTATAGTAAATCGTCAGTTGTATCCTCTGATTTTTGTCTGTAGGGATAACGTTTCTATTAACAATATCTTTCAGGACCCTTTCCTCCGTTTTATGAGATGTGGAAAAGAAGTTCCTGTAAAATAGTCTAATAGGGGGTATAGGTGTTGTGTTAGTTGTCTCTTTAGAGGTTGCATGGCGTTTCACTTTCCTTCTTATGATGTCTTCGACGAAACCATTGGAGAAGCCGTTGTTGACTAGGACCTGCCTTACCCTACAGAGTTCTTCGTCGACTTGCTTCCATTCTGAGCTGTGGCTGAGAGCACGGTCGACATAAGCGTTAACAACACTCCTCTTGCACATGTGTGTATATATATATATATATATATATATATATATATATATATATATTGTGACGGAGTTCCCCCCCTTATAATTCTCCCACGCCTGCAGTAAGAGTCATGTCTACTTTTCCCAAGCGTTCTCTACGTTGCAGGCTACAATTTGATATATGGGAGAGAGTGAAGTGTTCTCGGAGAGCCGAGAAATTTGTGAAATAGTGATATTTTGGCCTGTGGTTTAGGCCCTTTAGGGAGCCAAGATGGCACTGGCTTCCCTGATCTCCCGCCAAAACCGTGTGACGTCAGTATCACCGGATTGGTCACCACCAGCAATGTGGCACCGGGAGCCAATGAAAACCTCCCGTGGCGAAAGTGACGTCACGAAGGAAGGGGGTCCGGCCACCGCGCCGGGCAGGCGCCAGCAGTCAGACACGACACGTCATAGAGGTTGGGCGTGCGACGAGTGGTCCTGTCAGTCGGACAGTAATTCCAGCTCCCGTGGATTTATGCGTCACCGGAATTCCGCCAGTACTCTGAGAAGTCTTCCCTAGTTCATGTGTTGAACCAGAAGAGGGAATTAACGGTTATTTGAGCAACAAGTGCTCCAGTCAGGTACTGTGCCAGTAGCAGTGAAGCCGTGCAGTGACGTATGTTGACGTCGGTGGCAATTCACCAGTTCGTGACAGCGTAGTGGCTGACAGAGCCACTGGGTAGCTGAGGAAGAGAGGACTATTTGGGGAAGCCGAACGACTGTAGCTGAGACGTAGGCGACAGCCGTTGCTGGGAGAAGACGACGGCCAGGAGACCGACTCCAACCTTCAAGAAGTCAAGGAGGAGGACGGACCTGCAGTGAGGAGGCACGGAGACGACGCGCTAAACGGTGGGACGACGAGAGGCTCTGGTAGGACACGACGACGTGTAGTGTGGGGGCGTTCCCGACACGAGGACCAGGAGCTACATCTCGACTCTCATCGGAGGATAGGGTGAAGTAGGTGTTTCTAGTTCCCTCCCCATTCCCCTTTAGTTAGCTATATTATTTGGCTATATTTTCTAGCCTGAGGATTTTATATGTCGTGAGCAAGTCTCACCCATGTCACGATAAAGCACCAGTGTGCTAGACAGTACAATCAAGAGTACTTGTAATATTCATGTTGATTATTGGTGTGTACAGGCACCAGGAACCAGTGATAAATTTACTGTGTTGTGTATATCTTTCTATAGATTTTGATATGAACATATAGTGGTAAAAAATATATATAAGATTATGCCAGTATTTGGAGGTTAGGCTATGTGCCCAGAAACTATTTATTTTCCATGTATTGATGATTGATTTATATACCATATATATGTCTATGTTCATTCAGTGAATAATCATTTGTGAGTACAGTGAATTATTGCGTTATCGCCCACGAGAGAAAGTATTGAAAACTCCAGTGTTAATATTTCATAATATATTGCTGAGTGAAGAACAATGTAAAGCCATTACAGTGAATCATTGTAGAATTGATTGTAGAAAAGACTGTTTGAGCCTGAGTACAGTGTAACTAAGTAATTCGGTTTATTTGTGCCAATATCGAGTGTGCGAGTTTCTAGTAATATTGGAGAATTTAAAGAAACCGCGCGCGTGAATCTAGAAAACAAGCAAATTTCGCGCGGAGAGACCATTGCGATCAGCTGTTCTTGACACTTGATGAGGAGGGGAGTGTTGCCCTCTAGTGATCGCATAATATCCGTGGGAATTACCGGCCGAGTCAGGATCAGTTGATTTATCGATTACTGTGTGGCCTTGTGACATCTTTCATACATTTTAAGTAAAATACAAAACTCTCTTTGTGTTTTTATATTCCCCTCCATTGATCTTGTGGCTATATTATACTGGTAAACATAGAGTGATAACAATAAGTACCTGCCTGATTCCTGATCTTTGAGTGTGACCTTGCCAAGGCTACCACTAAATACACCAGTCCACTGATGGTGTTATTGGCCACCTTAAACACCAATTGGCGACCTTGTGATTAACCGTAGAGCCCTATTGTTGGGGAGGGCACACGACGGTCGATGTGATCGAGTCGTGTTCTCACTCTTTCTTAATAAGAGGCCGTTAAGATTGACTGGGAGACTCTCCTGGCGTGCAGTGGCGCCGTGAGGATCGAGGGAAGACCCGCAGGGCTACGGTGAGTTATCTTGGGCATAACTATTGCTCACCCCAGACTAGAGAGAAGAGAGGTGAAACCCCAACATTGGCGACCTTGCCAGGATTTCGATCGAAGTAAAGGTTGCAGTGGTACCTGGCAGTGGTGTTAGAGATCAGGTGCAGGTTAACACTCGTAGCACAAGATGGAGGATGATAAAGTAGCAAGGTTTATTGACTCTAGAGACGTACAGGTGCTGGAAGAGTGCACCAAGGCACAGTTACAGGCTATAGCGGATCATTTTGGAATAAAGCTGAAATCTGCCAGAGTGGCAGAAAGAAGACTAGAGATAATGGCTCAGCTCAAGGCTCGAGACGAAGCTTTGGGGGAGGAACGGCCCCAAACACTTGCCAGTGAGGGTGAACACTTGAGTATTGGTGGAAGCAGCAGGGGATCCAGCGGCAGCAGGCACAGCATTAAGCTGGAAATAATGAAGCTGCAGCTGGAAGCACAGCAGCGCAGAGAAGAGCGAGAAGCGCAGCTGAGGAGAGAAGAGGCACAACAGCGCAAGGAAGAGCGAGAAGCACAGATGAAGCGTGAGGAGCGAGAAGCACAGATGCAGCGTGAGGAACGAGAAGCACAGCGGCGCCGGGAAGAACAAGAGCGAGAAGCACAGCTACGCCGGGAAGAACAAGAGCGAGAAGCACAGATGAAGCGTGAGGAGCGAGAAGCACAGATGCAGCGTGAGGAACGAGAAGCACAGCGGCGCCGGGAAGAACAAGAGCGAGAAGCACAGTTACGCAGGGAAGAACACGAGCGAGGGCTGAGACAACAGGAAATAGAAGCCAACAAGGAGGTGGAGCTGAAGCGAGCTGAACTGGGACTAGGTGCCCCTGCCCCGCCACAGGAAGACCGACGAGTGAGGGAACGAGACCTGCCGGTCTTTGTGCCTAGTGAAGCCGAAAGTTTCTTTGATCACTTTGAGAGAGTTGCTGCTATGAAGAGGTGGCCGAGGGCGGAGTGGGCGGAGTTGGTCCAAGGGAGGCTCACAGGTGAAGCTCGTGAAGCCTTCACTATGCTCGACTTCCAAGAATGCACTAACTACGATGCGGTAAAACGAGCTGTGCTCCGTTCCTTTAAGCTCACGCCAGAGTGTTACAGAAAGAGGTTTAGAGAATGTACCCGGTCGCCAGGAAAATCGTATGCGGAGACGGCGAGGGACATGGAAAGAAAGTTCCTTAAGTGGTTGGACTCTGAAGAAGCGGGGTCGGCCAAAGAGGTCAAGGAACTAATGGCCATGGAAAAGTTTATGTCCGTGCTCTCTCCTGAGATCAGGATGAGGTTAAAGGAGGCGGACATAAAGGACCTGAGGGCCGCAGCCGACCGGGCCGACATGTTAGAAGAAGCCCTACGCCCACGCCGGGAGGGACAGAACCGACCACCCGCATACGTCGGAAACGATCGGAGTTATAGAAGGACGGATGGATGGAGGACAGGAGCGAGTTCTCCCAAATCCCACCTCTCAAGTTGGAACACCCGAGGATCAAAAGGTGCTGTAGAGCCGATAGGGGAGAACCAAGCTGAGAGCTCGGGAACTGTTACTGCAGGGAAAGAAACGACAAGTGAGGCGGGAAAGACACAGGGTGTGACGGTCTCTGGAGGCAGCGCTAAGGCGAGCGGTGGCGGATGGTCTCCGCCGAGGGGCCGCTGCTACAACTGCGGAATACCCGGACACGTCGCGCGGGAATGCAGACGCCCTAAGCAGCGGGGACACGTTGCTTTAGTGATGTTCGAGGACCAGAGGGCCGAGGGAGTGCGGGATGAACCCGTGCTGAATGGGGAGAAGAAAGTTCACCCGTTCATGTGTCAAGGAACCGTAAGGATGGGGGTCGCAGACCCCATCCCCGTGAAGATGCTAAGAGACACCGGGGCTGACTTTACCCTGGTAAGTGAAACCCTGTTCCCCGAGGGTTACGAAAGTACCAGTGTGGGGGTAGCAAGTGTGACCACTGTGGGAGGCCCAGTGAGGATGCCCCTACACCAGGTAACTTTAGATTCCGACTATGGCTGCCAGACCCTAGAGGTGGGAGTCTGTACATCAATGCCCAAGATGGAGGCACAGGTCATCTTGGGGAATGACGCATGTGGAGGATACGTCCTCCCGCATCTCGTGAAGGGCGAAGAGTGCACAGAACAAAACAAGGAGACAGGTGAAGAGTTGAACGTCTGTGGGGACGAGAAGGGAATCGCACTGGTGGCGATCCCAGTTTGTACTGTGACACCGAGACAACGCGAAGAACCAAGAGGTTGTGGATCTGATGGGGCTGAGGAGTCGACTGACAGCCTGGGAACAGATCGCCTCTACGTAGGACCCAGAGAACGAGTGGAGGGCGAGAGTAGCCCGAATGGTGAGTTGCAGGTGACACTCACCGGTTCTCCAGGGGTAAGCCGCACTCGTCCCGGAGAGTTACAGCAGGGGGAGGTCCCCGAATTGGTTAGTAAGGCCGAAGGAGGACGTGTGGGTCCTGAGAAGGCTTACTTTCCATTTATATATATTATATATGCCATATTATCCATGCTGAAGGAACGATGGACGCCAGGAGCAACCGTGGGAACGGTGATTAAATATGTCCAGAAGTTCAAAGAACGTCTCACTCGAGCGAAGAAACTGGCTAGGAAACTCCTGAAGAAGGCGCAACGTAAGATGTCGGAGTGGTGCGACAGGAGAGCTGCGCAGAGGGATTTTCGGGCCGGATCACAAGTAATAGTTGTGCTGCCAGGTAAAGGTAGAGTGACCAGGTCGCGGTTCAAGAGACCATACCGAGTGCTGCGACGGTTGGGTCCAGTGTCGTACGAGATTGGGAAGCCGGATGGACCCCGGAAGAAACAGGTGTGTCACGCAGGCCGCCTGAGACCTTTCTTCACTGTGGAAGGAAGAGCCGCCTAGCAGGACGGAACGGATACCCGAGAAACCCAGCAGAAGACGGGACTGAGTGTACCGAGGGACAGAGAACTCCCGGAGGAGGAAAGTAAGTGGTCCAGGGCGAACGGCACCAGTCTCACCCGCACTGAGAGTCTGACAAGGATCAAGGTCAAGCACCTCAAGGGAAAGGACAACGTAGTAGCGGATGCCCTATCCCGCATACACTAAACAGACATGACTCTTATTTTAAGGGGAGGGGTATGTGACGGAGTTCCCCCCCTTATAATTCTCCCACGCCTGCAGTAAGAGTCATGTTAGAGAAATGTAAGAGAAATTTGTGAAATAGTGATATTTTGGCCTGTGGTTTAGGCCCTTTAGGGAGCCAAGATGGCGCTGGCTTCCCTGATCTCCCGCCAAAACCGTGTGACGTCAGTGGCACCGGATTGGTCACCGACAGCAATGTGGCACCGGGAGCCAATGAAAACCTCCCGTGGCGAAAGTGACGTCACGAAGGAAGGGGGTCCGGCCAGCGCGCCGGGCTGGCGCCAGCAGTCAGACACGACACGTCATAGAGGTTGGGCGTGCGACGAGTGGTCCTGTCAGTCGGACAGTAATTCCAGCTCCCGTGGATTTATGCGTCACCGGAATTCCGCCAGTACTCTGAGAAGTCTTCCCTAGTTCATGTGTTGAACCAGAAGAGGGAATTGACGGTTATTTGAGCAACAAGTGCTCCAGTCAGGTACTGTGCCAGTAGCAGTGAAGCCGTGCAGTGACGTATGTTGACGTCGGTGGCAATTCACCAGTTCGTGACAGCGTAGTGGCTGACAGAGCCACTGGGTAGCTGAGGAAGAGAGGACTATTTGGGGAAGCCGAACGACTGTAGCTGAGACGTAGGCGACAGCCGTTGCTGGGAGAAGACGACGGCCAGGAGACCGACTCCAACCTTCAAGAAGTCAAGGAGGAGGACGGACCTGCAGTGAGGAGGCACGGAGACGACGCGCTAAACGGTGGGACGACGAGAGGCTCTGGTAGGACAGGACGACGTGTAGTGTGGGGGCGTTCCCGACACGAGGACCAGGAGCTACATCTCGACTCTCATCGGAGGATAGGGTGAAGTAGGTGTTTCTAGTTCCCTCCCCATTCCCCTTTAGTTAGCTATATTATTTGGCTATATTTTCTAGCCTGAGGATTTTATATGTCGTGAGCAAGTCTCACCCATGTCACGATAAAGCACCAGTGTGCTAGACAGTACTATCAAGAGTACTTGTAATATTCATGTTGATTATTGGTGTGTACAGGCACCAGGAACCAGTGATAAATTTACTGTGTTGTGTATATCTTTCTATAGATTTTGATATGAACATATAGTGGTAAAAAATATATATAAGATTATGCCAGTATTTGGAGGTTAGGCTATGTGCCCAGAAACTATTTATTTTCCATGTATTGATGATTGATTTATATACCATATATATGTCTATGTTCATTCAGTGAATAATCATTTGTGAGTACAGTGAATTATTGCGTTATCGCCCACGAGAGAAAGTATTGAAAACTCCAGTGTTAATATTTCATAATATATTGCTGAGTGAAGAACAATGTAAAGCCATTACAGTGAATCATTGTAGAATTGATTGTAGAAAAGACTGTTTGAGCCTGAGTACAGTGTAACTAAGTAATTCGGTTTATTTGTGCCAATATCGAGTGTGCGAGTTTCTAGTAATATTGGAGAATTTAAAGAAACCGCGCGCGTGAATCTAGAAAACAAGCAAATTTCGCGCGGAGAGACCATTGCGATCAGCTGTTCTTGACACTTGATGAGGAGGGGAGTGTTGCCCTCTAGTGATCGCATAATATCCGTGGGAATTACCGGCCGAGTCAGGATCAGTTGATTTATCGATTACTGTGTGGCCTTGTGACATCTTTCATACATTTTAAGTAAAATACAAAACTCTCTTTGTGTTTTTATATTCCCCTCCATTGATCTTGTGGCTATATTATACTGGTAAACATAGAGTGATAACAATAAGTACCTGCCTGATTCCTGATCTTTGAGTGTGACCTTGCCAAGGCTACCACTAAATACACCAGTCCACTGATGGTGTTATTGGCCACCTTAAACACCAATTGGCGACCTTGTGATTAACCGTAGAGCCCTATTGTTGGGGAGGGCACACGACGGTCGATGTGATCGAGTCGTGTTCTCACTCTTTCTTAATAAGAGGCCGTTAAGATTGACTGGGAGACTCTCCTGGCGTGCAGTGGCGCCGTGAGGATCGAGGGAAGACCCGCAGGGCTACGGTGAGTTATCTTGGGCATAACTATTGCTCACCCCAGACTAGAGAGAAGAGAGGTGAAACCCCAACAATATATATATATATATATATATATATATATATATATATATATATATATATATATACATATATATATATATATATATATATATATATATATATATATATATATATATATATATATATATATATACATATATATATATATATATATATATATATATATATATATATATATATATATATATATATATATATATATATATATATATATATATATATATATATACACATATTGTCAGAGTTTCGCGTAAGTAACCGTACTTAATATCCTGGCAATATCGCCAATGTCGAGGTTTCTCTCCCTCTCACCAGTCACCATCAAGTACTAGGAGTAGTAACTGTTACTTACTGTAGCCCTGCGGGTTTTCACTCCATCCTCAAGGTGCCACTGTTCACCTGGAGAGTCTCCCAGTCTACCCCTGGCCGGCCTTATAGCCTGAAGATGAGTGGGAACACGATCTACTCTCTTGATCGTGTGCCCGCCCCGACAAAGGGCTCTACTGGTAACTGAAAGGTCGCCAACTGGTGTTTCCCGTGTCCAGAAACACGTCAGTGGTATTGTGGAATTGTGGTAGTAGTGGCAGAGAGCACACTAATCAAATCTAGTAACAGGCAGGTTTATATATCAATCACTCTCTCTCTTTCAATGGACTCAATAATCTCAATAGCATCAAGAAATGGAGGGATAACACAAACACGAAGGTGGTTTTGTATTTTACTTAAAATATTAAAGTATTATAGCTCTGGATCAACAACAAGGCAACGAGGTACATGGCAGCAAATCACTCCCTCTTCATAATCTGGAACACAACGCGATGGCAACACTCCCCCACCACTGTACATTCCCAGCTGCCACGCCCCCTCACTGTATACTCTCTCTGTACTTGTTTCCTAGCATTAAACGCCTATTTCTTCAAATCACAGTAAACACAATACTGGCAATAAACACAGTAAATCATTGTACACATGAAAATACTGTTCAGTATTCCATATATATATATATATATATATATATATATATATATATATATATATATATATATATATATATATATATATATATATATATATATATATTTATATATATTTATATATATATATATATATATATATATATATATATATATATATATATATATATATATATATATATATATATATTGGTGTATACTGGCAGCAGGTTTTCTTTCAGACATGTTTCATTGAATATGACCGCATATTCTGTATTTATTATTTTCTGGTTTAGGGCTTCTATCCCTCTAACTATTTTCTTAGCATCAGGGCTTAATTGAAATAGGAGTTCTCCAAAACTCATTTTCGTACTTTTAAGGTGAAGAAAAGAAGTGATTTACTATAGAGTGTATTACACTTATTTCTATAATTTGCACGACGTTTCGAACCTCCATGGTTCATTCTCAAGTGAACAGATCTTACAATACTAGTTGATTTTATACCCGCATTAGGTCAGGTGATAATACAATGAAGGTGAAAAACATGGGGGGGATACATAAGGGATAAACATAGGGGCTGCAGAAGGCTTATTGGCCCATACGAGGCATCTCCTATCTAAACACAAAGATTAATCCAGTGTAATTGGCCTGTTATGTTGGACATTGTCTTCTGTGTTGGCATCGATATGTTCTTGTCTTGTCCTTACTCTCATGGTGGGTAGAGTAAATAGTTCCGTGATTTGGGTGTTCATGGTAGGTCGCTCTATTCTTATGTGAATTGCCTCAAGAATTTGTAATCTTCTTGAATCTTGGGTTTTGTCTATTATGCAAGTATTCTTGTTCAACATTTCTCTTGTTAGAGTAATGTCATGGGCTTGTCTCATGTGATTCCTAGGGGCACCAGATTGAAGATGGCATGTCAAACGCCTCGTCAGCTTGGTCGACGTCATACCTATGTACTTACATTGAAGGTTACATCCTTCGTGGGGGCAAGTGTACATGTATACAACGCTTGACTGCTGTAGAGGGTTCTCCGTCGGCTTCGGGCTGTTTTTGATAAGGAGTTCAGAAGTCTTCTTGGTTTTGTAGAATATTATCAGGTTTATGTTTTGGTTAGGAGTAGTGCTTTTTACTCCTTTACGGATTATTTCTTTCATTATTCTTTCCTCTTTTATATGTTCACTGTGCATGGTTGATTTGTAATATAATTTTATTGGGGGTGTTGTGGTTTCTGTTCTAGGTTCTGAATTATACCAACGGTCCAAGTGTCTTCTTATAGGAGCGTTTATTTCCGCGTTGCTATATCCGTTGTTCACCAATACCTGAGTTACTCTTTCAAACTCTCTACTCACGTTGCTCCATTCAGAGCAGTGGGTAAGCGCTCGACGAATATAAGCATTGAGAACACTGGCTTTGTATCTTTGGGGGCACTCACTTCTACCGTTCAGGCATAATCCTATGTTGGTGGGCTTGGTATATACGTTGGTGCTTAAAGAGGTTCCTGTTTTTGTTATTAGTACATCCAAGAATGGCAGACTGTTATTTTCACTATTTTCATGTGTAAATCGGAGTACTGACTCTCTCTCTAGGTGTCTTTTTAGGTCAATTAGTTCATCTGAGTCTTTTACTATTACGAATATGTCATCTACATAACGGCAGTATACAGTTGGTTTTTGTCTGCTACTGAAGACCCTATCTTCGATGGTTCCCATATAAAAATTAGCAAATAAAACTCCTAAGGGGGAGCCCATTGCTACTCCGTCTATTTGTAAATACATGTCTCCTTGTGGACTGATGAAAGGGGCTTCCTTTGTACATGCTTCGAGAAGACTTTTCAAGTGTGGCTCAGGTATGTCTAATTTGGGGGTGCTCTCGTCTCTGTATACTCTGTCCAGTATCATTCCTATGGTTGTGTCGACTGGGACGTTGGTAAAAAGGGATTCAACGTCCAGGGAAGCGATGATTCCATCGGGCTGGGTAGATTTGATCAATTCTAGGAAATCTGCTGATGATTGTAAACTAAACTTACTTGGAGTGTATGGAGTTAGGAGTTCATTGAGTTTCTTTGCCAGGTGATAAGTTGGGGTTGGTATTTGGCTGATTATAGGGCGTAGTGGGTTACCTGGTTTATGCGTCTTAACATTGCCGTAGGCATATCCTAAGCCATAGTCGCCTTGAAGTTTATTGAAATGCACACTACCTTTCTTTGCGTTGATTGCTGTAATTGTTTTGTTTACTTTCCGCTTAAGGTCTTCTACGGGGTTCCTCGTATATATATATATATATATATATATATATATATATATATATATATATATATATATATATATATATATATATATATATATATATATATATATATATATATATATATATCATCAATATTAATAATAATGAGTCAATACGGGGCACACAGCCTTATACTAATAAATGGTACATTTATATATATATATATATATATATATTCTCTGACACAAACTTATAATATTTGTGTCACATGAATGTATATGTCCTCGACACAGCAAACTCTTCGATAAATCACAGGTGCACTCACACACCACATATATATTTTGCAAGAGCTCTCTACAGCATCTCTCTGCACAACTGTGCCTTACTATGACATAGACATTGATGAGCCCTGCTCACGACATAGAAGATACTCTGGCTAAATAGCTGACTAAACGGGAATGGGGAGGGAAAACTGAATTACCTACTTCCACCTCAATTATGTGGACTTGTCCTCTGTTGAGAGTTGAATTGTAGCTCCTGGTCCCGGCTCTCGACTCGTTGTAGGGAATGTCCCCACACACACACTGATGCTCTCTCCAGGAACCCAATCAACACTCAAAAACGCGTCTTCACCGTGCTCTATCCTCTGCTGGCCCGTGCTCCTCCACACCCTCTTGAAGGGTTGGAGTCGGTCTCCTGGCCGTCGACTTCTTCTCCAACTACGTCTGCAGTCCTTTCTCTCGGCTGCAGTCGTTCTGATTCCAGTTAGCTTCGTTCTTCTCCTGCCTCTCGGTGGATTGGCCCCGCCACTACGTCGTCACGTAAACTGGTGAAACTGCACAGTCGTCCTCGACGTCACTGCTCAGACTTCCCTTCTTGCAACACACCTGTCACTGGAGCACTTGCTGCTCATTTCTTGTCAATTTCTTCTTCGGTCCCACACATGGATTACAGGATGACCTCACAGGGTGCTTGCAGACTACAGGATGATGCGTAAAATCCACCAGAGCGGGGCAAAACTGTCAGACTGACAGGACCCACGATCGCACGTCCGACCTCCTCGACGTGTCGTGTCAAACTCCAGGGCGCCACGGCCCGCGCCGTCCGGACCCCCCTGCACTCGTGACGTCATACTTGCCAGGGGCGTTTCTCATTGGCTCCCTGTGCCACGTTACTGTTCTTGACCAATCTGGTGCCACTGACGTCACAACGTCTTGGCGGGAAATTGTAGGGGCCGGCGCCAACTTGGCGTCCTAAAAGGCCTAAGCCACTGGCCAAAACACTCTTCTTTTGCGAATTTCTCGCCAATGCGAGAACACTTCACGCTCTCACGTATGTCAAATTGTTCCCCGGAATGTAGAAAACGTTCGGGTAAAGTGGATATGACTTACAGCTGGCGTGGGAGAAATATAAAGGAGGGGGGGGGGGGGGACACCGTCACATACCCCCTCCCCTTAAAATAAGAGTCATATCGGTTTAGTGTACACGGGACAGGGCATCCGCTGCCACGTTGTCCTTCCCTCTGATGTGCTTGATGTCCAACCATTATTCCTGCAGTAGTAATTCCCACCTCGTCAGCCTCTGGTTGGAGTTCCTCATCTTGTACAGGAAGGTCAGAGGGTTGTGATCTGTAAACACAAGAACAGACCTCGCCCCTCCTCTCACGTACACGTCGAAGTGCTTTAGGGCCATAACTAAAGCCAAAGCCTCCTTCTCGACGGTACTATAGGCACGCTGGTACTTCACGAACTTCTTGGAGAAAAATGCGACAGGCCTATGTACCTCGCTCCTTTCCTGGGCCAACATGGCTCCTATCCCTACATCATTGGCATCTACGTACAAGATGAACCTGGCTGAAAAATCTGGGGATATCAATACTGGGGCCTCTGTCAACAGGTTCTTCGTCTTCTCAAAAGACTCCTGACAGGCCTCTCCCCACTTCCATCGTACATTCTTAGAGAGTAATTCAGTCAGGGGATGGGCTACCGTGGAAAAGTTCTTGCAAAAACCACGATAGTATCCGATCATCCCAAGATACCTCAGCAATTCCTTACATGTCCTGGGTACTGGGTACTCCCTAATAGCTGATACTTTGTGGTCCACAGGGGCTATCTCTCCTTGACCGATGACGAAGCCTAGGTACTCTAGATGGGCGTTCCCAAACTCACTCTTGGCTAGGTTCACGGTCAGGTTAGCATCTTCCAGCCTCTTGAATAGCTCTCTGAGTCGTTCTAGGTGTGACTCCCAGTCGTCGGAGTACACTACTATGTCATCAATGTACACCGTGTAGCCTTCAGCTTCCCTCAGCAACTCGTTAATCATGCGTTGGAAACAACTTCCGCTGTTCTTCATCCCGAAGGGCAACACTTTGTACTGATACAGCCCGTCCGGTGTTACGAAAGCTGATATCTTTCGGGCCTCGGTAGTCAACGAGATCTGGTAGTACCCCTTGAGCAGGTCGACCTTGGACACGTATCTGGCATTACCCACCTGATCAATGCAATCACTCACCCTAGGCATGGGGTGGGAATCCGCCACAGTGATGGAGTTCACCTTTCTGTAGTCTGTACAAAAGCGGAATGTACCATCGCTTTTCTTTACTAACAAGCACGGGGAACTCCATTCGCTGTTGCTAGGCTCTGCAAGGTCGTTCTCAAGGAGGTACTCTACCTCCTTCCTCATCAACTCTCGCTTTTCTGGGCTGACCCTATAAGCGCTTTGTTTGATGGGCCTGGCGTCTCTCACCTCTACCTCGTGCGTTACACTCTTGTGTCGTCGGGACACGTCGGTAAAGAGAGAGGCATTCTCTCTCAACAGGTCCGTCAGGTCCGCTCTCTGTTGTCCTTCCAGGTGTTGTAACTTGTCTTCGATATTCGCCATACTCTCCGAATTGGAGAGATGGATGCCGTCCACCCTGAACCACTTTCCTTCCTCCGCTGGGAGTTCTTGATCCACCTGCATGCACAAAACCACTTTCTGCTGGGGATCTCGAGTCATCGTTCCGTCCTGCACGGCGGCTCCTCCTTCCTCAGGAAAGAAAGGCTTCAGGCGGTCAATATGACACACCTGTGTCTTGCGGGGTCTGTCCGGCTTGCTGACTTCATAGTTCACTAGGCCCAACCGTCGTAGCACCTTGTATGGTCCCCCAAATCGCGACTCGGTCACACGGCTCTTCCCTGGCAGCAACACCATAACCTGGGACCCAACCTGGAACTCTCTTGGTGTAGCTTTCTTATCATACCACTCTGTCATCTTGCGCTGCGCCTCCTTCAAACGTTTTCCTGCTAGTTCCTTTGCCAATGCGAGACGCTCCTTAAACTTCTGAACATACTCGTTGACCGTTCCCACGGTCACTCCTGGCGTCCATTGCTCTTTCAGCATGGACAGAGGACTCCGTACCTCATGTCCAAATACCAGCTGGAACGGTGAGAAACCTAACGACTCCACCACAGCGTTTCGTATGGCAAACAACGCAGGGTACTCTGCCTCATCCCACTCGGCTCCTTGTTCTGCGCAGAACACTTTCAGAATGGTTTTCAGTGTGAAGTGAAACCTTTCGATCGCCCCTTGCGACTGCGGTCGGTAGGGCGACGATCGAATATGAGTCACTCCCCAATTTGTCACGGTCTGTCTGAACCATTTGGACTGGAATACACTCCCACAGTCCGTCTGGATTTCCCTGGGCATTCCCACCCAAGAGAAAAATCGCTGCAACTGCCCGGCTACACCTTTCAACGTCAAACGCCGCATCAGGACAGCTTCCGAGAACCTCGTTGCCACACACATGATGGTCATCAGGTAAGTGTTTCCCTTTTTCGTCCGTGGCAACGGTCCTTTCCCGTCGACCAACAGACGCTTAAACGCAGGCCCAAATGCAGGAATAGGGACTAACGGGGCCTTTGGTATCGTGGGTTGGCTCTTTCCTGCCCTCTGGCAAGGTAAGCAAGTCTTACAGTGACGCCTCACATCGGCGTCCATACCCGGCCAGTAGAAATGGTCCCTGATCTTACGTAAAGTCTTGGTCACTCCCAGGTGACCTGCAGAATCCACGGAGTGCGACATATCCTGCACCGCCGCTCTGCACTGGGCCAGCAACACTACCTGGTGATTCTTCTCCGGCCTCCATTGTCTCATCAGCATTCCGTCCTGCATATAAAAATGAGTGGCCCTCTCGGGACCAACACGTCCTCCTTTCGCCTCCTGAATCAAATCTGGGAACTCCACCTGCTGTAACTCCCCCAGTCGAGTGCGATCCACTCCAAGAGAACTGGTGAGGGTCACCTGTAGCTCACCATCCGGGTTGCCATCAACATGGTTTATTGCGGTCTCGAGCTGAGAACGAGGTGAGCGTCATGGCGTCTGGTGGAGGTTCGCGCAGCGTCTCTCCTGCAAATATTGACGATACCTTAGAGGACACTGGGGAACCACTGTTGCATACCACACATTTAGATCATGAACATCACCCGGTCTTAGAAGAGGATCTAGATGGAGTTTTCCTAGACAGCAAACATCACAGCAAGGCAAACAGATTGGAGGCGAAACGCCGCCAACTTACAGAGGTAAACAGAGACCATGCCGGCACCACGCGGCCTCAGTATCAACCTCCACAGCTCAACCAAGGTAGGCTAAGTTCTTCTGATTTGCAAACTTTCATCATTGCCTTTGATGGCGAAGAGGAAAATGTGTTCAGAAATAGCCGAGCACAAAGTATCCTATATAATGCCATTCCCAAGATATTCGGGATCGATGTGCACAATATGAGACCAAATAAACAGAAAAACCTGATCGCAGTGGACCACAAACATGGCAAAGAACTAAAGCTTTCAGACATTACTGACATCTGTGGCCACAAAGTCAAGTGCTACAAACCACTTGGGGACCGATTAACAAAATATGTAATCCGACATGTGGTAGACATCAGTGTAGACGACATCAAAGCACAACTTGAGACACATGACATCCCGATCCATGGAATAAAAAAATTTATGCGAAGAACAGACGGAGAACTGAGTGATACAGGCACTGCTCTGCTCACCTTTCTAGACTACATTCCCCCTGAGAGGATTTGGTTAAATGGCTTCCTCCATAAACTAGAGGTGTATATACCACGTCCCACTCAGTGTTTTAAATGTAAAGGTTTTAACCATACCTGGAAAGGCTGCACCAAAGACATTAAATGTGGGAAATGCTCTGGTTCCCATTACACGCAAGATTGTACATCAGATACACTTACCTGCTCAAACTGTGGTGGCGACCACGACATTACATTCAAACAATGTCCCTCATACATAGCAGCAGCAGCAAAAACTAAGGTTCTCCCTACCAACAACCTGCTATACAGTAGTGCACTGAAACAACCAAACACAGCCCATCATCAAACACTACCTCACACTCAAACACAGCCTTTGCCTGTACCTGATATATCTGTCACCGACACTCCCACAACCCCAGGGTCCAACCATCCCTCACAAAATGCACAACTGAATCCTGATCTTGTTGAAACTCTTATCACTCGCATTGAAAATGATCTTGTTGAAACTGTTGTCACGCGCATTGAAAATGCACTAGAAAAGACGCTGGACCGACTGCTAACTAAATTCTTTACACAAGTAACACAACCCACTCCTGAGGCTGACCCAAAAGACATCCCATCAACAGCTACAGACACTGACATCCGCCCAAACAAAGCCACCATTGCTGGACACACATTGTTTGAACAGATGATAGAAAAACTAATAAATAACTCCCTAGCACGCCTTACCAAAATCATTCCACAGGCTGACTTGCCACAAACCCAAACCGCCAGTATCAAGAGTAAGGCACAGCCCACATCCACATCTAGGTATCCAACACGTACTACTACTGGCATGCCAAGGAAAACAGACACATCCATAACCCACACATCCTAAATGGCTCCCCTAACATTCATGACTTGGAACGCAAAAAGCATTAAAACATCTCTCACAGAACTTAAACAATTCCTTTACTCATCCAAACCGGACTTAGCTTTCATAACCGAATCCTGGCTCACCCCTAAACAAAATCCTATTTTTAAAAACTTTCAGATGCAGAGACTGGACAGACCAAACCGTATGGGTGGTGGTATTTTCCTCCTAACACGGAGTAACATGACATGTAAACCTGTAACGCTTACACATTTTGTAAATGGTAAGCTAGAAATTTTAGCATGCCTAATACCCTACAATGGTACACACATATCCTTTCTGGGTATATACAACCCTGGTGGCACAATAAATTTAAATGAACTAGAATTCTATCTAAACCAACTACGGCAACCGATCATTGTTACAGGTGATCTCAATGCAAACCACCCCACATGGAGTAGAGGTACCCAAAATACTGCAGGCACCGATTTATATAACTACTTAGACACTACACCATATATTCTTCTTTCGCCGCCCTACCTTGCAACCTACTTTAACTACAGAACCAATTATGAAGCCTCATTGGACATCTGCTTTGGCTCTGCACACTTTCAACAAGAACTACAGTTTCATACTGGACCAGATATTGGAAGTGACCACAAACCCCTCATTATAAAATTTACTAACTTTCAGCCACCAACCCACCCCCTAACGCTCCCCAAGTGGAACATTAAGAAACTAGATAAGAAAAAATGGGCTGATACTGTCTGTCTCCCAGATACAGACGATGTAGACCCCAACACGCGACTGTCCACAATCACCTCGGCCATAAATTGTGCAGCCACCCAAATGCTCAAGAAAACTTCAGGACATAGGTCCAACAAACCACTTAAACCGTGGTGGAACGCGGAATGTGCACGAACAGTCGCTTTACGCCGACGAGCCATACAAAAACAAAGACGTCAACCCTCCCTACAGAACTGGGTTAATCTCCGGCGGGCTACAGCAGAAGCCAAAAAAACCATACTGTCAGCAAAGCGAGCATCATGGGCAAAATTTTGTGATAGCCTCACACCCACTACGCCACATTCAAAAGTCTGGGCTACATTTAACAGCATTAAAGGTCGCCCAACATTCCCTTCGTTCCCCCTGACGATCAACGGTTCACTCTGTCAAACACCTCAGGAGCGTGCAAATGTTCTTGCTGAATGTCTTAAAGTTACCCTCTCAACACCCTTCTTTCATGCCCAAGAACTCCCCCTTAGACAAGAAATTGACCGTGCCATACTGCTACCCATGCCTGGCGTCGACAACATATACACCTTAAGCGAGCTACAATTAGCCTTAACCCGCCTACCTCTTGGCAAGGCACCTGGAGAGGATGGAATTCCATATGAACTCATAAAACATCTCCCATCAACTGCACATAGTACTCTCCTAAACTATTACAACCTATGCTGGACTCACGGAAATATTCCCTCACAATGGCAGACCAGTATTATTCTTCCGTTCCTTAAACCAGGAAAAGACCCATCCCAACCTGCGTCATATAGGCCTATTTCCCTACTATCATGCCTCAGTAAAGTCATGGAAAGACTAGTACATACTCGCCTCCAATGGTATCTAGAATATAATAATATTATACCGTCACTCCAAGCTGGATTTCGACCGCAATGCTCCACACTCGATCAGATACTCTGCCTTGAACATGAAATCCGCACCTCTCTCAGAAGCAGTAAATATTGTCTTGTTGTCTACCTAGACCTCAAAGGAGCTTTTGATAGCATTCCTCATACTTGCCTCCTCGCAAAGCTTGCGCGTTTAGGCGTACAGGGAAGATTACTTTTATGGTTAAAATCTTATCTTACGAACAGGACCTCTAAAGTCTATATACAAGGCGAGTTTTCCGATGACATCCCAGTACAAACGGGTGTCCCACAAGGCTCCATATTAAGCCCAACCCTTTTTGCTGCATTCTTAGCAGATTTGCCTAACACCCATCCTGTTAACCTCTCGGCGTACGCCGACGACTTAACACTGTATTATTCAGACAACGCCTTACCTAATACAGTCTCAACAATGCAAACAGCACTTGATCACCTCATAGATTGGACACAACAATGGGGCCTTCAAGTTAGTACTACCAAAACCTATTATCAAATTTTCACTAAAAAAAGACTCGTTCATCTACCCACCCTCACAATACACAACACTCCCATCCAACACGTACGAGAACATAAATACCTTGGCATGCACTTAGACTCGCCCTCTCTTACCTGGACAGCACACATTCAACACCTTAAACAGACGACACAACCCCGACTCGCCATACTGAAAGCCCTCACTGGCACCACCTGGGGAGCACACCATAAAATCCTGCTCCGTTTCTATACAACCTACATTCGCAGCCAAATAGACTATTGTTGCCAAGCATATGCATCGGCTGCGCCTACTAACCTACAGAGCCTAGAGGTCATCCAAAACAATGCCATGCGACTTATATGTGGCGCAATGCGTTCCACTCCTATCCTCAGACTTTACGGGGAAACGGGCCTCACAAGCCTAGCCACCAGACGAGACATAATGTGTGCCAACTATCTGTCACTCTGTACCACTGCTCACCAGACACACCCATACAGATCAAAAATTAACCCAACAGTTAACCCACATAACCCCTGCTTCCCAACCAATCACTCACAACCTCTCCTCACACGGGCTACAAATAACCTCAATATAGACCTCTCTCTACTCCAAAACTCGGAAACCCAACTTACTGTTCCCCCTATTCCACCCTGGCTTTATACAACTCCTAATACAGCAATACAACTCGAAGACAACATTCCAAAGTCTGCACCAAACTCAGCCATAGCCTCAGTCTTTCTCTCAACAATGAAAAATTGCTACCCAAATACCACAGCGATTTATACAGATGGGTCTCGCATCATCATGAACAACGTACCCTCGGTCACTAGCGCTGTATGGATACCGGAATACCATCTCAAGCAGGGATGGCGGTTACCAAACCAACTATCTGTTTTCACAGCTGAATTATATGCCTTATATCAAGCTCTCCAAATAATCACAACATTACCAGTCGGGACATATACAATCTGCAGTGACTCCAAGAATGCGATTCAAGCAATTACGTACTCTTCAAAAACGTGCAAGGAGTTTGTTTACCCATGTCTTCAACTTCTTCATGAACATCGATTGAACGGTTATGATACCTCTATCCAATGGGTCCCAGCGCATTGTGGTATTCTCCATAATGAACTAGTAGATCAACTAGCCAAAGCAATGCACAACACACCTCACATTACCCGTCATCCAATTCCCCATGTTGCACGTAAAGGAGCCTTCAAAAATACCATCACCCAAGATTTTGCGACGAAATGGAAAACGTCATGCTCACCTTTGTACTATGGGTCCATTAAAAAGAAATGGGAAACTTGGAAACATGTCAGATATAAAAGCAGAGAAATTGATATAGCGATGACCAGATTAAGGCTGGGACACACCAAACTAGCAGCACAAAGCTCTAAGTACAGAACAGACATCAACGAACTCTGCATCCACTGTCAGGTGCCTGAAACAATCGAACACTATCTCCTACATTGCTTCCGACACTATAGTGCCAGAGTAAATTTCAAACAAGAACTTATCTCACTTAAAATACCCTTTACCATCGAGCATATATTAGGAGGCGGTGACCACTCGTTACAAGAAAAATACCAAATAGTCAAAGCACTGGCTAAATATCTCCAATCGACCAACAAATTGGGTCACATCTGACCCGCGCCACATTTATACCTGGCGCCACCAACAGCTAAACACAGAAAACAAATGTTTCGTCGCAACACCAAGGATCAGCTGACGCCATAAACACAACACACCGCCCTACGGTGCGGCAAGTCTCCCTCTAACATCCACCTCTGTTTTAGTCGCCGCTCCTCTGTCTACAGCACAACGCAACAAGCACTTTTGAAACTCTTATCATCTTCAACATAAACGCCTCTACCAACATCTGTACTGGTGCAGTCATCGGGAGGACAAACCCTTCATGCAAACTGCACCTACTATCAAGAAGAAGGGTTGCCATCGCCCTCCACTTGTCCTCCGGGTTCCACGAAGAGGTGATCGACTTCCAGGTTGTCAGACGTCTCTTCTTCAGCCCCATCAGATCCACTCACTCCGTGTTCGTTGCACAGTCTTGGGATCACAGCACACACAGGGAACGCCACCTCGGCAATTTCCTTCGCGTTCCCACAGGCGTCCAATACTCCGCCTTTCTCTTTGTAGTGCTCCAAGCACTCTTCGCTCTTCACGAGGTTAGGGAGGACACACCCTCCACAGGCGTCATTCTCAAGGATGACTTGCGCCTCCATCTTGGGCATCGAGGCGCAGACCCCTACTACTAGGGTCTGGCAGCCATAATCAGAATCTAAAGTCTCCTCGTGCAGGGGCATCCTCACTGGGCCTCCCACAGTGGTCACAACAGCCACCCCCACACTGGTACTCTCGTAACCCTCGGGGAACAGGATTCTACTTACCAGGGTAAAATCAGCCCCGGTGTCTCTCAATATCTTCACAGGAATGGGGTTTGCCTCCCCCATCCTTACCGTCCCCTCACACACGAACGGGTGAACTCTTTTCTCCAAGCTAAGTACGGGCTCATCCCGCATGTCCTCGGCCTCTTGGTCCTCCACCCGAACGAAAGCAACGTTCCCCCGCTGCTTAGGGCGTCTGCATTCCCGCGCGACGTGTCCAAATCCTCCACAGTTGTAGCAGCGGATCCTTCTTGGCGGCGACCTTCCACCACCGTTTGCCCTGGCAACACCACCAGAGGCCGTCGCTCTGTGGGTCGTCCTCGCGCCTTCCGTCGTCTCCTTCTTAGCATCTCTCGTCACAGCAACAACTCCTGTACTCTCAGCTAGGGGCTTCTTGGCCGGTTCCACAGAACTCTTCGATCCCCTACCGTCTCCACTCGAGAGGTGGGACTTGGGAGAACTCGTTCCTGTCCTCCATCCGTCCGTCTTCCTATAACTGCTCCCATATCCGGAGTATACTGACGGCCGGTGTGGTCCCTCTCTGCGTGGTCACAAGGTTTCTTCCAACATGTCAGCTCTGTCAGCAGCAGCCCTCAAGTCCTTTATGTCCGCCTCCTTGACTCTAATCCTGATCTCAGGAGAGAGCACGGACATAAACTTTTCCATGACCATGAGCCTCTTGATGTCCTCATCCGACTTAGCTCCTTCAGATTCCAACCACTTCAGAAATTTTCTCTCCATGTCCCTCGCCGTCTCTGCATAAGATTTCCCTGGCGAACGGGTACATTCTCGGAATATTTTCCTATAACATTCTGGCATAAGCTTGAAAGAGTGGAGCACCGCTCTCTTCACAGCCTCATAATTGGTGTATTCCTTGAGGTCCAGCATGTTGTAGGCTTCGCGAGCTTCACCGATGAGCCTACCCTGAACCAGCTCCACCCACTCTGCTTCATTATCTCCAGCTTGACGCTGCGCCTGCTCCCGCTGAATCCCCTGCTGCTTCCACCAATGCTCAAATTCTTCCTTGCACTGGCAGGTGTCTGTGGTCGTTCCTCCCTCAAAGCCTCATCTCGGGCCCTGAGCTGTGCCACAATCTCAAGCCTCCTCTCTCCAACTTTGGAAGATCTCAACTGTATCCCAAGGTGGTCAGCTACCAACTGCAGCTGCGCCTTGGTGCAATCCTCCAGTACCTGCTCATCCCTGGTATCAATAAACCTTGCCACCTTATCGTCCTCCATACTTGTGCTATGAGTAAATATGTTACCTGTACCTGATACCACTGGCCACTATTAAGCACCACAATCTTAATCGTTATCCTTGATCGTGATCCTTGATCGTGATCCTTGATCGTAATCCTGATCGTGATCCTGGCAAGGTCGCCAGTGTCGGGGTTTCGCGTAAGTAACCGTACTTAATATCCTGGCAATATCGCCAATGTCGAGGTTTCTCTACCTCTCACCAGTCACCACCAAGTACTAGGAGTAGTAACTGTTACTTACTGTAGCACTGCGGGTCTTCACTCCATCCTCAAGGTACCACTGTTCACTTCGAGAGTCTCCCAGTCTACCTCCGGCCGGCCTTATAGCCTGAAGACGAGTGGGAACACGATCTACTCTCTTGATCGTGTGCCCGCCCCGACAAAGGGCTCTACTGCTAACTGAAAGGTCGCCAACTGGTGTTTCCCGTGTCCAGAAACACGTCAGTGGTATTGTGGAATTGTGGTAGTAGTGGCAGAGAGCACACTAATCAAATCTAGTAACAGGCAGGTTTATATCTCAATCACTCTCTCTCTTTCAATGGACTCAATAATCTCAATAGCATCAAGTAATGGAGGGATAACACAAACACGAAGGTGGTTTTGTATTTTACTTAAAATATTAAAGTATTATAGCTCTGGATCAACAACAAGGCAACGAGGTACATGGCAGCAAATCACTCCCTCTTCATAATCTGGAACACAACGCGATGGCAACACTCCCCCACCACTGTACATTCCCAGCTGCCACACCCCCTCACTGTATACTCTCTCTGTACTTGTTTCCTAGCATTAAGCGCCTATTTCTTCAAATCACAGTAAACACAATACTGGCAATAAACACACTAAATTGCTATAATGGCAATGAACACGATAAATCACGGTACTGGCCTAAAGCACAGTAAATCATTTCAATGGCAATAAACACAGTAACTCACTGTAATGGCATTAAGCACAGTAGATCACAATAATGGCCCCAAACACAGTAAATTACTTCAATGGAAATAAACACAGTAAATCATTGTACACATGAAAATACTGTTCAGTATTCCAGCATACATATATATATATATATATATATATATATATATATATATATATATATATATATATATATATATATATATATATATATATATATATATATATATATATATATAGATCATTGCATCAATATTAATAATAATGAGTCAATACGGGGCAAACAGCCTTATACTAATAAATGGTACATTTATATATATATATATTCTCTGACACAAACTTATAATATTTGTGTCACATGAATGTAAATGTCCTCGACACAGCAAACTCTTCGATAAATCACAGGTGCACTCACACACCACATATATATTTCGCGAGAGCTCTCTACAGCATCTCTCTGCACAACTGTGCCTTACTATGACATAGACATTGGTGAGCCCTGCTCACTACATAGAAGATACTCTGGCTAAATAGCTGACTAAAGAGGAATGGGGAGGGAAAACTGAATTACCTACTTCCACCTCAATGATGTGGACTTGTCCTCTGCTGAGAATTGAATTGTAGCTCCTGGTCCTGGCTTTTGACTCGTTGTAGGGAACGCCCCTACACACACACTGATGTTCTCTCCAGGAACCCAATCAACACTCAAAAACGCGTCTTCACCGTGCTCTATCCTCTGCAGGCCCGTGCTCCTCCACAACCTCTTGAAGGGTTGGAGTCGGTCTCCTGGCCATCAACTTCTCCTCCAACTACGTTTGCAGTCATTTCTCTCGGCTGCAGTCGTTCTGATTCCAGTTAGCTTCGTTCTTCTCCTGCCTCTCGGTGGATTGGCCCAGCCGCTACATCGTCACGTAAACTGGTGAAACTGCACAGTCATCCCGGACGTCACTGCTCAGACTTCACTTCTTGCAACACACCTGTCACTGGAGCACTTGCTGCTCATTTCTCGTCAATTCCTTCTTCGGTCTCACACATGGAATACAGGAAGACCTCACAGGGTGCTTGCAGACTACAGGATGACGCGTGAAATCAACCAGAGTGGGGCAAAACTGTCAGACTGACAGGACCCCCGATCGCACGTCCGACCTCCTCGACATGTCGTGTCAAACTCCTGGGCGCCACGGCCCGCGCCGTACGGACCCCCCTGCACTCGTGACGTCATACTTGCCAGGGGTGTTTCTCATTGGCTCCCTGTGCCACGTCACTGTTCTTGACCAATCTGGTGCCACTGACGTCACAACGTCTTGGCGGGAAATTGTAGGGGACGGCGCCATCTTGGCATCCTAAAGGGCCTAAGCCACTGGCCAAAACACTCTTCTTTTGCGAATTTCTCGCCAATGCGAGAACACTTCACGCTCCCAGATATGTCAAATTGTTCCCCAGAACGTAGAGAACGTTCGGGTAAAGTGGATATGACTCTTACAGCAGGCGTGGGAGAAATATAAGGGGGGAACACCGTCACAATATATATATATATATATATATATATATATATATATATATATATATATATATATATATATATATATATATATATTGTGACGATAATCTCCTTCAAGAGATTGAGCCTGCTCTTCCCTCCAAAATACGTCGCTATACATCTATATAAAACTAGTATGGAAGAAATATCCAACAACTACACCAGCAAGGTTTGCCAGAGCGCAAAACGTATGCAGCCAGGAACAACTGCTCCACCTCGAACCGCCAAACTACCTGTCTGTCGCCTGCTCCTCGCTGATTGGCTGCGTGTCCAGTTGCACCTGCCCTCCACCCCCCCACACTACCTGATGTCTGGGGCCACACGACCTACCGCTCTCAGAATATTCAGTGCTTTCATCAGGTTAACACGTCTTTCTTGGTAGACTAAGCTGTGGCTTACGTATACTAAGAGAGGTGATAGCTTAAAGCCAATATTCCTGCACCTCTTATTTGATTGTATATTGTTCACTTGTTATTACTCACTTGTCTTAACGTAACTTTTCATTTTGTCATTTGATTATTCTTATTATTTTGATTGATTGATTTTATTATACGAATTTGTATGTCCATTTTATTCATGTTTTGCTTTTTCTAACGTAATTAAAATCGCATTGTTAAATTTACTTGTGTTTTGTGTGTCTTCTCATTACCTTACCACAGACGAAGTTCCAGATTTTCTATTTGTTTTTGTTTCTATGTGACGAGGCCATACCCCTAGCTTTTGAACAGCCGAACACCAACGCGTTACCGTCACAATATATATATATGTGTGTGTATATCACGAAAATAAACACGTGATTAAGAATGTGACAATGTCAGACCACGGAGGAAAATGAAACAGGAATTTCCTTAAGTACTTTCATATATTAAATACATCTTCAGAAGGAATATTCCTGTTTCATTTTCCTCTGTGGTCTGACATTGTCATATATATATATGCGAACAAGCCTGAATGGTCCCCAGGACTATATGCGAATGAAAACTCACACCCCAGAAGTGACTCGAACCCATACTCCCAGAAGCGACGCAACTGGTAACTACAGGGCGCCTTAATCCGCTTGACCATCACGGCCGTCAAAAGGAAGTGATAGCCGAGGCTATTTGAGCCACTTCCCCGACGGCAACTCGGATGGTAATCTTGGGCATAGCATTTCACCAAATCACCTCATTCTTTGGGGCACACGTGAGGAACACAAATGCGAACAAGCCTGAATGGTCCCCAGGACTATATGCGAATGAAAACTCACACCCCAGAAGTGACTCGAACCCATACTCCCAGAAGCGACGCAACTGGTAACTACAGGGCGCCTTAATCCGCTTGACCATCACGGCCGTCAAAAGGAAGTGATAGCCGAGGCTATTTGAGCCACTTCCCCGACGGCAACTCGGATGGTAATCTTGGGCATAGCATTTCACCAAATCACCTCATTCTTTGGGGCACACGTGAGGAACACAAATGCGAACAAGCCTGAATGGTCCCCAGGACTATATGCGAATGAAAACTCACACCCCAGAAGTGACTCGAACCCATACTCCCAGAAGCGACGCAACTGGTAACTACAGGGCGCCTTAATCCGCTTGACCAACACGGCCGTCAAAAGGAAGTGATAGCCGAGGCTATTTGAGCCACTTCCCCGACGGCAACTCGGATGGTAATCTTGGGCATAGCATTTCACCAAATCACCTCATTCTTTGGGGCACACGTGAGGAACACAAATGCGAACAAGCCTGAATGGTCCCCAGGACTATATGCGAATGAAAACTCACACCCCAGAAGTGACTCGAACCCATACTCCCAGAAGCGACGCAACTGGTAACTACAGGGCGCCTTAATCCGCTTGACCATCACGGCCGTCAAAAGGAAGTGATAGCCGAGGCTATTTGAGCCACTTCCCCGACGGCAACTCGGATGGTAATCTTGGGCATAGCATTTCACCAAATCACCTCATTCTTTGGGGCACACGTGAGGAACACAAATGCGAACAAGCCTGAATGGTCCCCAGGACTATATGCGAATGAAAACTCACACCCCAGAAGTGACTCGAACCCATACTCCCAGAAGCGACGCAACTGGTAACTACAGGGCGCCTTAATCCGCTTGACCATCACGGCCGTCAAAAGGAAGTGATAGCCGAGGCTATTTGAGCCACTTCCCCGACGGCAACTCGGATGGTAATCTTGGGCATAGCATTTCACCAAATCACCTCATTCTTTGGGGCACACGTGAGGAACACAAATGCGAACAAGCCTGAATGGTCCCCAGGACTATATGCGAATGAAAACTCACACCCCAGAAGTGACTCGAACCCATACTCCCAGAAGCGACGCAACTGGTAACTACAGGGCGCCTTAATCCGCTTGACCATCACGGCCGTCAAAAGGAAGTGATAGCCGAGGCTATTTGAGCCACTTCCCCGACGGCAACTCGGATGGTAATCTTGGGCATAGCATTTCACCAAATCACCTCATTCTTTGGGGCACACGTGAGGAACACAAATGCGAACAAGCCTGAATGGTCCCCAGGACTATATGCGAATGAAAACTCACACCCCAGAAGTGACTCGAACCCATACTCCCAGAAGCGACGCAACTGGTAACTACAGGGCGCCTTAATCCGCTTGACCATCACGGCCGTCAAAAGGAAGTGATAGCCGAGGCTATTTGAGCCACTTCCCCGACGGCAACTCGGATGGTAATCTTGGGCATAGCATTTCACCAAATCACCTCATTCTTTGGGGCACACGTGAGGAACACAAATGCGAACAAGCCTGAATGGTCCCCAGGACTATATGCGAATGAAAACTCACACCCCAGAAGTGACTCGAACCCATACTCCCAGAAGCGACGCAACTGGTAACTACAGGGCGCCTTAATCCGCTTGACCATCACGGCCGTCAAAAGGAAGTGATAGCCGAGGCTATTTGAGCCACTTCCCCGACGGCAACTCGGATGGTAATCTTGGGCATAGCATTTCACCAAATCACCTCATTCTTTGGGGCACACGTGAGGTTCGCATTTGTGTTCCTCACGTGTGCCCCAAAGAATGAGGTGATTTGGTGAAATGCTATGCCCAAGATTACCATCCGAGTTGCCGTCGGGGAAGTGGCTCAAATAGCCTCGGCTATCACTTCCTTTTGACGGCCGTGATGGTCAAGCGGATTAAGGCGCCCTGTAGTTACCAGTTGCGTCGCTTCTGGGAGTATGGGTTCGAGTCACTTCTGGGGTGTGAGTTTTCATTCGCATATAGTCCTGGGGACCATTCAGGCTTGTTCGCATTTGTGTTCCTCACGTGTGCCCCAAAGAATGAGGTGATTTGGTGAAATGCTATGCCCAAGATTACCATCCGAGTTGCCGTCGGGGAAGTGGCTCAAATAGCCTCGGCTATCACTTCCTTTTGACGGCCGTGATGGTCAAGCGGATTAAGGCGCCCTGTAGTTACCAGTTGCGTCGCTTCTGGGAGTATGGGTTCGAGTCACTTCTGGGGTGTGAGTTTTCATTCGCATATAGTCCTGGGGACCATTCAGGCTTGTTCGCATTTGTGTTCCTCACGTGTGCCCCAAAGAATGAGGTGATTTGGTGAAATGCTATGCCCAAGATTACCATCCGAGTTGCCGTCGGGGAAGTGGCTCAAATAGCCTCGGCTATCACTTCCTTTTGACGGCCGTGATGGTCAAGCGGATTAAGGCGCCCTGTAGTTACCAGTTGCGTCGCTTCTGGGAGTATGGGTTCGAGTCACTTCTGGGGTGTGAGTTTTCATTCGCATATAGTCCTGGGGACCATTCAGGCTTGTTCGCATTTGTGTTCCTCACGTGTGCCCCAAAGAATGAGGTGATTTGGTGAAATGCTATGCCCAAGATTACCATCCGAGTTGCCGTCGGGGAAGTGGCTCAAATAGCCTCGGCTATCACTTCCTTTTGACGGCCGTGATGGTCAAGCGGATTAAGGCGCCCTGTAGTTACCAGTTGCGTCGCTTCTGGGAGTATGGGTTCGAGTCACTTCTGGGGTGTGAGTTTTCATTCGCATATAGTCCTGGGGACCATTCAGGCTTGTTCGCATTTGTGTTCCTCACGTGTGCCCCAAAGAATGAGGTGATTTGGTGAAATGCTATGCCCAAGATTACCATCCGAGTTGCCGTCGGGGAAGTGGCTCAAATAGCCTCGGCTATCACTTCCTTTTGACGGCCGTGATGGTCAAGCGGATTAAGGCGCCCTGTAGTTACCAGTTGCGTCGCTTCTGGGAGTATGGGTTCGAGTCACTTCTGGGGTGTGAGTTTTCATTCATATATATATATATATAAATATATATATATATATATATACATATACATATATATATATATATATATATATATATATATATATATATATATATATATATATATATATATATATATATATATACATTATTAAATATGACAGAAAAAGTAAGATTAATAATTCTAACACGAATTTTCTCAATCTTTCGTACATTTCTTTTCACTGTTGGTGGTAATTCAAAAATCAATTCTCCAAAATTCATTTTTATTTCTAGTCCGACGCGGCACTTGAGCGCGTTTCGTAAAACTTATTACATTTTCAAAGACTTTAGTTTACACATACACAACTGAATAGAACTTACACATCTCCGATTTGTTTATATCTACATTTGAGTGAGGTGGATGGGGTGAGGTGGTATTAATAAGGTATTAAATTCATCAACACAAGACAGAACACGAAACAATGGGTATTGAATGGAAGTGATTGTAGAAAGCCTATTGGTCCATATTTCTTGATGCTTCTATATTGGAGCGGAGTCTTTACTACTTTACTAGGGATAACGTTTCTATTAACGTTTCTATCCCTACAGACAAAAATCAGAGGATACAACTGACGATTTACTATAAAACCAGAAAAACGGCCAGCCTACTCTTGAGAAACTCTCCAGACACAAAGCAGAACGCTTTAAAAGAGACGAACGTCGTCTATGCCTTCAAATGCCCTCTTGGGGATTGTAAGCTCCAAAAAACCCAGTATATAGGCAAGACAACAACATCTCTTTCTATGCGTTTAACGATGCATAAGCAACAGAGCTCCATTAAGGAACATATAATCTCTTCCCACAACCAAACCATCGCCAGAGAAATCCTAGTAAACAACACAGATATCATCGATAGATACAGCGATAGCAGACGGCTTGACGTTTGCGAGGCACTACACATTAAAAAGTCAACACTAGCAATCAACAGCCAATTAATGCACAACTATATTCTACCCACCTCAAGACTCCGCTCCAATATAGAAGCATCAAGAAATATGGACCAATAGGCTTTCTACAATCACTTCCATTCAATACCCATTGTTTCGTGTTCTGTCTTGTGTTGATGAATTTAATACCTTATTAATACCACCTCACCCCATCCACCTCACTCAAATGTAGATATAAACAAATCGGAGATGTGTAAGTTCTATTCAGTTGTGTATGTGTAAGCTAAAGTCTTTGAAAATGTAATAAGTTTTATGAAACGCGCTCAAGAGTCGCGTCAGACTAGAAATAAAAATGAATTTTGGAGAATTGATTTTTGAATTACCACCAACAGTGAAAAGAAATGTACGAAAGATTGAGAAAATTCGTGTTAGAATTATTAATCTTACTTTTTCGGTCATATTTAATAATATATGTCTACAGGAAAGACTGCTACCAAAATATACTAACATATATATACATATATAAATATATATATATATATATATATATATATATATATATATATATATATATATATATATATATATACATACATATATATATATATATATATATATATATATATATATATATATATATATATATATATATATATATATATATATATATATATATATATTTATATATGTATATATATGTTAGTATATTTTGGTAGCAGTCTTTCCTGTAGACATATATTATTAAATATGACCGAAAAAGTAAGATTAATAATTCTAACACGAATTTTCTCAATCTTTCGTACATTTCTTTTCACTGTTGGTGGTAATTCAAAAATCAATTCTCCAAAATTCATTTTTATTTCTAGTCTGACGCGACTCTTGAGCGCGTTTCATAAAACTTATTACATTTTCAAAGACTTTAGCTTACACATACACAACTGAATAGAACTTACACATCTCCGATTGAGATTGATTGAATATATATATATATATATATATATATATATATATATATATATATATATATATATATATATATATATATATATGTCGTACCTAGTAGCCAGAACGCTCTTCTCAGCCTACTATGCAAGGCCCGATTTGCCTAATAGGCCAAGTTTTCATGAATTAATGTTTTTTCGACTACCTAACCTACCTAACCTAACCTAACCTAACTTTTTCGGCTACCTAACCTAACCTAATCTATAAAGATAGGTTAGGTTAGGTTAGGTAGGGTTGGTTAGGTTCGGTCATATATCTACGTTAATTTTAACTCCAATAAGAAAAAATTGACCTCATACATAATGAAATTGGTAGCTTTATCATTTCATAAGAAAAAAATTAGAAAAAATATATATATTCAGGAAAACTTGGCTTATTAGGCAAATCGGGCCTTGCATAGTAGGCCAAAAAGTGAGTTCTGGCTACTAGGTACGACATATATATATATATATATATATACATACATATATATATATATATATATATATATATATATATATATATACATACATATATATATATATATATATATATATATATATATATATATATATATATATATATATATATATATATATATATATATATATATATATATATATATATGTCGTACCTAATAGCCAGAACGCACTTCTCAGCCTACTATTCAAGGCCCGATTTGCCTAATAAGCCAAGTTTTCATGAATTAATGTTTTTTCGTCTACCTAACCTACCTAACCTAACCTAACCTAGCTTTTTTTGGCTACCTAACCTAACCTTACCTATAAATATAGGTTAGGTTAGGTTAGGTAGGGTTGGTTAGGTTCGGTCATATATCTACGTTAATTTTAACTCCAATAAAAAAAAATTGACCTCATACATAGAGAAAAGGGTTGCTTTATCACTTCATAAGAAAAAAATTATAGTAAATATATTAATTCAGGAAAACTTGGCTTATTAGGCAAATCGGGCCTTGAATAGTAGGCTGAGAAGTGAGTTCTGGCTACTAGGTACGACATATATATATATATATATATATATATATATATATATATATATATATATATATATATATATATATATATATATATATATATATATATATATATATATATATATATATATATATATATATATATATGTCGTACCTAGTAGCCAGAACGCACTTCTCAGCCTACTAAGCAAGGCCCGATTTGCCTAATAAGCCAAGTTTTCATGAAATAATTGTTTTTCGACTACCTAACCTACCTAACCTAACCTAACCTAACTTTTTCGGCTACCTAACCTAACCTAACCTATAAAGATAGGTTAGGTTAGGTTAGGTAGGGTTGGTTAGGTTCGGTCATATATCTACGTTAATTTTAAATCCAATAAAAAAAAATTGACCTCATACATAATGAAATGGGTAGCTTTATCATTTCATAAGAAAAAAAATATAAAAAAATATATTAATTCAGGAAAATTTGGCTTATTAGGGAAATCGGGCCTTGCATAGTAGGCTGAGAAGTGCGTTCTGGCTACTAGGTACGACATATATATATATATATATATATATATATATATATATGTCGTACCTAGTAGCCAGAACTCACTTCTCAGCCTACTATTCAAGGCCCGATTTGCCTAATAAGCCAAGTTTTCCTGAATTATTATATTTACTATAATTTTTTTCTTATGAAATGATAAAGCAACCCTTTTCTCTATGTATGAGGTCAATTTGTTTTATTGGAGTTAAAATTAACGTAGATATATGACCGAACCTAACCAACCCTACCTAACCTAACCTAACCTATATTTATAGGTAAGGTTAGGTTAGGTAGCCAAAAAAAGCTAGGTTAGGTTAGGTTAGGTAGGTTAGGTAGACGAAAAAACATTAATTCATGAAAACTTGGCTTATTAGGCAAATCGGGCCTTGAATAGTAGGCTGAGAAGTGCGTTCTGGCTATTAGGTACGACATATATATATATATATATATATATATGTCGTACCTAGTAGCCTGAACGCACTTCTCAGCCTACTATGCAAGGCCCGATTTGCCTAATAAGCCAAGTTTTCCTGAATTAATATATTTTCTCTATTTTTTTCCTTATGAAATGATAAAGCTACCCATTTCATTATGCATGAGGTTAATTTTTTTTTATTGGAGTTAAAATTAACGTAGATATATGACCGAACCTAACCAACCCTACCTAACCTAACCTAACCTATCTTTATAGGTTAGGTTAGGTTAGGTAGCCGAAAAAGTTAGGTTAGGTTAGGTAGTCGAAAAACAATTAATTCATCAAAACTTGGCTTATCAGGCAAATCGGGCCTTGCATAGTAGGCTGAGAAGTGCGTTCTGGCTGCTAGGTACGACATATATATATATATGTCGTACCTAGTAGCCAGAACGCACTTTTTGGCCTACTATTCATGGCCCGATTTGCCTAATAAGCCAAGTTTTCCTGAATTAATATATTTTCTCTAATTTTTTTTCTTATAAAATGATAAATCTACCCTTTTCATTATGTATGAGGTCAATTTTTCTTTATTGGAGTTAAAATTAACATAGATATATGACCGAACCTAACCAACCCTACCTAACCTAACCTAACCTATCTTTATAGGTTAAGGTTAGGTTAGGTAGCCGAAAAAGTTAGGTTAGGTTAGGTTAGGTAGGTTAGGTAGTCGAAAAACAATTAATTCATGAAAACTTGGCTCATTAGGCAAATCGGGCCTTGCATAGTAGGCTGAGAAGTGCGTTCTGGCTACTAGGTACGACATATATATATATATATATATATATATATATACATATATATATATATATGTCGTACCTAGTAGCCAGAACTCACTTCTCAGCCTACTATTCAAGGCCCAATTTGCCTAATAAGCCAAGTTTTCCTGAATTAATATATTTACTATAATTTTTTTCTTATGAAATGATAAAGCAATCCTTTTCTCTATGTATGAGGTCAATTTTTTTTTATTGGAGTTAAAATTAACGTAGATATATGACCGAACCTAACCAACCTTACCTAACCTAACCTAACCTATATTTATAGGTAAGGTTAGGTTAGGTAGCCAAAAAAAGCTAGGTTAGGTTAGGTTAGGTAGGTTAGGTAGACGAAAAAACATTAATTCATGAAAACTTGGCTTATTAGGCAAATCGGGCCTTGAATAGTAGGCTGAGAAGTGCGTTCTGGCTATTAGGTACGACATATATATATATATATATATATATATATATATATATGTCGTACCTAGTAGCCAGAACGCACTTCTCAGCCTACTATGCAAGGCCCGATTTGCCTAATAAGCCAAGTTTTCATGAACTAATGCTTTTTCGACTACCTAACCTACCTAACCTAACCTAACCTAACATTTTCGGCTACCTAACCTAACCTAACCTATAAAGATAGGTTAGGTTAGGTTAGGTAGGGTTGGTTAGGTTCGGTCATATATCTACGTTAATTTTAACTCCAATAAAAAAAATTGACTTCATACATAATGCAATGGGTAGCTTTATCATTTCATAAGAAAAAATTTAGAGAAAATATATTAATTCAGGAAAACTTGGCTTATTAGGCAAATCGGGCCTTGCATAGTAGGCCGAGAAGTGCGTTCTGGCTACTAGGTACGACATATATATATATATATATATATATATATATATATATATATATATATATATATATATATATATATATATATATATATATCATGAGCATAAGCAATTCAGCTGGGATCGCCCCATTGCCAACCAAGAAGCTGTGACATTACTAGAAGCTGCGACAACACACGATACTGCCTGACTTAGAGCATTAGCAACCCCAATGTCAGCAACTGGCACTCGTCTCACACCGCAGGCCCTACAAATTGCTGTGGCTCTCCACCTCGCTGCCCCAATCCACACCGAATACAGGTGTATTTGCGGTGAGGCAGTGACCGACAGGTACGGACGGTATGGCCTTCTCTGCCAAAGGACAGGAGGATGGCATGCAAGACACGGAGAGGTTAACAACATTATCAAGAGAAGCCTTACCACGGCCGGTTGTCCAGCAACCTACTTCCTCCGCCTACATCAGGGAAGTAGGCATATGTGTGGCAAGATGGCTAGACATGAACATAGAGCTCGTGACCAGGATCACCACCGAGAACGGTCATAGGCTATTCAATCTTATGTAAACAAAAGAAAAAATTGTAGTGTAGTCTGAGTGTACGAAGTATAAATAACAATGAATATGGGAAATTTAAATCACGAAAATGATATCTAATTTAATCCAAAGACAATATAATCATAAGTATCCATATATAAGTGATGGGATGCAAAGAAGTAATTGCATACAGGTATTAAATGTGATTTTATAATTATAATAATAAGTTAAACACCACCTTGGTTTATTAGTGAAAGAACCAGTGAACAGCATTATGCCAATATGTAAATTATAAATGTGTAAATAAAAAACCAATCGCAATATACTTTTTTAGTTAAACCAGAGACATTCTCTTCCGTTGCTATTTATATATCATTCCACCCCTCAATGTAAAGCCGGTGGAGGGCCCATTCCAAAAGGACATACTAAGTCTAGACTGAGTTTTTAATACACCCTGTTTTATAGGGACGGGGGGAGTGTGGAGGGAACCATATTTAAAATACCCGCTAGCGGGAATATCTAATGCTAGGTGCTCCTGATTTGTGGACAACAATCCTATGCCGTGCGTCTGCGCAACACCCACGCTCATGCCCGGAGGAGGAGGGAGAGGGGCTGAGAAGAGAACCGCACCTGACTGCAGCTGGACCTGTGAACAACCCCTCCTAGACAGTGGTTATTCGGCACCCCATATTGGCTAGTTACGGTTGGACCTCGCCCCTGAGAAGTCGTCGCATTGCTTCAGCCCTCCCCTAGAAAACTTCAGCTCGAGGTGAGCCACTGTCTTCCCTGTTTCATTTCTATTTCTGTGTATGTTGATTACCACGTGGTCGGTCGTCCCATACCCCATAGGCGACCACCTCCACAGTACACTCAGTCAGCTTATTGTTTACCCACACTCTCTTTGTCAGTCTGGACATGGTAGTAGATGCCTTACCGATGAGTTTGTTTAGTTCCGTATCAAGAGAGAAGGAGTCAGATTGTGGAGCCCAGGTACACGAAGTCGTGAGCGACTTTCAGTTTGGAATTGGAGATGCTGATGTCAGGTGGGGAGTCACTCCTTGTCCCATGATCTGTGTTTTCTTCAGGCTGATGGGGAGTCCGAAAACCTGACAGGCCTCGTGGAAGCGGTTCATGAACTGTTAGAGGTCTTCGGATGAATGGGCAGTGACTGCTGAATCGTCACCAAAAAGGAAGGCTTGCAAACATCTCAGCCGAACCTTTGTCTTGGCTTTCAGCCTGGCGAGGTTGAAGAGCTTTCCCTCCGACCTGGTCCAGAGGTAGATGCCTTCCGTGGCAGATCCGAAGGCGTGCTGCAGCAAAACTGCAAAGAAGATCCCGAATAGGGTTGGAGCCAGGACGCAGCCCTGCTTTACTCCACTTCGGATGTCAAAGGCATCTGATGTTAGGCCATCAAAGACCATGAAGGCCACCATGTTCTCGTGAAAAGATCTGATGATGCTGAGGAGCCTGGGTGGGCATGCGATCTTGAGGAGGATCTTGAAAAGGCCATCCCTGCTGACGAGGTCGAAGGCCTTCGTCAGATCGTCAGATCTATGAAGGCTACGAAGAGTGGCTGCTTCTGTTCCCTGCATTTCTCCTGCAGTTGTCTGAGGGAAAAGACCAAGTCGATGGGGACCTGTTAGCTCGGAATTCGCATTTTGTGAGGGGATTCCGAGTCTGAGTGGAATCCACTCTCTCTGCAAGTACTTGGAGCCTCTTCATTGTGACTCGAGCAAACAGCTTTCCAACAATACTGAGGAGGGAGATTCCACAGTAATTGTTGCAGTCGCCCCGTCACCTTTATTCTTATACAGCGTGACGATGTTGGCGTCTCTCATGTCCTGTGACATCTCTCTCCTTCCCAGCAGAGTCAGAGAATTTCATGAAGCTCCATGAGCAGGTTGCCTCTGCAGCACTTCAAGGTCTCAGCAGGTATACCGACTTTTCCAGGAGTTTTGCCAAAAGGAAGGGAGTCAAGGGCCTCGCTGAGTTCTTCGGGGGTCGTTTCGCTGTTGAGCTCCATTAACACAGACAGGCACTTAATGGCGCTCAGGGCGTCTTCGGTGATCACTGTTACGAATCCATATATTTGATTCTAACATTTATCATGATAAACATGTAAGTCCATTAATCCTTTCCTCAGTTATTTAAATTAACCATATGTCCATTTGTTTTCCAGTATGCATGTTTGATTTATATGTAACATGCTGTAGTGTGTGTGTATGTAATATTTTGTTAATGATATTGCATGTTCATTCCTGTGGGGGGGGGGAGACAGTGGCGTCTCATGGGGGGGATGACCATATTTGGGATGTTCCAGTATGCGTGCAGTGTATCAAGCTAGCGTTGTGGGACATTTGGGGCTTGACTCTATATATTTAAATATTTATGTAATAAAAATCAATTACGAAGGACCACCCGCTTTTATAGTAAAGAGGGAAACTAAGAAAATATGATCATTAGAAAATTCCTAGATGAACCAGTAACTATGGATAAAATACTAGAGAATATGATCACTGAAATAATTAATGGGCTGTATAATTAAATGAATCAAAGCCTCAAACACCTACATTGGGGGGTTATTACTGGAACTCAGTACGTCCAGGAACTAGTGTGGTTCGTTCACCAGTCCAATGTATAATAATCTAATCCTATGAACATTTATAGAGTCATTATCGTTATCATCAATGAGAACATAGATTATGAACATGAATAATAATAATCATAATAAACACATGTTAATCCAATGAATAGAGTTCTGCATGTAAAAGAGTACAGATAATGGAAATCGAGGAATACAAAAAGGAATCTTAGCTTAAAGACGATTTCCAAGAAGTTAGTTACGACTCGTCCTCTGATTCTCCTGGACTCGTCATGGAACACTGGGAGTTGATTAACATGGGAAATGACAGCTCGGAGAATTCTTCACACACGCTGTAAATCAAATTGTTTTCAGTAGTAACAGATTAAGTTACTAGACATCTATGTTCAAAAAATTGATATTAACAATAAGAGAAAATAATGACCTGTAGTTTTTTATTGTCGCACGGCGTCACGACAAGCTACCCAGCTATAAACCCACCCCCTATATGATGCATCAAATAAGGATAAGGTACTTAGCTAATATGGGCACTGTGTAAGTTAAGGCTTGCCGAAGTTCGCGTCCTAGGTTCCGGTCTAGCCTATCCTAGATACTGACGCGCTTCACTGGCCGGTCACGTGGTATTACATAGAACCAAATTTAACAGGTTCTGGCCGAATATCAAATTAATCTCTTGACCATTCGACTGGTTATGCAAATGACACTCACACCAGTGAAGTTAAGGTTCTGCAAAGGTTCTTCACACCTCACAGTGGCGACTTTCTTCTAGAGATCTTGATGGCATCTACCCTGGTGGCTGGGGTAATGGCGTCTCGTCGTGAGCGCGTTGCCTCGTGTACGCGTCACCTCGTGAACGCGTTACCTCGTGAACGCGTCACCTCGTGTACTGGCGTCTCCTCCGCCCCGCTCCGCCTCCCGCATTTGTTAGTCAAATTATTTATTGCGGATATTATCATTCCTCGCAGTTGTGATTGAAATGCTCGGATAAGGACGGGTTTATTATTTAGAGGAGTTAAATATTATTATTTGCCCGTTTTATGATAGTAAACGAACAATGGAGATGAATTAAAGTCTCTCCAGGGCATTCACGTGTGACGTTAAATTTATTACTAGATAACAGTTATAACTGTAAACGCTCTATTTGGCTTTAGTTGGGGATCAGTTTATCTGTAATTAATTATCACACAGAACACCGTTGTTTATAGAGAATCAAATTCAATTCTCAGACACACTGGATATAAATGTGTTTATTACAATGGAATCTGACGCAATACTGGCATCGGGTGACGTAAGAATTCTAGCCTTATGGTACAGATGTAATTATTAGTACAGGTGAACTCTACGTTGGGTTAATTTTAATCACTACAATGATTAGTAGTTTTAGTAATAATTAATGAGAATACAACAGTGTTGTATTTAGTGTTGGAAATTTCCAACAAGCGTCACTGATTCACCCCTGTAATTATTCCTGGTTATTGATTGTACTTAATTTCTTAATTACACCTTAGCAGTGTTATATGTATATTAGTTTAGTTATAATTATGTTCTTAAGTATTACTCTCTGATAGCAGAGCATTTAGAGATTTCATGTGGTTTTTAGTTGGTAACCTGTAGACTCCATGGGCCAGATTCACGAAAGGACTTACGCAAGCACTTACGAACGTGTACATCTTTCCTCAATCTTTGACAGCTTTGGTTACATTTATTAAACAGTTTACAAGCATGAAAACTTCCCATTCAACTGTTTTTATTGTTATAAACAGCCTCCTGGTGCTACGGAGCTCATTAACTGTTTAATAATTGTAAACAAAGCTGCCAAAGATTGAGAAAAGATGTACAGGTTCGTAAGTGCTTGCGTAAGTGCTTTCGTGAATCTGGCCCCATGCCTGCATGCAGGAGCATGCCACTTGCGTGGGTGAAGCTGGCCGGGGTAGACATGTTGTTAAGTCTTTGGTACCTGTTTATTGTTTAGTAACATAGCTAGTTGCCTGGTTAGACCATTATTTGCATACCCATCTATTCATTTAAGTTTTAAAATAGTGATCAGTGCTTATATAATGATATTCTGTTATTGTATTCTGGTGCATTAATATTTCTGGCTGCCTGTATTTTCATTTATATGTTTGTATGTTTTATGTTGCCTTTCTTTAAGTATATTACTCTGTTGAGTAAGCAGTTGAATTATTTACCCTAGACACTTTTGGTAGGCAAGGCCGTATTATTATATATTCTTTACAACTGCAAAGGCAGAGGAACCATACTCAGAGGTCAAGGGTCCATAACAAAATGAGGGCCTGTCCGGGATAATTAATTCCCATAATTTAATGTACTAAATAGTGGTGCATGCTATTAATTGTTAATGCCTTCCTAGGTACTGTGTATTTAACTAGTGATACCCAACCAAGCCTCTGTACCATTTCTCTGTTCATTCTGAGCTGCTTGTGGAAATTTTCTCAACACTTCGCGATTAAGGTAAGTGTACAGCTTGTGCCAGGGGCCAAGCAAACCTTCAGTATTGTAATTGCTAGTTGTGTTAATTAAGCTGACAATGGAGGAACAAGTTGCTGTGTTGGTGGAGCAGCCAAATTTTGGTGAAATTAAAGACTTGAAGAAGTCTGGGTTGTTGTCCATGGCTGAAAAATTAAATCTGACAGTTTCCAGGAGAATGTTAAAGGCTCAGCTAGTAAGAGTCATTGTTACACACTTGGTGGAGGAGGAGAAACTTGACGAGGAGTGGTTAGAGGAATTAGAAGAAGAGTCAAGTGATCAAGATGCAATTATAAATTTAGAGATGGAATCTAAGCTAAAGATGGCTAAGTTAGAAGCAGAGAAACAGAGGTTGGAGATGCAGAATCGCCAAAAACAGCTGGAGTTGGAGACTCTGCAGTATATGCTTGAGGCTCAGAACCAGCAAAGACAACTTGAAATTGGAGACTCAGCAGCAGATGCTCGAGGCTCAAAACCAACAAAAACAATTTGAACTAGAAGCACAGAGCAGAAGAATTGAAGCTCATTTGCAACTAGAGGAAGTTAGGCGGCAGCAATTGGAAAGTCAACAGAGTATAGCAATAAATAATAATAGACTAGAGGAACAGAGAATTGCAGCAGCGCTTGGTAACACTAGTAATCATACAGATAGTACTGATAGCTCTTTAAAATTTAGGAAAAATATAGATATACCTCAATTCAATGAGGACAACCAAGAAATATTCTTTTTGCATTTCCAGAAGTTAGCAGTCAGTAAGAACTGGCCTGTGGATCAGTGGGTTGCCATCATGCAAGGACAATTTAAGGGGAAAGCCCAGGAAATTTTTGCATCTCTTCCTGCCGCTAATTCTTTTGACTTTAAATTTGACAAACAGAGCATCTTAAATGCATACCAACAGATCCCAGAGGCCCATAGGCATGCCGTGCATGCTTGAGTATCACAGTCAAGTAGGTGGCACTGGCTGGCGGGACATGTTGGGAGTTAAGTATGTGGTCCTTGTTTATTGTTTAGTAACATAGCTGATTTCCTGGTTAGACCATTATGTGCATACCCATCTATCCATAAAGCACTGGCTTTTTCTGGTAAAGGTGTTGGGGTACCTATCTTACGGATGTTATACATAAGCACTGTTCGGTCCCTGATAGACTACGCAGCACCCGTTTTGTCTTACACAGGCCAAGGCAGAATTAAAAAAATAGAGCTGATACAGAACGAGGCTATGAGGATTATTCTTGGATGTCAAAGAAATGCAATGATTGAAATAATGAGAATGGAATTAAATTTACAGAGTGTGTGTGATAGAGTCCGTGACATTAACACTAGAGTAGCTATTCGTTTCATGCGGAGAAAAGGAGGGGATAAGCTGTTTGAGAGCGTTCAGACCTGCTTGAGTGACGTACACACTTCCAGGAAACTGAGGGAGACACGCTACACGAGGGGATTAGCTCATGACCTCAGGGAATACGATGTACTTGACTGCTGCAAACCCCCTCGACAGTGTAATATGTCTGCTCCCTGGAAAGTACAGAAAATAGACGTCGAAATTGTACCCCTCAATGTGAAAAAGATTCATCATGAACCGGGACAATTACGGTGTATGTATGGAAGCATGATATCCCGGTTACCAAGAGGCAACAGTTTTCATGTATATTGCGACGGGTCGGTGGCGGAGGATGGCAGGGCAGGGTGTGGTGTCCTAATAAGGGAATATCCGGAGTTTGGGACTGTGGACAGGAAAATTGAACTCCGGCTTAGTAATTATATATCATCCACACAAGCTGAACTGCAGGCCATTCTGGCGTGTTTGGAGGAAGTACGTCATGACGACAAAAATGTTTTTGTATTTGTCGATAGCCGAGGAGCACTGGAGTCCTTAAACAGTCGAAACCCAGTCTTCATGTCTATAGTTGAGGATTGTAAGAGAAGAATAGCTGAGATACAGCTGAAAGGTCATAGTGTGAAATTCATGTGGATTCCATCTCATGTTGGAATAGTGCTCAACGAGGTGGCGGATGACTTGGCCAAACGTGCCACATCAAAACCACAAATTGACATTGAATGTGAATTCACAATGAGACAAATAAGAAGCAAAATCAGAAATATTCAGGCACAGGCAGGAGTGGAGAGGAGAGGGATAATGTATGAGAGAAGTCTAACCATGCAACACTACATGTATGTGAGTCAAAACACCCTTTTCACTTATGGTAAAAGGAGAAATGCTTGGAGTGACTCTGTGTACATGCGGCTCAGGCTTGGGTACAAATATTACTGGGAATATGGGATAGGCGTTCATGATAATGACACGAAGTGTAAACTATGTGGTATGTTAAGGTCTCACACCCTTGCCCATTATGTTCTTGATTGTCCGTTGATTAATGTATATAGAAACACTGAGATAAGGACTGTTCCTGAGCAAATAGCCTGGATGTGTCACAAAGGAAAGGTTGATGATATTCTTGAGAGATATAAGAATTTTGCACCAAGACTGTAATATTTTGTTGAATTATCCGTATAACTAGGTCATAAAAGTATTTGTGTACGTCTGATACCATACTAATTGTGAAGGAGGAAATGTACATGTTTATCTCTCAGAATGTTTGGTAACAGGTTTATTGTTTGTGATGTGTGTCTATGTATGTACTAACACGTGGTACTGAACGGGGTGAGAATAGCTTGAGCTACCTCATCCCTTTGTGTGTATTTTACCTCAATAAACTTATTTCAATTTCAATTTCAATTTCAATCTATCCATTTAAGTTGTAAAGTAGTGATCAATGCTTATATAATGATATTGTTGTATTATTTTCTGGTGCATTAATATTTCTGGCCGCCTGTATTTCCATTTATATATTTGCATGTTCTTTGTTACCCTTACTTTAAGTATATTGCTTTTTGAAGAAGCAGTTGAGTTATTTACCCTAGACACTCTAGTAGGCAAGGCCGTATTATTATATATTTTTTAACAACTATAACAGAGGAACCATACCCAGAGGTCAAGGGTCGTAACATGTAGATGGTTACAATGATGAAGACAGAGCGCAGAGTAGATGGTTACAGTAATGAATACAGTGTGTAGTGTAGATGGTTACAGTGATGAATACAGTATATAGTGTAGATAATTACAGTCATGAAGACAGTGTGTAGTGTAGATGCTTACAGTCATGAAGACAGTGTGTAGTCTGGTTACAGTGTAGATGTGTAGATGATGTGTAGATGGTTACAGTGATGAATAGTGTGTAGTGCAGATGGTTAGAGTGATGAAGACTGTGTAGTGTAGATGGTTACAGTGATGAAGACAGTGTGTAGTGTAGATGGTTACAGTCATGAAGACTGTGTAGTGAAGAGTGTTACAGTAATGTTTACAGTGTGTAGTGAAGATGATTACAGTGTGTAGTGAAGATGGTTACAGTGATGATTACAGTGTGTAGTGAAGATGGTTACAGTGATGATTACAGTGTGTAGTGAAGATGGTTACAGTGATGATTACAGTGTGTAGTGAAGATGGTTACAGTGATGATTACAGTGTGTAGTGAATATGGTTACAGTGATGATTACAGTGTGTAGTGAATATGGTTACAGTAATTATGGTCAAGTGTACAATCAATGGTTACAGTAATTATGGTCAAGTGTACAATCAATGGTTACAGTAATTATGGTCAAGTGTACAATCAATGGGTACAGTAATTATGGTCAAGTGTACAATCAATGGTTACAGTAATTATGGTCAAGTGTACAATCAATGGTTACAGTAATTATGGTCAAGTGTACAATCAATGGTTACAGTAATTATGGTCAAGTGTACAATCAATGGGTACAGTAATTATGGTCAAGTGTACAATCAATGGTTACAGTAATTATGGTCAAGTGTACAATCAATGGTTACAGTAATTATGGTCAAGTGTATAATCAATGATTACAGTAATTATGGTCAAGTGTATAATCAATGATTACAGTAATTATGGTCAAGTGTACAATCAATGGTTACAGTAATTATGGTCAAGTGTATAATCAATGGTTATAGTGATGACTGTTATTGAGGATGGTTACATTGTTGATGGCTGTATATTTTGAAGAGAGTTTCAGTAACGCAAGTTGTGTACAGTGGTTAACTCTCATGATAGTTAATCAAATACATATTAGTTTCAGGTGTTCCGACAATTGTGACAATATTGAGGGTAGTGCAAGAAACTGTTTAGGCATTTCTAATGTACAGTTTTGTAGGGAAAATGTCACCGTATTCTCCACAATGGTACTCGTCGCTAATGGTCCTGTTGCTGAGGTTCCCTACACCGGGTGAGACATTATCTGTTGGGAGATGTGTACCTGCAGCCGTATTCTCCACAGTCCCTTTCTTAATGTTAAGGTTAATATTCCCGCCAGACTGCTCTACTCTGGGCACTTTCTTCAACATGTATCATCATTTTCAATATTACTGACCACATGGTTTACTTTGCATTTCTTTGCCCGGGTTCTCGTCTACGCAAGGTAGTCGAAACCTTGTTTCCTTAGTAACGTCGTTTTGGAGAATGCATGAAAGCAATGACAAGCATTCAACACGGCCCGTTTCTGGCAACCTGGCGAAGAATAACAGATGTGTCGGTCTTCCTCCTGCAGTAGCGAAGTATTATCCTCCTCACTCCTGGACTCCTCCAAGTGTAGAAGAGACAGTGTATTTCATAATTACCACAACAGGATCTACCGTGGGCAGTGCTGCCCAGGGCGGCTGTAGTGTCCGTGTCACATCTCGTGTACACTAACCTCCACAATTTACTGCTCCTCCCTATTAATTACAACAATTAACTGCAACTGATATAAAAACCCGTTTCATCCTAATTAAAAAAAATATTCCACCCTAACTATAAAAATGGCATCAGGGATATGAAGGTTAGTTCATAATGAGCATGTATGGTGTGAAATGGTTCCCTCTTCTCTGCTCTATTTCTCGTGTACTAACTAAACTTTAGGAGCAAGAGCGAGACAGTCTACCAGGACCAACGATGTGTGAGGAAGGAGTATCCGGCGAGGTGTCTCTCCCTCTTTACCGCCACTCTCGTAAAATGTTTATTCCTGTGCGGTTGGGAAACCAAACTATAGATTTCATCGTGGACACCGGCTCACCTTTCTCCCTAGTGACGCATCCATTTAGGGAGATCTATGGTCTGGAAGCCGTAATGGGCAAGAATATTTAGTGCAAAGATACGATGGCGTTCTTAGACATAGCAAGTGGCTCTTGGAAGACGACAATCTTCTCAAATTTCTTCAATGGGATCCTTAAAGACAAACCTTATTTCCAGGAAGGTTTCTCACTTGATACTAAGATATATGTCTATAATGCTTAGCAGGGAGTTGCCTTACTGGGCTTGGATTTTTTAACTGAACATAATTGTTCTATTATCTATGACATGAAAAATCCACGCCTAATTATCCGGTCAGAGAAAAAGCAGAAGATGCCAGATGGAGAAGAGAATTATGTCAGGACATACAACAGAATATACGTCAAGTGCAAAGTTAATGGAAAGAAAATCAAAGCCTTAGTAGACACAGGTTCTTCCGTAACGATGATCACTAAAAAGCTTGCCTAAGAACTAGGTCTTGAAACAGAGTTAGAACAAATGAAGAAAAAAAGAATGAAAGATATAAGGAAGAATAAAGGAAGGAGAAGGAACTGGGAAGAACTACGTGGTTCAAATCGCATCATAAGGGCTGCAAAAATCTAATTCAATGGACTTGAATTCTAAACAGACATATACATCGAGAACATCTTCGAAGACATCATTATAATCGGAGATGATGTCCTCCGGTTCATCAATATAACATTCTAACCCCAAAAAACTAAATTCGAACGAAACAGCAACGGTATCAACTCCCCGGATAGATTACTTCAAGAAGTTGCCCCTAACACCGGCCGCACCAATATACCTAACAATTCCGAACAGAAAATTCGAACAGGTAAAAAAAGTGATGAAGTTAGGCCTAAAACGACTGGCAAATAGCGAAATATAAAGTTATTCAACAGATGTATAGCCTTCCCGGCTTGGTGCCTTCTTTGATACTTCCACCAGATGGAAAAGGTCTTCCCGACCTGGTGTGGAGGCTTGATAAATACTTCACTTGAGAGAACCATCCACCGGAACCGGATGATTGAGCGACGCTCACACGTTCAATTCGTTGGATTTGAATTGGCGTTCAATTCCCGACCGTCCGAGTTCTTGACACCTTTCCCATCCTCTGACAGGTAAAGTCGACCAGGAGCTGGAGTAGGGCTACATGGTGACGATTCTTGTTATAGATAAAAGGAGTTGTAGTGACGCTACGTGTTCTCTTGTTGGTGGACAACATGACTAGTAGTGGTGCTGCCTTTATAGGACAGTTATGGCTACGTGAAGGGTTTTGGTATTGTGTGTGTGTGTGTGTACTCACCTAGTTGTACTCATCCATTTGTGCTTGCGGGGGGTTGAGCTTTAGCTGTTTGGTCCCGTCTCTCAACAGGTGTACATATTCCTTAGCCTACTGGGCTCTATCATATCTACATTTAAAACTGTGTATGGAGTCAGCCTCCACCACATCACTACCTAATGCATTCCACCTGTTAACTACTCTGACACTGAAAAAGTTCCTTCTAACGGTCCTGTGACTCAGGTGGGTACTCAGTTTCCACCTGTATCCCCTTGTTCGCGTCCCACCAGTGATGAGTAGTTTATTCTTGTCTACCCGGTCGATTCCCCTGAGGATTTTGTAGGTAGTGATCATGTCTCCCCTTACTCTTCTGTCTTCCAGTGTCGTAAGGGACACTTCCCGCAGCCTTTCCTCGTAACTCATGCCTCTTAGTTCTGGAACTAGTCTAGTGGCATACCTCTGAACTTTTTCCAGCTTTGTCTTATGCTTGACAAGGTACGGGTTCAATGCTGGCACCGTATACTCCAGGATTTGTCTTACATATGCGGTATACAAGATTCTGAATGATTCCTTACACAGGTTCCTGAAGGCTGTTCTGATGTTAGGCAGCCTTGCATATGCCGCAGACGTAATTCTTTTTATGTGAGCTTCAGGAGACAGGTTTGGTGTGATCAACTCCTAGATCTTTCTCTCTGTCCCTTTCATTAAGTACTTCATCTCCTATTCTGTATCCTGTGTCTGGCTTCCTGTTTCCACCGCCTAGTTTCATTACTTAGCATTTACTCGGGTTGAACTTTAGTAGCCATTTGTTGGACCATTCATTTAGTCTGTCTAGGTCATCTTGTAGCCGCCTACTATCATCCTCTGTTTCAATCCTCATCATAATTTTTGCATCATCAGCAAACATTGAGAGAAACGAGTCTATACCCTCTGGAAGATCATTTACGTATATCAGAAACAGTATACGTCCAAGAACTGACCCCTGCGGGACTTCACTTGTAACGTCTCGCCAATCTTAGACCTCACCCCTCACAGTGACTCGTTGTCTCCTGTTGCTTAGGTACTCCTTTATCCAATGGAGGACCTTCCCTTTCATTCCAGCCTGCATCTCCAACTTTTTCACTAGCCTCTTGTGTGGTACTGTATCAAATGCTTTCTGGCAATCCAAAAATATGCAGTCCGCCCACCCCTCTCTAGTCTGATTTTTGTTGCCTGGTTGTAGAATTCAAGTAACCCTGTGAGGCAGAACTTGCCATCCCTAATCCCACGTTGATGTTGTGTTACAAAGTTATTTCGCTCTAGATGTTCCACTAGCTTTCTTTGCATAATCTTCTCCATCAGCTTGCATGGTATGCAGGTTAGGGAAACTAGCCTGTAGTTCAGAGCTTCCTGTCTATCCCCTTGTATATCGGGACTACATTAGCTGCTTTCCAAATTTCTGGCAGTTTCCCTGTTGCCAGTGATTTGTTACACTATGGAGAGTGGCAGGCCCAGTTCTTCTGCTCTCTCCATTAGTATCCACGGGGAGATACCATCTGGGCCTAAAGCCTTTGTCACATCCAACTCTAGTAAACACTTCCTTACTTCCCCACTGGTAATCTCAAACTCTTCTAGTGGTTCCTGGTTAGCTATTCCCTCTCTTATCTCTGGAATTTCTCCTTGCTCTAAGGTGAAGACCTAATAGAATTTCTTATTCAGTTCCTCACACTCTTCCTTGTCGTTTGTAGTGAATCCTTCTGCCCCTATCCTTAATTTCATAACCTGTTTCTTTACTGTTGCTTTTCTCTTGAAATGGCTGTGCAGCAATTTAGGCTGAGTCTTTGCCTTGCTTGCGATGTCGTTTTCGTACTGTCATTCTGCCTCTCTTCTGATCCTGACATATTCATTCCTGGCACTCTTGTATCTTTCTCTGCTCTCAAGTGTCCTGTTATTCCTGTAGTTTCTCCACGCCCTTTTACTTTGCTGTTTAGCTAGCCTACATCTCTGATTAAACCATAGGTTTCTCATCTTCATTTCATTGTTTTCCTTTTGGACTGGCACAAACTTGTTTGCTGCTTCCTTGCATTTCTGCGTGATGTATTCCATCCTTTCTTGGGCAGTCTTTCCCCTGAACTCTGTTTCCCATGTGATATCTGTTAGGAATTTTCTTATCTCCTCATAGTTTCCCTTTCGGAATGCCAGCCTTTCGTTTTCAGTACCCCTCCTCGAGTTCAATAACCCTTCTTCAATCAGGTACTCAATCGCCAGTACACTGTGGTCGCTCATTCCTAATGGGGTCTCAAAACCGATATCTCTTATGTCGGAGTCGTTCAGAGTGAATTCTAGATCGAGTCTCGCTGGTTAATCATTTCCTCTCATCCTTGTGGGTTCTCTGACATGCTGGGTTAAAAAGTTTCTAGTCACCACCTCCAATAGTTTGGCTCTCCACGTATCCTCGCCTCCATGTGGTTCCTTGTTCTCCCAATCTATTCTTCCGTGATTGAAGTTCTTCATGATGAGCAGGTGGGATCTATTTCTGCAGGCAGCAGAGGCTGCCCTCTCAATTATAGTGTTAACTGCCATGTTGTTGTTGTCATACTCTTGACTGGGTCTTCTGTCATTTGGTGGAGAGTTATATATCACTGCTACTACTATTCTTGATCCTCCCATTGTTATGGTGCCGGCTATGTAGTCTCTGAATCCCTCACAGCCCGGGATAGCCATCTCCTTGAAACTCCATTACTTTCTCATTAGTAGGGCCACTCCACCTCCTCTTCTACCTTCCCTCTCTTTCCATATTACTGTGTACTGCTGGGAAAACACGGCATACGTTATGATTCCTGAGAGTTTTGTTTCAGTGAGTCCGATTACATCTTGGTTCCCTTCTTGTGCTCTTTCCCTTAGTGCCCAGGGAGGGCAGAAAAGGGGGGGGGGGGAGGGCTTGGGAGGCGTGGGGGGAAAGGGAAGGCTGAGGTGGATGAGGAAGAGGGGAGGGTTAAGGGGAGTGGTGGAGAGGGGAAGGATTGGGTGGGGTGGGGGATAGTGGGGGGCTTAAGGGGGTGGAGGAGAACGGTGTTTGTGTGTGGCTTGTGAGTGTTTTTTTTGTGTGTGTGTGTGCGCGCGCTATTTGTATTTACTATTTATACTTGCCGAATCGAGCTATTAGCTCTTGGATCCAGCCTTTCTAACCAATTTATTTTTTCTTTATTATGTCTACTACAAATATTTCTCTTACACACACACACACATCCCAGGAAGCAGCCAATAGCAGCTGTCTAACTCCCAGATCGCTGTCTACTCAGCCGCTAGGCCCCAAAGATGTGTACTCACCTAGTTGTGTTTGCGGGGGTTGAGCTCTGGCTCTTTGTTCCTGCCTCTCAACTGTCAATCAACTGGTGTACAGATTCCTGAGCCTACTGGGCTCTATCATATCTACATTTGAAACTGTGTATGGAGTCAGCCTCCACCACATCACTTCCTAGTGCATTCCATTTATTAACTACCCTGACACTGAAAAAATTCTTTCTAATATCTCTGTAGCTCATCTGGGTACTAAGTTTCCACTTGTGTCCCCTTGCTCGTGTTCCACCCGCGCTAAAGAGTTTGTCTTTGTCCACTCTGTCAATTCCCCTGAGAATTTTGTAGGTGGTTATCATGTCTCCCCTTACTCTTCAGTTTTATAGGGTTGTGAGGTTCAGCTCCCTTAGCCTTTCCTCGTAACTCATTCCTCTCAGTTCCGGGACCAGTCTGGTGGCATACCTCTGAATCTTCTCTAACTTCGTCTTGTGTTAAATAGGTATGGACTCCAGACTAGAGCTGCATACTCCAGGATTGGTCTTACATAAGTGGTATACAGGGTCCTGAACGATTCCTTACACAAGTTTCTAAAGGCAGTTCTTATATTGGCCAGTCTAGCATATGCCGCTGATGATATCCTTTTGATGTGGGCCTCTGGAGACAGGTTCGGCGTGATATCGACCCCCAAATCTTTCTCTCTATTTGACTCTTGAAGGATTTCACTTCCCAGAAGGTACTTTATGTTCAGCCTTCTGCTCCCTTTGCCTAATTTCATTACTTTACACTTTCCTTAGTTGAACTTTAGCAGCCATTTTCTAGACCATTCTTCCAGTTTGTCCAGGTCGTCCTGCAGTCTTTATCTATCTTCATCTGTTTTGATTCTTCTCATAATTGTTGCATCGTCGGCAAACATTGAGAGGAATGAGTCTGTACCCTCTGGAAGGTCGTTTACATATACTAGAAACAGGATGGGTCCGATTACAGAGCCCTGAGGAACACCGCTGGTGACATCTCGTCACTCTGATGCCTCACCCCTCACCGTTACTCGCTGTTTCCAATTGCTTAGCTACTCCCTTATCCACTGGAGCACCTTACCTTTTACTCCTGTCTGCTGCTCCAGCTTTTGTAACATCCTTTTGTGAGGTACTGTGTCAAAGGCTTTCTGACAATCCAAGAAAATGCAGTCCGAACAGCCCTCTCTTTCTAGCTTAATCTTTGTCACCTGGTCGTAGAATTCTATTAAGCCTGTCAGGCAAGATTTACCCTACCCTGAACCCATGTTGGCGATTTGTCACGAAGTCCCTTCTCTCCAGATGTGCTACCAGGTTTTTTCTCACGATCTTCTTCATCAACTTGCATGGTATACAAGTCAAGGACACTGGCCTGTAGTTCAGTGCCTCTTGCCTGTCGCCCTTTTTGTATATTGGGACCACATTCGCCGTCTTCCATATGTCTGGTAGGTCTCCCGTCTCCAGTGACCAACTATACACTATGGAGAGTGGCAAGCAAAGTGCCTCTGCACACTCTTTCAGTACCCATGGTGAGATCCCGTCTGGACCAACAGCCTTTCTAACATGCAGATCCAGCAGGTGTCTCTTGACCTCCTCTCTCGTAATTTCGAACTCTTCCAAGGCCGCCTGGTTTACTTCCCTTTCTCCTAGCACATTGACCTCACCTTGTTCTGTTGTGAAGACCTCTTGGAACCTCTTGTTGAGTTCTTCGCACACCTCTTTGTCATTCTCTGTATACCTGTCCTCGCCTGTTCTAATTTTCACTACCTGTTCTTTCACTGTTGTTTTCCTTCTGATGTGACTGTGGAGTAGCTTTGGTTCGGTCTTGGCTTTGTTTGCTATATCATTTTCATAACTTTTCTCTGCTTCTCTTCTCACCCTGACATACTCATTCCTGGTTCTCTGTTATCTCTCTCTGCTTTCTGGTGTTCTGTTATTCCGGAAGTTCCTCCACGCCCTTTTGTTCAGTTTCTTTGCTTCCATACATGCCCTATTATATCATAGATTCTTCTTTTGCTTCTCGGATTTTTCCTTTTGGGCCGGGATGTATCTGCTTACTGCCTCCTGACACATTTGGGTGACATAGTCCATCATATCTTGTACAGACTTAGCTCTGAGGTCTTTGTCCCAAGGTATTTCCCTTAGGAAGCTTCTCATCTTCTAATAATTTCCCTTTCGTTATGCCAGCCTTTTGTTTCCTAGTTCTTTTTCGGGGGGGGGGGGGGGGGATAATTCCTAGCTTTACCAGGTACTCAAAGTTAAATACACTGTGATCACTCATTCCCAAGGGTGCTTCCATCTTAACTTCCCTTATATCCCACTCATTTAGGGTGAATATCAGATCAAGCATTGCTGGTTCATCTTGTCCTCTCATTCTTGTTGGATCCTTGATGTGCTGGCTTAGAAAGTTTCTTGTTGCCACGTCCAGCAGCTTAGCTCTCCATGTTTCTGGTCCTCCATGCGGGTCTCTGTTCTCCCAATCTATCTTCCCATGGATGAAGTCTCTCATAATTAGAAGTCCAGATCAATTCCTGCTAGCAACAGAAGCTGCTCTCTCTATTATGTTAATGGTGGCCATATTGTTTCTATCATATTCCTGTCTGGGTCTTCTGTCATTTGGTGGTAGATTATATATGACTACGACTATAATTTTTTGCCCTCCAGTTGTTATTGTTCCTATTATATAGTCACTGAAACCTTCACATCCCTGAACAACCAACTCCTCAAAATCCCAGCCTTTTCTTAACAGCAGGGCTACACCACCACCACCTCTTCCTTCTCTCTCTTTCCTCATAACATAATAGTCCTGTGGGAACACTGCATTTGTTATTGTTTTCATCAGCTTTGTTTCTGTGAGAGCTATTATGTCTGGGTTTTCCTCTAGTACCCATTCTCCAAGTTCATTTGTTTTATTTGTAATTATATCTATGTTAGTGTACATTGCCTTGAGGCTCACTTTCTTCTGTCCCTTCTCAAATCTCCTCCTTGGTGAATGTTCTGTTGGTGGAGGAAGCTGTGCCATGGGTGTGAGGATTTGTGAGGTGGATACCAGGGTTGCAGAGGATACTGGGATGAGGGGTGGGGGTTCAAGTGAAGGGGGAGGGACAGGGAGGGTATGGGGTGAAAGGGGCGGGAGGACTGGAAGGAAAGGGGGGTTTTCTATGCAGAGGAGGGTGGTGGGGTTGCCCTCCTCGCTGGTGTTACTGGGTAGCTGGTTGTGGGTTCCCCCCTCGCCTCTGGGGGTGATGTGTTGGGAGCTGTGGTTTCCTGGTTTTCCCCTCTCGCCCTGCGCTTCTTCCTTGCTTCTGCCGCCATGGCCCTCTCCTCCCTCGTCATGTCCCTCTGGAGGAATACTTTTTTGAATTCTTCCACATGTTGCAGGTGACTTTTCTTTGTTAAAATCGTGTCCTTTGTGTTCTCGTTTGCAAACACTATCTTTAACACACGGTCTCGGTCTTTTTTGTACCAGCCTAATCTGAAAACCTTCTCAATACTATGCTCAGCCCCTTCCATGTCTAGTGCCTTCAGTATTTCATTCACTGCCGCTTTGTCCTTATCATTCCACTCTTTCCTATTAGAGCCTTCCTGCTCTTTAATACCCAAAGCTACCACTGATCTTTTCCTTTCCAGCAGCTTGCTAGTGGAGCGTGCCACTTCCTGTGAGGTGGCTGCTTTCATGGCTACCTCCATCACTGCAGGCATTACTACAGAGTTGTTTTTTTTAAGCATTTCTGCAAATGTTGCTTTTATTGTGGCATTCGCTTCCAAAATACTATTACCACCTTCTCCCTGGGTGGTTATCTGAGTCTCAGCATTGATACTGTTCTCTTTGAGGGCTCTAATCTCCTCCTTTGCTGCTGTCAGCTCTCTTTTCAGGTTGATTATTTCATTCTTCATGTCCTGTGTGTGTGTGTGTGTGTGTGTGTGTGTGTGTGTGTGTGTGTGTGTGTGTGTGTGTGTGTGTGTGTGTGTGTGTGTGTGTGTGTACTCACCTAATTGTACTCACCTAATTGTGCTTGCGGGGGTTGAGCTTTGGCTCTTTGGTCCCGCCTCTCAACTGTCAATCAACTGGTGTACAGATTCCTGAGCCTACTGGGCTCTATCATATCTACATTTGAAACTGTGTATGGAGTCAGCCTCCACCACATCACTTCCTAGTGCATTCCATTTATTAACTACTCTGACACTGAAAAAATTCTTTCTAACGTCTCTGTGGCTCATCTGGGTACTAAGTTTCCACCTGTGTCCCCTTGTTCGTGTCCCACCCGTGCTGAAGAGTTTGTCTTTGTCCACCCTGTCAATTCCCCTAAGAATTTTGTAGGTGGTTATCATGTCTCCCCTTACTCTTCTGTTTTCCAGGGATGTGAGGTTCAGCTCCTTTAGCCTTTCCTCGTAGCTCAATCCTCTCAGTTCCGGGACGAGCCTGGTGGCATACCGCTGAATCTTCTCTAACTTTGTCTTGTGTTTAACTAGGTATGGACTCCAGGCTGGGGCTGCATACTCCAGGATTGGTCTTACATAAGTGGTATACAGGGTTCTGAAAGATTCCTTACACAAGTTTCTGAAGGCAGTTCTTATGTTGGCCAGTCTAGCATATGCCGCTGATGATATTCTTTTGATGTGGGCCTCTGGGGTCAGGTTCGGTGTGATATCAACCCCCAGATCCTTCTCTCTATTTGATTCTTGCAGGATTTCCCCTCCCAGATGATACCTTGTGTTCAGCCTCCTGCTCCCTTCGCCTAATTTCATCACCTTACACTTTCCCGAGTTGAACTTCAGCAGCCATTTTCTAGACCATTCCTCCAGTTTATCCAGGTCATCCTGTAGTCTCTGTCTATCTTCATCCGTCTTGATTCTTCTCATAATTTTTGCATCATCAGCAAACATCGAGAGGAATGAGTCTATACCCTCTGGAAGATCGTTCACATATATTAGAAACAGGATGGGTCCAAGTTCTGAGCCCTGTGGCACTCCGCTGGTGACATCTCGCCACTCTGATGTCTCCCCCCTCACCGTTACTCGCTGTTTCCTGTTGCTTAAGTACTCCCTTATCCACTGGAGCACCTTCCCTTTTACTCCTGCCTGTTGCTCCAACTTTTTTAACAGCCTTTTATGGGGTACTGTGTCAAAGGCTTTTTGGCAATCCAGGAAAATGCAGTCGGCCCACCCTTCTCTTTCCTGCCTAATTTTCGTTGCCTGGTCATAAAATTCTATTAAACCTGTGAGGCACGATTTACCATCTCTGAACCCATGTTGGTGGTGCGTTACAAAGTTATTTCTCTCCAGATGCTCTACGAGCCTTTTCCTCACGATCTTCTCCAGCACCTTGCATGGTATACAAGTTAAGGAAACTGGCCTGTAATTCAGTGCCTCTTGCCACTCACCCTTTTTGTATATTGGGACCACGTTAGCTGTCTTCCAACTTTCTGGTAAGTCTCCTGTTTCCAGTGACCTGTTATACACCATAGAGAGTGGCACACTTAGTGCTTCTGCACCTTCCTTTAGTATCCATGGTGAGATTCTATCAGGCCCAACAGCCTTTGTCACATCCAGCTCCAGCAGACACCTTTTGACCTCATCACTGGTGAGGTCAAATTCCTCCAAGGTTGCTTGGTTTGCCGCCTCCTCATTTAGTGCAGAGGCTTCTCCTTGTTCTATTGTGAAGACCTCCTGGAATCTCTTGTTGAGTTCTTCACACACCTCCTTGTCATTCTCTGTGTATCTGTTCTCCCCTTTCTGCAGCTTCATCACTTGTTCCTTCACTGCTGTTTTCCTCCTGATATGGCTGTGGAGCAGCTTTGGTTGGGTCTTGGCTTTACTCACGATGTCATTTTCAAACTGTCTCTCTGCTTCCCTCCTCACTCTGATGTACTCATTTCTGGCCCTCTGGTATCTCTCCCTGCTCTCTGGTGTTCTGTTATTTCTGTAGTTTCTCCATGTTCTTTTACTCAGTTGTTTCGCTACCTTACATTCCTGGTTGAACCATGGGTTTTTCTGTTGTTTTTCGTTTTTCTCCTTTTGGACGGGGATAAACCTGTCTGCAGCTTCCTGGCACTTTTGGGTGACAAAATCCATCATGACCTGCACATTCTTGTCTCTAAGTTCTGTTTCCCATGGTATTCCCCTGAGGAAGTTCCTCATCTCGTTATATTTTCCTCTTCGATAATTCAGTCTTTTCCCCTCCACTCCCATCCTTGGATAGGTTATCCCTACCTCCACCAAGTACTCAAAGGTCAGTACACTGTGGTCACTCATTCCTATGGGGGCTTCAACTTTGACTTCCCTTATTTCTGACTCATTCAGGGTGAATATCAAGTCGAGTCTAGCTGGTTCATCATTGCCTCTAACTCTTATGGGTTCCTTGATATGCTGGCTCAGAAAATTCCTTGTTGCCACTTCCAAGAGTTTAGCTCGCCACGTATCTGCACCACCATGTGGGTCCCCATTCTCCCAGTCTATCTTTCCATGGTTGAAATCACCCATGATTAAGAGTCTTGAGCCATTCCTGCAGGCAACTGAAGCTGCTCTCTCTATTATATTAATGGTTGCCATGTTGTTCCTATCAAACTCCTGTCTAGGTCTTCTGTCATTTAGGGGAGGGTTGTAAATGACTGTCACTATTATCTTAGGTCCACCCATTGTTATAGTTCCTGTTATGAAATCTCTGAATCTGTCACAGCCCGGAATTTCCATCTCATCAAAACTCCAGTCCTTCCTTATCAGAAGGGCCACTCCTCCACCTCCTCTCCCTTCCCTCTCTTTCCTTACTATATAGTAGTCCTTTGGAAACACAGCATCTGTTATGACTCCTGACAATTTTGTTTCTGTTAGTCCTATTACATCAGGGTTTTCTTCTTGCACCCTTTCTGCCAGTTCACTTGCTTTATTGGTAATCCCATCAATGTTTGAGTACATTACCTTGAAGCTCACTTTCTTATATCCAATTTCACCCACACTCCCTACAAGTGTAGGAGGTTGTTCTATGGTCATTGCTACTTGGGTAGGCTCCTCCTCCTGTGAGGTAGTTGCCAGGGGTTCAGGGGGAGGTGGAGTGGGGGGCGGAGATCTTAGGTCTTCCTCAGGCCTGCTTGGGTCAGGAAGAAGTCCTGGGGGTGAGGGAGCAGGGATTGCTTGGGGAGAGGGCACGCCCTCCTGCGGTGTAGTTGACAGGGGTTTGGAGGGAGGTGGAGTGGGGGATAGAGGGCTTTGGTCTTGCTCAGGCCTGCTTGGGGCAGGGAGAAGACCAGGGGCTGGGAAAGCAGGGGCTACTTGGGGTAAGGGGAGGGGGAGGATTTGGGTTTCATGATGGGCATTATGCAGGGGCAAGGAAGGGTTTGTGCTGGGGGGTAGGGAGGGCCCTGTTGGGTGGTGGACTGGGGTGTTGCATTTCCCCCTGGGGTTCCTTGGTTGCTGGATTGGGGCTCCCCACTCCCCTCTGGGATTGCTGGCTTGGAAGCTGAGGTTCCCTGGCTCTCTTCCCTCTCCTTGCGCCTTTTCCTTGCATCTGCTGCCCTTACTATCTCGTCTCTGGTCATGTCCCTCTGAACATATACCTCTTTGTAGTTCCTTGCATACCTCAGATTGCTCTTCCTTACTAGGATGTCCTCTTTGATGTCCTCGCTCTTGAATACTACCTTGATCAATCTCTTTTTGTCCTGTGTTAATGTCCTGTGTTATGTCCTGTGATATCCTGTGTTAATGAAATGATAATGCTACCCATTTCATTATGTATGAGGTCAATTTTTTTTATTGGAGTTAAAATTAACGTAGATATATGACCGAACCTAACCAACCCTACCTAACCTAACCTAACCTATCTTTATAGGTTAGGTTAGGTTAGGTAGCCGAAAAAGTTAGGTTAGGTTAGGTTGCCCAAAAACAATTAATTCATGAAAACTTGGCTTATTAGGCAAATCGGGCCTTGCATAGTAGGCTGAGAAGTGCGTTTTGGCTACTAGGTACGACATATATATATATATATATATATATATATATATATATATATATATATATATATATATATATATATATATATATATATACATATATATGTCGTACCTAATAGCCAGAACGCACTTCTCAGCCTACTATGCAAGGCCCGATTTGCCTAATAAGCCAAGTTTTCATTAATTAATTGTTTTTCGACTACCTAACCTACCTAACCTAACCTAACCTAACTTTTTCGGCTACCTAACCAAACCTAACCTATAAAGATAGGTTAGGTTAGGTTAGGTAGGGTTGGTTAGGTTCGGTCATATATCTACGTTAATTTTAACTCCAATAAAAAAAAAATGACCTCATACATATTGAAATGGGTAGCTTTATCATTTCATAAGAAAAAAATTTGAAAAAATATATTAATTCAGGAAAACTTGGCTTATTAGGCAAATCGGGCCTTGAATAGTAGGCCAAAAAGTGAGTTCTGGCTACTAGGTACGACATATATATATATATATTTATATATATATATATATATATATATATATATATATATATATATATATATATATATATATATATATATATATATATATATATATATATATATATATATATATATATATATATATATATTACAGTATGCTGTTTGTGACATTTATCAATCTTTCGCATTGTCGTTTTTTTCAATTTACTTGTATTGGTAGTATTGTGTATGTTTTAAGGACACATTTGTAATCATGTAATCTTGTACAATAAATTTCCCCATATATACATATATATATAAGGGGATGGTAGGAGAAAATGGTATGTACCTGGGCACGAGTGAGCCCAACAAGGCTCTCCTGGATGCTGCATATCGTCTTCTTCGAGGCTTATAGGATCCGTACAAACAACCAGAGGTGGTACCCCAATACAAGAAAAAATATAAAAATATAAAAAAAAGGTCTTGAACGAAGCCGGCCTCGGGTGAAAGAGGGCTGTGATGATCTCTGTACAGAACCCGTAGGAGCTGGGCTCGGAAGTCCACCTCCTGGGGCTCGTGCGGCCCAAGCTCTGCTTCAGGAGGCTGGGGTCGTTCATACCCTTGCTGGGGTGAGTCTTGTCCGTCCCCGACCACGACGTTCTCCGGGTTTGGAGTCCCTGTGCCTTCTTTAACCATCTTCAAATTAAACTCTGGAGCTGGAACTCCTAGGGCAGTTCGTTGTTGCCTTCAACCTCGTTCTGACAGTTCCTGCAATGGCGCTGGAACCAATCGTATTGGCATTAGCTTCTCTATTGGAGACTTTCGGCGCCGTGGAGAGGAGGGCCGGCTGCATGGGTAACAGCTTCTCCCTTGTATCAACCTACCCTGGCTTTGTGGCCTGGAGAGGCAACTCCAGTCCGACATCCAGAGCGCATCTTTATAATCTCCAGAGACTAATGGATTCCTACTACTATATATTATAATTAAACTGACTGTCAAGATATATGACTAGTGATTTTGTACAGGTAAATGAAACACATTTTTCAAAGATTTTGATAATAAAACAACTGTTCAAATAAACAATTCATTACAAACTCTCACAAAATAGTATTTACATTGGCCAGTATTCACATCCTTCCACACCTCCGAAACACATTCACAACATAAGCCATGCAGTCCAAGAATTGGATCATTCAAGCCAAAATTTACACCTCCACACCATACGTTCACTCCCTCCTTCCAAGACTCCCAAGACAAGGTGGAAAACATAGTGTAAAGAAAGATAGTGAAAGGATCAGGAGAAGGGTTTCGTTGTCACCAGAGAAGACTTCCTTAGTAAGGAGTCTTACCATGGGATTATTAGTCATGTGAAAACTGCAAGGAAAAATGGAATTAGTGACATGACATAATGTTGTAAACACAATTATACGCCAGAACTTTTGAGGAAAGCTACTTTACATCAAAATGTCTGGAACATGAATAATTCTACTTCTTAATGTCTGTTATTATACGAGCAGACACCTTGTAACTAAACTATAATTATCACATTATATTCAGATATTGGCTATAAGTACTGTATGACTATTATATTGTTATATAAATAATATTCAATATTAAAAATTGTTAAACTGATATTAATAATTAGTGTTTAAGACAAACATGTTTTCTTATCTTAACAAGTAGTAAATGGTCTATTCTATGATGAAAAGTGATTTTCAGACTTGACTTCTGTGGTGATGTTCAGGCAAAATTGTATGGCTTACTATATCAAATGAGATAATATAAAGTATTAAATTACAGCAACAACATATAAAAAAATCTTAAAACTATTTTGTATACCATATATTGAACAAGGTATTGCATATTTTACTCTAAACTGCTTTAAAAGTTCAATATTTGTATTATAATTTTAACATTGGACTATTCCAAGGTACAGTAAATGCATCATAATACAGAAAGATCAACTTACAAAAGATGCAGCCAGTGATGTTCTGCCAGCCGGTGTTGGTGCAGGCGAGAGTGAGGGAGCTGGCTTGGTTTAGGAAGCGGTATTGAGAGTTACAGTGAGCCATTACCTCCTGGCCCTCAAGCCACAACCCTGGCACCCAGGTGGTGCTGCCGTTGTCAACACTTGGCTCTCCCTCACACACTACACCATCCAGTTGTAACATTATGTGCGCGATGTATAACAAGACAAAGACAGGTCATTAGTCTGATGCTTGCTTTTTATCATTAAAACATCTTAGACATTATCTTTATTATAAATCTCAGTAGAATGCTTATCCTAAATTTATGAATAACCCTTTAACTGCTAAAGTCGACATTCTTCTCTATTACTATTTCAGGTGTCAAGAATTTGTTTCACAAGTCATGCAATGTTCGACCAGGCCCTTTGGCTTCACGACTGTGGCCTGCAGACCTAAACAAATACAGCAATCCATTAGTTATAAAGGACACATTTAAAATATAATTTGTGGCATAACATCAGAATGAGAGACCACCCTGAAAGGGAGAGATCACATCCGGACATGTCTTCAAAGGAATGGCAACCATGTCGAGCATATAATAGCATGTAGTTTTCGGCATTCATTTTTTTGCTACTTCAGTTCAATTCATGCTTCAATTAGTTTATATTCCAGACATCCTTGTGCACAGGAATCTTAGCAGATATATGAAAAAAGGAAAACATAGTTCCAATCTACAAAATTGGTAGTGGAGAAAACCCTCTAAATTATGGACCCATATCATTAACAAGCGTGGTAGTCAAACCACTTGAAAAATAGTTAAAACCAAATAGGTAGAATACATGGAGAATACTATACTAACAGACAGACAGTATGGTTTTCAAACAGGAAGATCATACATAACAAATCTACTTAATTTTTTATGAAAGAGCCACAGAGATTCTACAGGAAAGAGATGGTTGGATTGATTGTCTATCTGGACCTAAAAAAGGCTTTTGACAGTCCCACACAAGCAGTTGTTTTGGAAACTTGAACATGCTGGAGGGGTGAGACAGAGACTTCTGACATGGATGACAAGTTTCCTTACAGAAAGATGAGCGCAGTAATCAGAGGCAATGTATCTGATGGGAAGAGTGTTACTAGTGGAGTCCTGCAGGGTTCAAATCTTGCACCAGTAATGTTCATCGTCTAAATAAATGATCTACCAAAATAAATATAACATTACATGAACAACGTTGTGGATTGTATTCACCTAGTTGTGTTTGCGGGGGTTGAGCTTTGCTCTATCGGCCCGCCTCTCAATTGTCAATCAACTGTTTACTAACTACTTTTTTTTCCACACCACACACCCACACCCCAGGAAGCAGCCCGTGACAGCTGACTACTCCCAGGTACCTATTTACTGCTAGGTAACAGGGGCATTTAGGATGAAAGAAGCTTTGCCCATTTATTTCTGCCTCGTGCGGGAATTGAACCCGCGCCAAAGAATTACGAGTCCTGCGCGCTATCCACCAGGCTACGAGGCCCCATTGTTATGAACCTTACCTGCTGTGGAGGTTAGTTTCAAGTATAAAAGGTTGGTGGACACAGTGGAGAATGTTTGATAGGAAAATATCTACAGCTGATATCAGAGAGTCCGCGAGTCACCAGTAATACTCCGCCCAGCAAAGTAGTGCCTTCTCAGCTGGAGATTGTTAGGAATAATGTGAACTGGAATATCCTAACTACGTAAGGGAAAAATGGACTCAATCAAAAAGCATGCATATGGAATATGGTAAATAAAGTCAATAAAGGATTTGATTGCAAATGTAAAGAATAGAGTATTAAGGAGCGATGACGCAAGGGAGGTGGACGCCATCTTGGCTTGAGGGGAGATGGAACGCAGATGACCAGTCCTTGCTATTTGAGGGGGTTTTCTCCCCCGCACAGTCAGATAAGCCTTCCTTTGTATCTAAACAGGGATGCAAGGGGATGCGCTTACTCCTGAAGTATCAGGAGTAAGCGCCAAGCCATAACGACTATATAGCACTTGGAAGGGGTTAAGATTCGGATTTGGGATTATGCAGACTTTGGAGATGGTTTACGAGAGTCCAGGTTTCCTAGAGGTGTAAATATGTGTGTCACTGGGTTGATAGGTATGGTGGCTGTGTGCAAGGTTCCAGGTTTGGGATTGTGAGCCATAGGGTAGCCAGAGCCCACTTGGCTTATATTAATTGTCCTTCTGTTGTAAGGAATAACATTTCAAATATGTAATAGCGTGTGTCTTATACATATAAACTTGTATCTTTGTACTAGGCTGTTTTTCCTTACCCCTTGATTTTCCACTAGGCTCGAGTAAAATTATCTGTTCCCCTAGACAACATTTAAAGGTCCACCACCACCAAATTCTTGACAGGACTCTGGCACACAAACTAAGACACAACCCATGACATGAATGATGCTAAGATACTGAGGAAGATAGGAAATGTAGACAATTGTCATGCTCTTCAAATTGATCTAGATAAAGTAAGTGCTTGGAGCACCCTGTGGCAAATGAGGTTCAATGTGAATAAATGCTATGTTATGGAATAGGACAAAATAGACCACCCACAACCTACAAATTATGTGGAAAGGAATTAAATAATTGCTAACAAGAAACGAGATCCAGGGGTGGTTCTGAATAGTAGACTATCACCAAAGGAACACAAAGGGCAGTTTGCGAGGAGTAAATGCTGCACTTTCCAACTTCAGAACTGCTTTTAATTACATGAATGGTGAAATACTAAAGAAACTGTTCATGACCTTTGTGAGACCAAAATTGGAAGAGGCAGCAGTTGTATGGTGCCCATATCTCAAGAAGCACATCAATAAACTGAAAAAAGTGCAAGGGGGCATGTTAGTTAATGGCTTCCAGAACTGATAAATAAGAGTTATGAAGAGAGGCTAGAGACATTAGATATGCCAAAGCTAGAAGATAGAAGAAAACATGACAATATGATCACCACTTACAAAATAATAACAGGAATCGACCAAACTGACAAAGGAATTGCCAAAACCTTTGTCAAACCTCAAGAACTTTCAAGCTAAGGAAACGAAGGTGGCAACAAATGCTAGAAGTTTCTTTTTTGCAAACAGAGTGGTATACAGTTGGAACACATGAAGTAAGAAAGTGATGGAGGCCAAAACCGTCAGTAGTTTCAAAGTGTTATACAACAGAGTGTACTGGGAAGACGGGACACCACGAGCGTAGCTCCCATCCGTTAACAACACTTTGGTAACTACACACACACACAATTGTGTTATAAAGCACATAACTTGTACGAGATTAAGAGAGATAGAGATATTTACAGTTTACCTCTAAGACAGGGCGCAAGAATAAGCCAGCCAGTTGGAGTACAGGTGAAGTTAGTGGTGTTGGTGCCATTGTGTGTGAGGTACTGGTCACTGCAGGAAGCTGTGAGGTTCTCATCCAACGACCACACCCTCGTCTCCCACGGCCAGATGGCGGACCCATTGGCTGCCTCGAGTGCAAGCTCCTCAGTACAACCTGCAACAACAGAGCAGTACAGTGAACTGGTACAAGAGGGTTGTGTAGTGAAGTGGTACAGGTGGGTTGTGCAGTGAACTGGTACAGGAGGGTTGTGCAGTGAACTGGTACAGGTGGGTTGTGCAGTGAACTGGTACAGGGGGGTTGTGCAGTGAACTGGTACAGGAGGGTTGTGCAGTGAACTGGTACAGGAGGGTTGTGCAGTGAACTGGTACAGGAGGGTTGTGCAGTGAACTGGTACAGGGGGGTTGTGCAGTGAACTGGTACAGGGGGGTTGTGCAGTGAACTGGTACAGGGGGGTTGTGCAGTGAACTGGTACAGGGGGGTTGTGCAGTGAACTGGTACAGGGGGGTTGTGCAGTGAACTGTTACAGGAGGGTTGTGCAGTGAACTGGTACAAGAGGGTTGTGCAGTGAACTGGTACAAGAGGGTTGTGCAGTGAACTGGTACAAGAGGGTTGTGCAGTGAACTGGTACAGGAGGGTTGTGCAGTGAACTGTTACAGGAGGGTTGTGCAGTGAACTGGTACAGGAGGGTTGTGCAGTGAACTGGTACAGGGGGGTTGTGCAGTGAACTGGTACAGGAGGGTTGTGCAGTGAACTGGTACAGGGGGGTTGTGCAGTGAACTGGTACAGGAGGGTTGTGCAGTGAACTGGTACAGGGGGGTTGTGCAGTGAACTGGTACAGGGGGGTTGTGCAGTGAACTGGTACACGAGGGTTGTGCAGTGAACTGGTACAGGAGTAATGTCACCCAAAATTTTCTCCCAGACAAACTAATTTTGGCTGGACCATAATTATAATGAAGCAAAAACAAAATAATAGCAATTATATTATTTACAATGTAAATATAACCACTCAAGATAACATAACTATAGTCAACTTTCGTGCTGGCAGAGACATTTATCACGTACAACAATGTGTACCTCTTGTCTCCTTGTTCTCTGGCTAATAGTACAAGAAGACTGTCCCACAGGGTGTCACCTCTCATTCCTTATATATACAAGTAGATTGAATAAATCCACAAGTGCCGTGATGAGAGTTCGATCTTACGTCCAGGAAGATCCCAGACGCGCCTTAATCGACTGCGCCACGACATGGATAAGAATTGCAACCCTTGAGGATTTATACATTCGATATATCACGCTATTGTGATTTCTGTGTGTATACAAGAAGATTGTCTGACAGGCTATCCCCTCCTGTCTCTCAAAGTGTTCAAGAGGATTCTCTCACCTGGTTCACAGGGCGTCGCGTTCTGCCAGCCTTGGCTCGTACACTCTACTGTCTGGGTGAGGTTGCCTTCGGGTAAGATGTAGTGACCCTGGAGACAGGTGGCGTTGACCTTAGCTCCCAGCGGCCACACCACAGTGGATGACCAGTCAGTCATGGCTCCTTCCACGCTCAGCTCCTCCTCACACACTGCCACAATGATCACATTATGTCAAACAAAAGGTTAACTGCAGATACATTTTCATTTATTCTCGTTACAAGCAAAACTACTGCATTATACCAACCATAACGTAATATAGCAAAGTGCAAGTGACATTGCAATTCACTTTAATAATAATAATAATAATAATAATAATAATAATAATAATAATAATAATAATAATAATAATAATAATAATAATAATGAGTAAATCAGTAGGAGTCATGAGAAGGATTCGAACCTATGCACAAAGCACTCCCAGGTAAATGTTCTACATCATGATAATGTGATTTCTCTGTGCAATAATGATAATAATGATAAAATCCGTATGAGTCGTGATTAGGGTTGGAATCTATGTGCAGGGTGTTCCCAGGCACACACTCAAGACAACTTGACCACGATATGGAAAAAGGTTGCAACCTGGGGTACTACTGCGCCCTCGAGGAATTCTGAGGCTTCCACTGAAGCCGAACCAGAGTTTCTTACGATCCTCCCCCCCCCCCCCTATGCTCTCTGGCTCTGTCATCTAGGAATAAGCTACCTCTGATGCTCCTCTTTCAATACAGAGTAATCACAATCAAATATTACTAGAGTAATCACAATATAATTACTAGAGTACTCTAGTAATCACTAGAATCTATCCCTATTTAACACACAGTATCTATGCATCGGGTTCAACCACTGCAAATTATCTAAAGCCCATCATCACCCAGTAAAAACCTGCTATCAGAACTATAACAAACTATCTTTAGACAACACACAGCCCCTCTCTTTAAATCCCTAAACATGCTAAACATACACTCCACACATTCTCTTGTGCTATATATATTTAGAAAATCTTGTTCCTAAATGCTAATCTGATCTGAAACTCTTCCTTGATAGATGTAATAGACCCCATAATCACTACACCAGGAAATAATTATCTTTTGATATCCACAGAGTCAAACTAAATCTGTGCAAACACTCCATGTAAATAAAAGGACCCAGTCTATGGAACTCACTCTGTAATGAATTAATAAATTGCCCAACAAATTAAAAATATTTATTCAAAATAAATTAAAATCGTTATTCAAAAGTAAAACCAAAAAGTATCCAATTTCATCCTTATAGTTTCGTACCTTGTGCTTTAAACTCACCTGTAGTTTGTGCTACCTACTTCCCCAATTTTAGTATTTAAGGGATTTGGAACTCCGTTAGTGTAAACATTCCCATCAATTTATGTTGCAGCTATTATGGTAAACTCAAATCTTACTACAATATTATATTGAACTCAAATTCTGCTGCAAAGTACCTATTAATACTTTCACTTTTATTAGTTTGATATCCTTAGAGACAGCAGGTATTGTCAACTGTTGATTCACAGAGTAAGGCGGTTATCATCATATGAAGATTTAACAAATATTGTCTGGGTTTTACGTGTATCATGCAAATATGGATATAATAGGTCTATGTGGATGTAACGGCATTTGCTTTGTTCCATGAAAATATCCTGCTACCATTTCATGGAACAAATGCGGTTAATGTCATGAATGTTACTAGGGTAATGCAGTCAATCATGTGATGATTTAAACACTTAATGTCTGGGTTTTACATGTATGATGCAAATATGTATATAAAAGCTCTGTAGATGTAAATAAAGAAAAACAAGTGATAAAACAATCAGTGAAGCATCAGAGAATAAATCAGGAAGTGTCAGCAAAGTCGAGCACCAGGCGTTGACAAGCGCCAGACACAGCCTTGCAGACCGCCTCCACCCAGTGTAACAATAAATATTCACTTATTTTTCTTATATTTTTATATTTATATATTTTTCATAGGGAGGTGTGAACATTTCTCCATAGCCGCTATCTAAGGGTTAACGACCTGCCCGAAACGCTACGTGTTAATGGCTTTGCAAGAATATTAAAAACACCTATGTTATGTATGTACTCTCTGAACCTAATGTATCTTCTTGTATATAAATGAACAATAAATAAATAAGTAAATAAATAAATAAATAAATAAATAAATAAATAAATAAATAAATAAATAATAAATAAATAAATAAATATAGTAATAAGCAATTCTGGTGGGTGTGGTGATGAAATCCAAACACAGCATGGGGCCATACGATATGAGCAGACAATGCTAGCAAACACAGCATGGGGCCATACGATATGAGCAGACAATGCTAGCAAACACAGCATGGGGCCATACGATATGAGCAGACAATGCTAATAGATTCAAGAAAATGCCTCCAATATTCTACTCATTTTGCTATGACTAACGAAATGTTATCATCGTTATGATAATAACAGAACTGCTGTTATCATCACATTCCTGTCACAAAATCCCGAATATGAATCCACTTTCACAAGGTTATATTGTGAAGGAGCATGAGGTAATATAATAATGTGTAGATACAGAAAACAATGGCTGGGTGCGCGCTCTCTCTCTCTCTCTCTCTCTCTCTCTCTCTCTCTCTCTCTCTCTCTCTCTCTCTCTCTCTCTCTCTCTCTCTCTCTCTCTCTCTCTCTCTCTCTCTCTCTCTCTCTCTCTCTCTCTCTCTCTCTCTCTCTCTCTCTCTCTCTCTCTCTCTCTCTCTCTCTCTCTCTCTCTCTCTCTCTCTCTCTCTCTCTCTCTCTCTCTCTCTCTCTCTCTCTCTACCTCATGCTGTGAATATCATAACTAGCATTGTGTTCACTGATGTCTGACTGTTGTACACAGTCTTAATCACAGTCAGGATCATCCATGACAGTGTCAACATAATAATTGCAGTGACCTATTTTATTCATCATTATAAAGTGGTGCTGCAGCGGTGCTGTGAGCTCCTGCTGCATGTGCTAGCTTGGTCGCTCTCTCAGTACTGAGGTTCTCACAGCCAGTAGGGATGCAGACAATTTCTTTTTTATGAGGGCATCTGTTTACTGGAATCCTAAGGAACAGCATGCGAGTCCCGTATACCCACGGGAGTTTTGAATCGTTCCCTATACCTAAAAGGCCATAAGGTGTTGTGCACAGTGAAGTGGTTAAGTGAGTGGATTATATGAGAGACATATAATCTATCCCACACAAGATCTGAAGATCTTGTTTGGGATAGAGGTAAGAGAATCGGGAGAGTTGCTTGTGAAATTTTTATTTACAATGCGTTGTAATGATGAAATTCTTTTGGGAAAATATTGTTTCTATTGATAGAAACAAGTGATGAAATGCTGATAAAAAATTTCCATTGTTTCTCCCCAGGTATATTGCTTATTATTAGTTCTTTTTATTTAAATACCTGAGAAAATGTTTTTAATGTTTTGTTGTCTCTTATTTAACAACATTTATTTACACAGAACTGTAGTTTGAGTTAGCTGTTTTCATTTTCCTAGTGTTGCAGAGTACCTCTTAGCTGCTTCTGTAGGTATAACTTGTATTCTCTATTTCTTCTGTTATTCAAGCTTTGTGTTGATTGATTTGTGCCTTGTGTAAGCCATGGATTGTTTAGCCTTTTGGAGGTAATTTATATAGTTAGCACGGGACTGTTTGTGTTATAGAGGCTCTCAGTCTATGAAGAAATGTGTAAATTATGCTGATATTAGCATGGGGCCATACTTGTTACAGAAGTTCCGAGTCTATGAAGAAATGTATGTACACTATACTGATGCTTTCTATATTAACGAGTTCAGTCTCCTTGTGTATATGGCTGACCGCTTCAAGGAAGTTCCTTATAGAGGCTTCAATGTATAGTCTGAAAGCAATATTCATGGTTTAAAGTGGAGATTTAGCAATGTTTGTTAAAAAAAAATGTTGGATAGACCGTATATACTAATGCACGCACATTGATTCTAAAAGCTTGAGGGACAATAAAGTAGAGGGAAGTTGAAATGGGGAAGAAACTCTTGCAAATATCTGGTGGCAATATAGTCCACTAATTCAGATAATATTTTTGCCATCAGCTGTAACACGTGCAATAGAGCAACATCCAAGCAATGCAACAATTCATGTATAACATAGGCGAGCATAAGCAATATTGCAACAAGCCTCAAATATAGCAAAAGTGCACATATAGCAGAGTGCACGCTGTATAGCAGTACCCAGAGAGTATAGCAAATACTGCAATATTAACGTGCACTGCAACACGCACAAACACTCGGCATCTAAATTTTTACTGTTAAATGACACATGTGTTATTGCATAATAACAAGACTTAGAGAAGAGAACTGACCTATCTGACATCCGGTTAGGTTCTGCCAGCCCTGGGCAGTGCAGGTGATGGGGCTCTGTGAGGCGTTGTTTACCACAAAGATGAATCCAGGCAAACAAGTGGCAGTCACATTGTCCCCAACAAACCACGTTCGGTTCCTCCAGGTGGTGTTGGCATTCTCCACCAGAGGCACCATACTGCACTCCTTTCCTATGTTGACTGTGTATGATAATAGTGAGAACTTGTATGTATGGTGGCATACTCAGATATAATAATAGTTACTTATATATTCCATCAATTTTAAGTAATGCTTTGGATACAGGATAAACATCAGTGCTGTTAGTTCAAACAGCATATACCAGTCTTAGCTGCTCACTGCTCACTTGCTACTGATGCCCTCACACACAAGAACGGTGACCACAATTATTTTTCAAATGGTGTTTGTTTACTGGGAGCCAGAGAAAGCCAATGTGAATCCTGTGTACCCACAGAACTTTTCAGTCTTACACAATATTCTGAGGTGTATATATATATATATATATATATATATATATATAGGAAGGGAGTACCAACTCTAGCTGGAAGAAGGGGGACCCATAGCCTCGGAGGAAACCAGGTATAATGACGTGGCGATAATCTCCTTCAAGAGATTGAGCCTGCTCTTCCCTCCACAATTACGTCGTTATATATATATAAAACTACTATGGAAGAAATGTCCAACAACGACAACAACACCAGCAAGGTTTGCCAGAGAGCAAAACGTATGCAGCCAGGGACACCTGCTCAGACTCAAACCGCCAAAACTACCTGTCTTACTGCCGGCTCCCCGCTGATTGGTCGCCGGTCTGGCTGCAACTGCACTCGCCCCCCCCCATACTACTTGATGTCTGGGGCCGCCACGACCTCAGTCCTCAGAATATTCCGTGCTTTCACAGTTAACACTTCTCCCTGCTAGACGTAAGCTTTAGCGTACGTATACTGAGAGAGGTGATAGCTTAAAGCCAATATTCCAGCACCTTTCATATACTTGTCTATTGCACTTCTTGTTATTTTGTCTTAACGTAACTTTTCATTGTGTCATTTAATTATTCTTATTATTTTGATTGATTTTATTATACGAATTTGTTTGACCATTTTATTCATGTTTTATTTCTTTAACGTAATTAAAATTTCATTGTTAAAATTTACTTGTGTTTTGTGTGTCTTCTCCTTACCTTACCACAGACGAAGTTCCAGATTTTCTATTTTTTTAATACTATGTGACGAGGCCATACCCCTAGCTTTGAACAGCCGAACACCAACGCGTTACCGTCACATATTATATGGGGGCCTGTCCTAGGAGCTTCACTCAGGTACTGGTGCCAAGTGGTAATTTATGGTAAGCGTATTTAACTTTGTTAACGTAGCATTACTGTTTTTCATATTCAATTTCATTTTTTATAAGGTGCGGTGTATTGTGCATTACGAGAGTAACATATAGTGAAGGTGAGACAACTTTGGATTACGTGGTGACTGTAGGCCGCAGTCATACTCTTAATTGGTCATCTCTCCCTCCGTGTTATTACTCGTGTTTACCATCTTTTTCCCTTGAATATTTCTCATTTTTGACAGATCATCATATAGGTACCCTTGTACTGTGGTCTGCCCCGGGTCAAGAGTACCCAATCTTCTGCAATCTGACTGTAGGAGGAAAAAGAGGGCCATAGTTCCTCTAGCTCGAACTTTAGTTGCTGAATTGGGACCTCAGCAGCAGTTCTCGTCACCAGTTGACACCTCGCACCCCTACACGTCAGTCAGAGATGATGATACATACAACGGTAGGGAATTAGCTTACTTTTTCAGAGCACAAAAGTTCGCTAATTCTGTAAGTATCATACTAAATTCAGTAGGAAAAACTTGCTTTATGTCCTATAGAGACTTGGCAAGGTATGCCTACATCCTTGGACTACCAATTTTACTTTTGAGGCATTTAACTGTTTCATTTGTTTTCGAAACTCTGTTTCATTTGTTAGTAGGATTTTCTTGCCCTTATCCTCTTACATGAGTACCGGGTACAAGATTTCCTGCGCCCTTGATTTAATTTAATCATTTAACATCTTTTACTTAACTTTAATTGTTAAAGATCTCACAGGATAGGTACCAGTTGCCACGTTGTCCTGTTTCTGACATTCACTATTGAATATTCGTGTACCTTTATTTGCTAATTTCACCATGTTTCGTCTCCAAGCTTTCCGTGCAAATCCAGCAGGTGAAATAGGGACTTTAAGTCGTGCCAAGAAGACTGAATTACAAACTCTTGCACATGAGTATCAACTAGAAGTTCCCTACCAAGCCAACAAAAATGACCTACACAACCTGTTGCTGGATTACTATTTAGAGCAAGGTAAGATAGACTCTGAAACTCATGAAACTTACTATATTGCAGAAAAAACTGATTTGGCAACGCTGAAACTCAAACTAGAGCTGGCCAAGATTGAAGAACGAACAGCTGCCATACGGAGGGAAGAACACGAACGTGAGGCTGCTTTGAGGAGAGACGAACAAGAACGCGAGGCCGCCTTGAGGAGAGAAGAACAAGAACGTGAGATTGCCTTACTCCAGGAGCGGGAACGCGTACGGCTTGAAACCAAACAACGCGAGTTGGAGATGCAACGCGAACATGACAAGCAACAAGCGACTCTGGCTCTAGAGTGTCGTCAACGAGAAATCGCCTTGGAAACTTCACACTTCACTCAACGCCAACAAGCTACTGCCAATCTTCCCGTCAGTTTTAATATATCACATGCAAGTAAGTTAATGCCATCCTTTGTAGAAGAAGAAGTTGATGTGTTTTTCACCACCTTTGAAACCCTTGCTAATCAACTCAGTTGGCCTGTCGACCAATGGTCCACACTTCTCAGAGTTCATCTTACAGGTAGAGCTGCAGTCACACTCAGTACTTTGGCGTCTGAGAATGACTACCACACTCTGAAACAAGCAGTGTTAGACGCCTACCTACTTTCCACAGAAAGTTATAGAAGGAAATTCCGTGACCACCTGAAGGCAAGTACCACTACCTTCCTCGAGTTTGCTAACACGAAACGGAGGTATTTCATGAAATGGCTGGAAGCAGCACATGTCTTTACTTTTACAGAACTCGTCAACCTGATGCTTGTTGAAGAATTCTTGAGACGTGTGCCGCCTCCTGTCCGCCTCTACTTAGCAGATAAAGAAGAAACCGACTACCTGAAGTGTGCTAAGTCGGCTGACACTTACAGCCTCATCCACCGGCTGACACCCGAACCATCCTCCAGTAAGAAGTCGTGGTACAGTTACGAGAAAGTGAGCCCCGATCAAGCTGGTTCACAACTGTACTGCAAGTATTGTAGACTCTATGGACATACCATAGACAAGTGTGGTAAGTCTCAATACAAGGGAACCACTGACCAACAAAAACCCAAACCAACTCCTCCTAAGTCCGGTAAGCCTGTGATAAATGTTGGTGTTAATATTAATGATCTTTCTCTTTTCAGTAACCACCTGTATACTGGAACTGTCTCTGCCAACGGTTCAAATCCGGAGGGACGTTCCAAATTGAAGATCTTGAGGGACACAGCGGCTCTTCAATCGATCATCTTGAAGTCGGCTGTGACCAACATCACCTACACCGGAGAAACTGTCTTCATCACTGACCTCACTGCTACCACTCCATACCCTCTCGCCAGAGTCCACCTGGATTGTCCCTACGTGAACGGGGAAGTCCAAGTCGCCGTCAGGGAAAAGCCTTTTCCCATGCCTGGAGTGCAACTTCTCCTAGGCAACGACTTGGCAGAAGACCTGCAACCGACCAACCTGATCGTCATGGACAAACCCCAGGTGTGTAACTCTGTGCCAAGTAACCCTATTCTAGAGTATGTTCCAGCAGAGGTTCAAGAGAGTGATGAAGTTTCTCCTCCGGTTCTCGTGACCACCCGTGCACAAGCCGCACGTCCACAGCCAGCTGACTCTACTGCTACCGCTGTCCCTCAAGACCCTCAGAAACTCCCCCCGCATCTGACCAAGTTGGAGTTCCGTAAGTTGCAGAGGGAAGAACTTACTTTAACACCATTGTTTTTCCAGGCTGAGACTCAACCCGACAGTATTCCTGGGTTCTTCCTAGAGAACGACTTGCTCTACCGCAGATATAGACCCAGTAAACTGAAGGAGGAGGACGATTGGGCCAACATCGAACAACTTGTGATTCCCACCAGCCTGCGGCCCACTATTCTACACCTGGCCCACGGAGCACTCTCCCACTACGGCTTCAACAAGACTTACCATGGAATTCGTCAAGACTACTACTGGCCAGGTATGGTAAATAACGTCAAACAGTACGTAAAACAGTGTCATACATGTCAGATGGCAGGCAAACCGAACATCTCCATTCCCAGAGCGCCACTGATTCCCATACAGGTGCCTGCGGAACCTTTCCACAGACTCATAATAGACTGTGTTGGTCCTTTACCTCGGACCAGTTCAGGTAACGCCTACATCCTAACCATCCTGTGTCCTACCACCAGATTTCCCATAGCAGTTCCAGTGAAGAACATCACGGCTGCTACGGTTATAAAACATCTATTGAAGATCTTCACTCAATACGGATTTCCCAGGGAGATTCAGAGAGACTGTGGTACCAACTTCACCAGTGATCTCTTCAAAAGGACACTGGAGGAGTTCAACATCAAACAGGTATTGTCCAGCCCCTATCATCCTGCTTCACAGGGTTCTCTTGAACGTAGTCATCAGACAATCAAAGCACTCTTGAAAAAGTTTTGTAGTGAAACCTCGAAGGATTGGGATAAGCAGATTGACCTTATAATGTGTATTTACAGAAGTCTCCCCAATGAGTCCCTAGGAGTATCTCCTTATGAGATGCTCTACGGCCGTAAGTGCCGTACTCCCCTTAAGGCTATCAAAGACTCTCTCCGAGATGCCACCTTCAGTGAGCATCAGAATGTGCCCCAGTTTCTTCAAAACCTTCAACACATTCTAGAGAGAGTCCACCGTTTTGCCCATGATAATCTATTGAAAGCCCAGGAGAGAATGAAGACTCATTACGACCAGACCAGCAAAGTAAGAAAATTCAAGCCGGGAGACTTCGTCCTTGCATATTTCCCTATCCCAGGTTCACCTTTACAAAACAGGTTTTCAGGACCCTACTGCGTCAAAGAGTGCAGGAATAATAACAACTACGTAATAGAGACTCCAGATAGGCGGCGGAAGACCCAGCTGTGCCACGTCAACCTCCTGAAGCAATATAATGGTACTCCTCCCACTGTCCTAATTAACTATTCCACCTTCACAGAACCCTACATCCACAGTGAGACCTTCCCAGCTTCTCCTCCCAAAAGCACTGACAAGGAGTCAGCGCTTTCTAATTCCGAAATCCTTAATGATCTTCCCAAATGCTTTCAGGATAATAATCGTGCTCCTTTGCCCTATTCTAATTCCACTCTCACCTCGTCAGATAAGCCCTTCATCCTCCATGTCGACGCCAGTGGTACCGACGTTGGTGGTGTCGCGATGCAGCAACGAGGCGAGGAGAATACACCTGTCAGCGACTACTGCTACAAGGAACTACGGAACAATTGGCAAGGAGCTACTCTTCCTCATCCTGAAGCTCCAGCACTTCACTCCACACCTGAAAAGTGCTCGGTCCACCATCAACACGGACCACACCACCCTACACCTCCTGCAGCACGCCCACTTCTCATCTCAACGTCTTCTACTATGGGCTTGCTAACTGCAGAAATTCAACCTGGAGACACGCTATACCAAGAGTCTGACAACATCTTAGCCCATGATCTCTCCAGAGTTTATGAAGTAGAAGCAACTCCATCCATTACTCCACCACATAACGACGTACTTCTTCCAGAACCGCAGGCTTCGGGGGAGAGTTGTGACGATAATCTCCTTCAAGAGATTGAGCCTGCTCTTCCCTCCACAATTACGTCGTTATATATATATAAAACTACTATGGAAGAAATGTCCAACAACGACAACAACACCAGCAAGGTTTGCCAGAGAGCAAAACGTATGCAGCCAGGGACACCTGCTCAGACTCAAACCGCCAAACTACCTGTCTTACTGCCGGCTCCCCGCTGATTGGTCGCCGGTCTGGCTGCAACTGCACTCGCCCCCCCCCATACTACTTGATGTCTGGGGCCGCCACGACCTCAGTCCTCAGAATATTCCGTGCTTTCACAGTTAACACTTCTCCCTGCTAGACGTAAGCTTTAGCGTACGTATACTGAGAGAGGTGATAGCTTAAAGCCAATATTCCAGCACCTTTCATATACTTGTCTATTGCACTTCTTGTTATTTTGTCTTAACGTAACTTTTCATTGTGTCATTTAATTATTCTTATTATTTTGATTGATTTTATTATACGAATTTGTTTGACCATTTTATTCATGTTTTATTTCTTTAACGTAATTAAAATTTATTGTTAAAATTTACTTGTGTTTTGTGTGTCTTCTCCTTACCTTACCACAGACGAAGTTCCACATTTTCTATTTTTTTTTAATACTATGTGACGAGGCCATACCCCTAGCTTTGAACAGCCGAACACCAACGCGTTACCGTCACAATATATATATATATATATATATATATATATATATATATATATATATATATATATATATATATATATATATATATATAGGAAGGGAGTACCAACTCTAGCTGAAAGAAGGGGGACCCATAGCCTCGGAGGAAACCACGCATAACGCATTAGAGGGAATGTTTAGATCCCCTCCAATACAGTTTCTGTGTGCTTTTCTCCTACCACCCCCTTCCTTTTTTATTTTTTGTGCTTTATTATGCATTTGATGGTTACAAGATATACATGGGTTGATACAAAAATAATAATGCAAAAAGGTGCTTAAAGGTTATGGATCTCTTGTATATATATATATATATATATATATATATATATATATATATATATATATATATATATATATATATATATATATATTTTCAAGTTTTCCTTAATTAATATATTTTCTCTAATTTTTTTTCTTATGAAATGATAAAGCTACCCATTTCATTATGTATGAGGTCAATTTTTTTTTATTGGAGTTAAAATGCATAAGCAACAGGGCTCCATTAAGGAACATATAATCTCTTCCCACAAACAAACCATCACCAGAGAAATCTTAGCAAACAACACAGAAATCATCGATAGATACAGCGATAGCAGACGGCTTGACGTCTGCGAGGCACTACACATCAAGAAGTCAACACCGGCAATCAACAGTTAATTAATGCACAACTATATTCTACCCACTTCAAGACTCCGCTCCTATATAGAAGCATCAAGAAATATGGACCAATAGGCTTTCTACAATTACTTCCATTCAATACCCATTGTTTCGTGTTCTGTCTTGTGTTTGAATTTAATACCCATTCAATACCCATTGTTTCGTGTTCTGTCTTGTGTTGGAATTTAATACCCATTGAATACCCATTGTTGAAAGTTCGTTTTTCACCTCATCCACCTCACTCAAATGTAGATATAAACCTCGAAGATGTGTAAGCTCTATTCAGTTTCAGTTGTGTGTTTGTAAACTAAAGTCTTTGAAAATGTAATAAGTTTTACGAAACGCGCTCAAGTGTCGCGTCAGACTAGAAATAAAAATGAATTTTGGAGAATTGATCTTTGAATTACCATCAACAGTGAAAAGAAACATAAGAAAGATAGAGAAAATTCGTGTTAGAATTATTAATGTTACTTTTTCGGTCATATATAATAATATATGTCTACAGGAAAGACTGCTACCAAAATATACTAATATATATATATATATATATATATATATATATATATATATATATATATATATATATATATATATATATATATATATATATATATATATATATATATATATATATATATATATATATATATATATATATATATATTATTAAATATGACCGAAAAAGTAAGATTAATAATTCTAACACGAATTTTCTCAATCTTTCGTACATTACGCTTCACTGTTGGAGGTAAATCAAAAATCACTTCTCCAAAATTCATTTTTATTTCTAGTCTGACGCGACACGGGCGCGTTTCGTAAAACTTATTACATTTTCAAAGACTTCACAAATACACAACTGATTAGAACTTGCGTTTCCCTGATTTTATATCTACATTTGAGTGAGGTGGGAAGGGTGATGTGGCATTACATTTGAGTGAGGTGGGAAGGGTGATGTGGCATTTAACACAAGACAGAACACTAGGGGATATTAATAGGGTATTAAAAGTATCAACACAAGACAGAACAGAAACAATGGGTATTGAATAGAAGTGTTTGTAGAAAGCCTATTGGTCCATATTTCTTGATGCTTCTATATTGGAGCGGAGTCTTGAGGTGGGTAGAATATAGTTGTGCAATAATTGGCTGTTGATTGCTGGTGTTGACTTCTTGATGTGTAGTGCCTCGCAAACGTCAAGCCGCCTGCTATCGCTGTATCTATCGATGATTTCTGTGTTGTTTACTAGGATTTCTCTGGCGATGGTTTGGTTATGGGAAGAGATTATATGTTCCTTAATGGAGCCCTGTTGTTTATGCATCGTTAAACGCCTAGAAAGAGATGTTGTTGTCTTGCCTATATACTGGGTTTTTTGGAGCTTACAGTCCCCAAGTGGGCATTTGAAGGCATAGACGACGTTAGTCTCTTTTAAAGCGTTCTGTTTTGTGTCTGGAGAGTTTCTCATGAGTAGGCTGGCCGTTTTTCTGGTTTTATAGTAAATCGTCAGTTGTATCCTCTGATTTTTGTCTGTAGGGATAACGTTTCTATTAACAATATCTTTCAGGACCCTTTCCTCTGTTTTATGAGCTGTGGAAAAGAAGTTCCTGTAAAATAGTCTAATAGGGGGTATAGGTGTTGTGTTAGTTGTCTCTTCGGAGGTTGCATGGCTTTTCACTTTCCTTCTTATGATGTCTTCGATGAAACCATTGGAGAAGCCGTTATTGACTAGGACCTGCCTTACCCTACAGAGTTCTTCGTCGACTTGCTTCCATTCTGAGCTGTGGCTGAGAGCACGGTCGACGTATGCGTTAACAACACTCCTCTTGTACCTGTCAGGGCAGTCGCTGTTGGCATTTAGGCACATTCCTATGTTTGTTTCCTTTGTGTAGACTGCAGTGTGGAAACCTCCGCCCTTTTCCATGACTGTTACATCTAGAAAAGGCAGCTTCCCATCCTTTTCCGTCTCGTAAGTGAAACGCAGCACGGAACTCTGCTCAAATGCCTCCTTCAGCTCCTGCAGATGTCTGACATCAGGTACCTGTGTAAAAATGTCGTCAACATACCTGCAGTATATGGCCGGTTTCAAGTTCATGTCGACTAAGACTTTTTGCTCGATGGTACCCATGTAGAAGTTTGCAAACAGGACACCTAGGGGAGAACCCATGGCGACCCTATCTACTTGCTTATACATGTGTCCATCCGGGCTCAAGAAGGGTGCCTCTTTAGTACAAGCTTGGAGTAGTTTCCTCAGAATACTTTCTGGCATGTCAAGAGGAGTACAGGCTGGATCACGATACACTCTGTCGGCTATCATTCCGATTGTCTCGTCCACAGGTACGCGAGGCACTACACATCAAGAAGTCAACACCAGCAATCAACAGCCAATTATTGCACAACTATATTCTACCCACCTCAAGACTCCGCTCCAATATAGAAGCATCAAGAAATATGGACCAATAGGCTTTCTACAAACACTTCTATTCAATACCCATTGTTTCTGTTCTGTCTTGTGTTGATACTTTTAATACCCTATTAATATCCCCTAGTGTTCTGTCTTGTGTTAATGCCACATCACCCTTCCCACCTCACTCAAATGTAATGCCACATCACCCTTCCCACCTCACTCAAATGTAGATATAAAATCAGGGAAACGCAAGTTCTAATCAGTTATGTATTTGTGAAGTCTTTGAAAATGTAATAAGTTTTACGAAACGCGCCCGTGTCGCGTCAGACTAGAAATAAAAATGAATTTTGGAGAAGTGATTTTTGATTTACCTCCAACAGTGAAGCGTAATGTACGAAAGATTGAGAAAATTCGTGTTAGAATTATTAATCTTACTTTTTCGGTCATATTTAATAATATATGTCTACAGGAAAGACTGCTACCAAAATATACTAATATATATATATATATATATATATATATATATATATATATATATATATATATATATATATATATATATATATATATATATAATGTCGTACCTAGTAGCCAGAACGCACTTCTCAGCCTAATCTGCAAGGCCCGATTTGCCTAATAAGCCAAGTTTTCCTGAATTAATATATTTTCTCTAATTTTTTACTTATGAAATGATAAAGCTACCCATTTCTACATGTATGAGGTCAATTTTTTTTTTATTGGAGTTAAAATTAACGTAGATATATGACCGAACCTAACCAACCCTACCTAACCTAACCTAACCTATCTCAATAGGTTAGGTTAGGTTAGGTAGCCGAAAAAGTTAGGTTAGGTTAGGTAGGTTAGGTTGTCGAAAACCAATTATTTCATGAAAACTTGGCTTATTAGGCAAATCGGGCCTTGCATAGTAGGCTGAGAAGTGAGTTCTGGCTACTAGGTACGACATATATATATATATATATATATATATATATATATATATATATATATATATATATATATATATATATATATATATATATTGCATAGTAGGGGCCTTGCATAGTAGGCTAGGTATATATGTACCTAGTAGCCAGAACTCACTTCTCAGCCTACTATGCAAGGCCCGATTTGCCTAATAAGCCAAGTTTTCCTGAATTAACATATTTTCCCTAATTTTTTTCTTATGAAATGATAAAGCTACCCATTTCATTATGTATGAGGTCAATTGTTTTTTATTGGAGTTAAAATTAACGTAGATATATGACCGAACCTAACCAACCCTACCTAACCTAACCTAACCTATCTTTACAGGTTAGGTTAGGTTAGGTAGCCGAAAAAGTTAGGTTAGGTTAGGTTAGGTAGGTTAGGTAGTCGAAAAACAATTAATTCATGAAAACTTGGCTTATTAGGCAAATTGGGCCTTGCATAGTAGGCTGAGAAGTGCGTTCTGGCTACTAGGTACGACATATATATATATATATATATATATATATATATATATATATATATATATATATATATATATGTCGTACCTAGTAGCCAGAACGCACTTCTCTGCCTACTATGCAAGGCCCGATTTGCATATTAAGCCAAGTTTTCATGAATTAATTGTTTTTCGACTACCTAACCTACCTAACCTAACCTAACCTAACTTTTTCGGCTACCTAACCTAACCTAACCTATAAGGATAGGTTAGGTTAGGTTAGGTAGGGTTGGTTAGGTTCGGTCATATATCTACGTTAACTTTAACTCCAATAAAAAAAAATCGACCTCGTACATAATGAAATGGGTAGCTTTATCATTTCATAAGAAAAAAATTAAAGAAAATATATTAATTACGGAAAATTTGGCTTATTAAGCAAATCGGGCCTTGCATAGTAGGATGAGAAGTGCGTTCTGGCTACTAGGTACGACATATATATATATATATATATATATATATATATATATATATATATATATATATATATATATATATATATATATATATATGTCGTACCTAGTAGCCAGAACGCACTTCTCAGCCTACTATGCAAGGCCCGATTTGCCTAATAAGCCGAGTTTTCCTGAATTAATATATTTTCTCCAATTTTTTTCTTATGAAATGATAAAGCTACCCATTTCATTATGTATGAGGTAAAAAATTTTTTATTGGAGTTAAAATTAATGTAGCTATATGTGACTGAACCTAACCAACCTTACCTAACCTAACCTAACCTATCTTTATAGGTTAGGTTAGGTTAGGTAGCCGAAAAAGTTTGGTTAGGTTAGGTTAGGTAGGTTAGGTAGTCGAAAAACAATTAATTCATGAAAACTTGGCTTATTAGGCAAATCGGGCCTTGCATAATAGGCATAGAAGTGCGTTCTGGCTACTAGGTACGACATATATATATATATATATATATATATATATATATATATATATATATATGTCGTACCTAGTAGCCAGAACGCACTTCTCTGCCTACTATGCAAGGCTCGATTTGCCTAGTAAGCCAAGTTTTCATGAATTAACTGTTTTTCGTCTACCTAACCTACCTAACCTAACCTAACCTAACTTTTTCGGCTACCTAACCTAACCTAACCTATAGAGATAGAGATAGGTTAGGTTAGGTAGGGTTGGTTAGGTTCGGTTATATATCTACGTTAATTTTAACTACAATAAAAAAAATTGACCTCATACATAATGAAATGGGTAGCTTTATCATTTCATAAGAAAAAAATTAGAGAAAATATATTAATTCAGGAAAACTTGGCTTATTAGGCAAATCAAGCCTTGTATAGTAGGCAGTGAAGTGCGTTCTGGCTACTAGGTACGACATATATATATATATATATATATATATATATATATATATATATATATATATATATATATATATATATATATATATATATATATATATATATATATATATATATATATACCTTATCCTCATGTACAGCAGCCAACGAATTGGTAGGGCAGATCCTACCAGAGCGTATGAGAGAGACAGCGGGAACTCATGATCAAACGTTCATCGAAGCAGCCAGACAATGGGACACCATTGCACACCCTCAACCCCGACCACAAGTCCCAAAAGACCACAAGCAGGCCCACTGGGATAGCCCCATAATGGAAAAGACTGTCACAGCAATGATTGACAACGCTGATGCTGAAAACAAAGCCCGCCTCCTAGCGGTAACAGCACCCCACGCCGGGGATTTTTTATTTGCTGTGCCCAATGCAGCCCTGGGAACTCGCCTCAGTCATGACGCTCTCCGCATTGGAGTTGCCCTTCGCCTTGCCGCCCCCATCCTCACCGAACATAGGTGCATCATATATATATATATATATATATATATATATATATATATATATATATATATATATATATATATATATATATATATATATATATATATATATATATATATATATATATGTCGTACCTAATAGCCAGAACGCACTTCTCGGCCTACTATCCAAGGCCAGATTTGCCTAATAAGCCAAGTTTTTCTGAATTAATATATTTTCTCTAAATTTTTTCTTATGAAATGATAAAGCTACCCATTTCATTATGCATGAGGTTAATTATTTTTTATTGGAGTTAAAATTAACGTAGATATATGACCGAACCTAACCAACCCTACCTAACCTAACCTAATCTATCTTTATAGGTTAGGTTCGGTTTGGTAGCCGAAAAAGTTAGGTTAGGTTAGGTTAGGTAGGTTAGGTAGTCGAAAATCAATTAATTCATGAAAACTTGGCTTATTAGGCAAAATGGGCCTTGCATAGTAGGCTCAGAAGTGCGTTCTGGCTACTAGGTACGACATATATATATATATATATATATATATATATATATATATATATATATATATATATATATATATATATATATATTTATATATATAAATGTCGTACCTAGTAGCCAGAACGCACTTCTCAGCCTACTATGCAAGGCCCGATTTGCCTAATAAGCCAAGTTTTCCTGAATTAATATATTTTCTGTAATTTTTTTCTTATGAAATGATAAAGCTACCCATTTCATTATGTATGAGGTCAATTTTTTTTATTGGAGTTAAAATTAACGTAGATATATGACCGAACCTAACCAACCCTACCTAACCTAACCTAACCTATCTTTATAGGTTAGGTTAGGTTAGGTAGCCGAAAAAGTTAGGTTAGGTTAGGTTTGGTAGGTTAGCTAGTCGAAAAATAATTAATTTATAAAAACTTGGCTTATTAGGTAAATCGGGCCTTGCATAGTAGGCAGAAAAGTGCGTTCTGTCTACTAGGTACGACATATATATATATATATATATATATATATATATATATATATATATATATATATATATATATATATATATATATATATATATATATATATATATATATATTTATATATATATATATATATATATATATATATATATATATATATATATATATATATATATATATATATATATATATATATATATATATATATCACGGAGGAAAAATGAAACAGGAAATTTCCTTAAGTACTTTCGTATATTAAATACATAACCTTCTGACCTTCTGAAGATGTATTTAATATACGAAAGTACTTAAGGAAATTTCCTGTTTCATTTTTCCTCCGTGGTCTGACATTGTCACATTCTTAATCACGTGTTTATTTTCGTGATATACACACATATATATATATATATATATGACTGGTGCACTTCAGTCAGATACGCCAATAGGATATATATAATTTACACTGAAGAACACCTTTGTACCATGCGGTACATGATTAAGATCCGAGGCCAGCTTCACGAAGCAGTTACGCAAGTACTTACGAACGTGTACATCTTTCCTTAATCTATGACGGCTTTGGTTACATTTATTAAACAGTTTACAACCATGAAAACTTCCCAATCAACTTTTGTTATTGTGATAAATAGCTTCCTGGTGCGTCAGAGCTCATTAGCTGTTTAATAATTGTAAACAAAGCCACCAAAAATTGAGAAAAGATGCACAGGTTCGTAAGTGCTTGCGTAACTGATTCGTGAATCTGGTCCCTGGTCAATAAAATAAGCCAACTGCCTAAGCATGACAGCAACAGTTGGCTTCACAAGATTACCTTTCTCACAGCCAGAGAGGTTGGTCCAGCCGTCCCACGTGCAAGTCACCTGGAGATGGTCAGTGTCATCAGAGATGAACCAGTGGTCTGGAATGCAGGTAACAGTGACATTCTCTCCCACATACCAATCTCTGTCCACCCATGTGCTGTTGGTGTTATTCACGTCGGGCTCCTCCCTACATTCAACACTCGCCACTGAAATATAGAATTAAGGCTGATAGTTCTGGGGTAGATTTCTAAATACAGCCAGAATAGACAAGAATATTAGCACACAGCGATCATTGAACCAGTAATACAATGGGGTTGGCTGTATGCAAGACATAAAAATTACAGCCTTTTTTCTATTAGGAGAAAACTTCACATCAAAATTCCACAGGGACACTGCAAATCATATTTCATGAACCAGCCTTCTATGTAACATGCGCATGGCACCATACCAAGAACAGTTGTAAAAGATTGTAGAGAAACATCTAGGTGAGAGCTTGTATGTATGTATGTATGTATGTATGTATGTATGTATGTATGTATGTATGTATGTATGTATGTTTGTATGTATGTATGTATGTATGTATGTATGTATGTATGTATGTATGTATGTATGTATGTATGTTTGTATGTATGTATGTATGTATGTATGTATGTATGTATGTATGTATGTATGTATGTATTTATGTATGTATGTATGTATGTTTGTATGTATGTATGTATGTATGTATGTATGTATGTATGTATGTATGTATGTATGTATGTATGTATGTATGTTTGTATGTATGTATGTATGTATGTATGTATGTATGTATGTATGTATGTATGTATCTATGTATGTATGTATGTATGTTTGTATGTATGTATGTATGTATGTATGTATGTATGTATGTATGTATGTATGTATGTATGTATGTATGTATGTATGTATGTTTGTATGTATGTATGTATGTATGTATGTATGTATGTATGTATGTATGTATGTATGTATGTATGTATGTTTGTATGTATGTATGTATGTATGTTTGTATGTATGTATGTATGTATGTATGTATGTATGTATGTATGTATGTATGTATGTATGTATGTATGTACGTATGTATGTATGTATGTATGTATGTATGTATGTATGTATGTATGTATGTATGTATGTATGTATGTATGTATGTATGTATATATGTTTGTATGTATGTATGTATGTATGTATGTATGTATGTATGTATGTATGTATGTATGTATGTATGTATGTATGTATGTATGTATGTTTGTATGTATGTATGTATGTATGTATGTATGTATGTATGTATGTATGTATGTATGTATGTATGTATGTATGTATGTATGTATGTATGTTTGAATGTATGTATGTATGTATGTATGTATGTATGTATGTATGTATGTATGTATGTATGTATGTATGTATGTATGTATGTATGTATGTATGTATGTATGTACTCACCTAGTTGTACTCACCTAGTTGTGTTTGCGGGGGTTGAGCTCTGGCTCTTTGGTCCCGCCTCTCAACCGTCAATCAACAGGTGTACAGATTCCTGAGCCTATCGGGCTCTGTCATATCTACACTTGAAACTGTGTATGGAGTGAGCCTCCACCACATCACCCCCTAATGCATTCCATTTGTCAACCACTCTGACACTAAAAAAGTTCTTTCTAATATCTCTGTGGCTCATTTGGGCACTCAGTTTCCACCTGTGTCCCCTTGTGCGTGTTCCCCTTGTGTTAAATAGACTGTCTTTATCTACCCTATCAATCCCCTTCAGAATCTTGAATGTGGTGATCATGTCCCCCCTAACTCTTCTGTCTTCCAGCGAAGTGAGGTTTAATTCCCGTAGTCTCTCCTCGTAGCTCATACCTCTCAGCTCGGGTACTAGTCTGGTGGCAAACCTTTGAACCTTTTCCAGTTTAGTCTTATCCTTGACTAGATATGGACTCCATGCTGGGGCTGCATACTCCAGGATTGGCCTGACATATGTGGTATACAAAGTTCTGAATGATTCTTTACACAAGTTTCTGAATGCCGTTCGTATGTTGGCCAGCCTGGCATATGCCGCTGATGTTATCCGCTTGATATGTGCTGCAGGAGACAGGTCTGGCGTGATATCAACCCCCAAGTCTTTTTCCTTCTCTGACTCCTGAAGAATTTCCTCTCCCAGATGATACCTTGTATCTGGCCTCCTGCTCCCTACACCTATCTTCATTACATTACATTTGGTTGGGTTAAACTCTAACAACCATTTGTTCGACCATTCCTTCAGCTTGTCTAGGTCTTCTTGAAGCCTCAAACAGTCCTCTTCTGTTTTAATCCTTCTCATAATTTTAGCATCGTCCGCAAACATTGAGAGAAATGAATCGATACCCTCCGGGAGATCATTTACATATATCAGAAACAAGATAGGACCGAGTACAGAGCCCTGTGGGACTCCACTGGTGACTTCACGCCAATCAGAGGTCTCACCCCTCACCGTAACTCTCTGCTTCCTATTGCTTAGATACTCCCTTATCCACTGGAGCACCTTACCAGCTACACCTGCCTGTGTCTCCAGCTTATGTACCAGCCTCTTATGCGGTACTGTGTCAAAGGCTTTCCGACAATCCAAGAAAATGCAGTCCGCCCAGCCCTCTCTTTCTTGCTTAATCTGTGTCACCTGATCGTAGAATTCTATCAAGCCTGTAAGGCAAGATTTACCCTCCCTGAATCCATGTTGGCGATTTGTCACGAAGTCCCTTCTCTCCAGATGTGTTACCAGGTTTTTTCTCACGATCTTCTCCATCACCTTGCATGGTATACAAGTCAAGGACACTGGCCTGTAGTTCAGTGCCTCTTGTCTGTCGCCCTTTTTGTATATTGGGACCACATTCGCCGTCTTCCATATTTCTGGTAGGTCTCCCGTCTCTAGTGATTTACTATACACTATGGAGAGTGGCAAGCAAAGTGCCTCTGCACACTCTTTCAGTACCCATGGTGAGATCCCATCTGGACCAACCGCCTTTCTAACATCCAGATCCAGCAGGTGTCTCTTGACCTCCTCTCTCGTAATTTCGAACTCCTCCAAGGCCGCCTGGTTTACCTCCCTTTCTCCTAGCACAGTGACCTCACCCTGTTCTATTGTGAAGACCTCCTGGAACCTCTTGTTGAGTTCCTCACACACCTCTCTGTCATTCTCTGTATACCTGTCCTCGCCTGTTCTAAGTTTCAATACCTGTTCTTTCACTGTTGTTTTCCTTCTGATGTGACTGTGGAGTAGCTTTGGTTCGGTCTTGGCTTTGTTTGCTATATCATTTTCAAAAATTTTCTCTGCTTCTCTTCTCACCCTGACGTACTCATTCCTGGTTCTCTGGTATCTCTCCCTGCTTTCTGGTGTTCTGTTATTCCGGAAGTTCCTCCACGCCTTCTTGTTCAGTTTCTTCGCTTCCATAAATTTTATGTATGTATGTATGTATGTATGTATGTATGTATGTATGTATGTATGTATGTATGTATGCATGCATGCATGCATGCATGCATGTATGTATGTATGTATGTATGTATGTATGTATGTATGTATGTATGTATGTATGTATGTATGTATGTATCGGTAATTACCAAAGTATAATAACCTTAGTTACAAATGAGAGCTACGCTCGTGGTGTCTCTTAGTTTATCGTTGCTATTCCTGATTATGTTGCACGAAATGGGTATATCCCTTAATCAAATAAACTGAAATGTTTATTCAGATTAAAGTACATACATACAAGATGAGTTACAAACAATGTTAGATTTATCAATAGAGCTATTATAGTATCATATTTTAAAGGTACTACCAAGTCCATTGTTTTCGTTTTACATCTTATATAAGTAAAGAACGACTTTGGACTTTTCTTTATGTTTTGGGCAAGTTTTCTTTCGTAGTTTCTTTTGGCTGATGTGATTGTGAGAAACCTTTGCCTTCAGTTTCCTTGTTTTTTATACACTGCCAAAGGCATCACAGATATCAAAACAGGTACTGTGGCATATATTTTTGTAATTCTCACATCTGATTGATAATTTTGTCCTGGGCTCTACTACACAATTGCAATGGCTACATTTATCATGGCTTACTGGCATTATTACTTTTCTAAGTTGTCTTATTTACTTACCAGAATGCAACCCGTTCTCGCACTTGCTTACAGTCAATATTGGCTTATTTAATAAGTGCATATATGACATAATAATTGATTGTGAATATTTTAGTTTACCTTGAAAAGCTTTATAGAAAATACCGCCCTCACCTAACCTTCTTAGTATGTTAAGATAAGCATCTTATTGCTTCTTATTTACAATTAATACTTAACCTATCAACGGTATAGGTTAAGTAATAATTGTAATTAAGAAGCAATAAGATGCTTATCTTAACATACTAAGAAGGTTAGGTGAGGTCGGTGTTTTCTATAAAGCTTTTCAAGGTAAACTAAAATATTCACAATCAATTATTATGTCATATATGCACTTATTAAATAAGCCAATATTGACAGTAAGCAAGTGCGAGAACAGGTTACAGAATGATATATAGTGTACATTTATTTTTTCTCTATATTGATAATATTAGTTACTTTTCTGGTTCTTGCCGTGAGTCCACTGTTTACGACAATGAGCTGACTTATTTCCCGATGAGGGTGAGGGTGCAACTATTTGATGATTCCGAGGATCAACGTCCCAGTAACCCTGTTTCTTACCAGGCCTACCCACCAATGCTGTAAATGCAAAAACACTTTGAATTTAAAATCAATTTAAAAATTATCAGAACAAATGGGGAACTTTGACAATCCACCGGCTTCCAGTTCTCGTTGAGGCCATTAAAGTGTTAGTAACCCAAAGATAAATTCAGGTAAATAAAAACAAAACAAAATAAAAACCGTAAAATATATATATAAAGGTATAAAACAACATATGACGGCATGAAAAGAATGTTTGAAGGATTAAAATTAATATTTGAAGGTATAAAAACAATAATTTTTAATTATTCAATTAAGAAAAAGTGTAATGACTGGTACCTAAAGTCTAGCTTTTGTTATTATTAATCTAAATGTTTTTCTTAGTTAAAATACCAATTTGTTTTATATTTTGTTAATTTTCATGGTACAGAATGAATGTGATGCAAGTATGTTAAACTGAGCTTTAGTAAATGTTTATACCTTGTGTGTGTGTGTGTGTGTGTGTGTGTGTGTGTGTGTGTGTGTGTGTGTGTGTGTGTGTGTGTGTGTGTGTGTGTGTGTGTGTGTGTGTGTGTGTGTGTGTGTGTGTGTGTGTTTGCAAAGTTTTTCCGCATGTTTCGGTGTAGGTAACGTCTCTGCACCCCATAAGGACAGAATGGGTCTAGACTCCATACACAGAGGGAGTGTGGTGTGCTCGTGAGCTTATTGGATGTCCCCCCCCCCTCTTCTTATGAGGTTATTTATCTCAGATATATCAGAGTACTGTATAGTACAATCGTCCATCTGGTGAGTGAGAGACTATTTACCGTTTTATTATGTCCCATTCCTTGTGTGTTTTAATAAATGTAATGCACACACCCTGCTTGTTTAAGTCTCGCTCATTCAAAAGTATAGTACCAGCCTTGAGTGGTTTTCTCATGTTTGAGATGTTTATTGCAAACACATATTCTATATCTCTGATTAAAAGTAGAAGAGGAGAATCTGTTTGATTAGTATTATTGAAGTATAAGCCAAATTTTCACATTCAGTTTTCTCTTCCCCCCCCCCCTCTCCTCCCCTCCCTCTTACAAAACAAAGTGCATTTAATGACGTAAGACAGTATATGATGCGACCAATAATAGGAGCGAGGTTGCCCCGAAATTCTACTGGAAGTGTAAGGGTTCGCTGAAACTTCACTTATCCTACATCAGTAGGGGTAATAACAATAAAAGGACTGTATTCTGTTAACATTCAATATTAACATGCTTACGTTTACTGCAGCCGGTGATGTTCTCCCAGCCGTCTTTAGTACACTCTAGCTGTTGCTGTTGAGTAGAATCATTGAAGTAGTATAGAGGGAAACTGCAGGTGGCGGTGATGATGTTGCCCACTCCCCATGTCCTGTTCTCCCAGCTGGTGTTGGCGTTATCGACCTTGGGCTCCACACTGCATGGGAGGCTCGGCTTGACTGTAAACAACAGTTGGCAGGAATTTAGTACTTGTATCATTTATGTGGATAATATTGTTTTGGTTATGAAGAACTGGGTTAATATATCATGGGTTATTATTTACGTTTATGTACAAGTTAAGATTTAACCAAGTTTCCAATTAATGCAAAAATTCTTTATATGTCATTATATATATCAACAATAGTAACAGCAGTGGTCACAGCCACTAGATACAGTCATGGATACTGTAGCTGAGACTGTGATGTTTTGTTGACTTAATGAAGCAGAAATATCATACACCACTGAAGACATATGTACGTGAGTGTTTGTGTGTGCACCGCCTTACGTTCATCGCAGGGCGGAGTGTTTTGCCAGCCGGTGAGGGTGCAAGACACGAGGCGGGTTGAGGAATGAGATGCGATGAAGGTGAGGTTGCCAAGGCAGGTGGCATTGACAGCGGACCCCACTGGCCATAAACCATTTGTCCAGTTAGTGGTGGCGTTGACAACTTGAGGTTCGAGAGAGCATACTGTAGGGAAAAGGCAGTGGTGGCACCACCACAGATTACCCAACATTATAGTAACTTTTGTATTATTAGAAATAGTGGCCAAGGTCATTCAATGCAGAGCTTTTTCAATAGTAACAGACAGAAAAAAATACCCATGTCTCTAACTTCAGTTATCCTGTGTAATATTTTATAATAATATATTCCAGGAACAATGACTGTACTACAAGGTAAGATTCCAGAAGAAATTGGCAATGGTACCATAGAAAGAGTTGTGCTTTTAAGGAAAATCTCCATATTCAAAAATTTAGTAACCATACACAAAAGAGGATGATGCTGTAATTAAGTGGTTATTGTATCATTAACATTAAGTTGATGAATAAATTCACCTTTCTGGCAGGAATTTGTGGTCCAGCCACTGTTGGTGCACTGGACGGTGAACTGCAGATCGCCGCCGGGTATGATTACGGCACCATAGTTGCAGGAGCCATTCACTGTAGATCCTACTGGCCACACTTGGGATGGTGTCCAAGCTGTGATGGCATTTGGCACGTTCGGCGGCTGATCGCACACTGAACCAAATCATTATTACTCAGCGGCAAGTAATGGTGCCAGGGAAAAGACAGAGCATCATCAAGGGTCACCACCTGCTCCTCTACCTCCATAACGTAATACATAAACATGATTACTATTAATTGCGTAGAGGAGACAAACATGGGGATAGTATGTTACCTTTGGGCTATGCTATATTACGGTCTAATGAGCTTTTAACTTAACTTTGAATAGTCGTTTCAAAATAATCTATTGAAAGAAATCCAATTCATTCTTGATGAAGTATTCAGTTGTAATATGTTTGACTTTAATTCGTAAATAATCAAGCCTTGATGTCCCAAAACAAATATTATATAAATTAACGCAAACTCTCTTGAGGGGAAGTCATTCGGGAAGAAACAGCCATCTTGTGTGGAAGCAGAACACTACTCCTTGGTCAATCTGTTATTACAACACTGTTAAGACATTCATCAAGACCAAGACAGGTCAATGTCTCTGCCTCACACTAACCAGAGCCTTAATTGACCTCATACTATTCTGCTATATAGGCGTTTGGCCAAATATACATGTACAGTATACGAGTAGTTAATAGGTGGTGGTTGAGTGCAGTTATGGGAATGTCTACCCCAAACAAAGTAATCAATATTTAGATCCTCAAAGTATGGCTTGTAAACAGGTGTTATAAGCTCATATGATTTCTTCCTTTGTGAATATAAGCTATCTTGCCATCAGGAATGGTTCTGGAGATAAATGTAGCATAAACTAAAGGCTGACATGTGCCAGGGAAGCCATACTGGGAACTGCACGAGATAAACCATCTCCAAACTCCTAGACAGCCAAGGCTTATTTTTTTTAATAATATTATTATTAATAGCACTATATGATATGTATAATCAGAACTGATCCTGTCCAGTGGGTGTTAACTTAATTTAGGCTTTATTTTTGGAGTAAATTCTGCTATGAGTTCATTTGCAAGTGTTACGGATGTCTAATTAATTGTTTGTCCCAAGTACAACTGTATATGTATTCGTGCATGGTACATCATCAACCGACTAGGTTGGAACGAACACTAGAATAACTAGATTTAGAATTTGGAATCAAGTTTACATAAAGAAGATTTTCCATATCCACTGGATTGTTAAAATTAAACCTAAATAAAAACAAAGAACTAACAAGGTCCAATGGGAGCATAGAGTAATCCAATAATTAATATTGTTAATTTAAGCATATAATGCTAATAATAATTTTCCACGTGGGTATAGGGATCCACTGCAGCCCACAGGATGGGTATTGTGTCCATTCCTGCCCACAGGAGAGGTATGGGGTTTGCTACCATTCATGGGATGGGTATGGGGTTCACTACCGCCCAGAGGATGTGTATTGGGTTCACTGCCTCTCACAGGATGGGTATGGGGTCACCTACTACCCACAGAATTGGTATGGGGGTTCACTACTGCTTACAAGATGAATATGGGGTCAACTACTGCCCACAGGATGGATATAGGATCCACTACCAGCCACAAGATGGATATGGGGTCCACTACTGCCCACAGAATGAGGTTGAGGTCCACTACTGCCCAAAGGATGGGGCTGGGGTCCACTACTGCCCACAGGATGGGGTTGGGGTCCACTACTGCCCACAGGATGGATTTGGGATCCAATATCACCCACAGACTGGATATGCGGTCAATTGTGAATACACCATTATCCAATTATATATCCTATCGCCTCATTAAATATTTTACTTCAAATAATGCATATTTCTACACCTAAATCCTCGAGTCATAGCAATAGGTTTGTATTTTAACTCATATGAGAGAACATACAGAAGGCGACTAAAGGCTGTTGGGTTTTCTAATTTAATTATATAAAATAGACTGACATTATTAACAATATAGTGAATTTAACTTGTTTATTTTAGCTACCCTTTCCATTAAACACAATGGACCTAACTGGTCACCATTCACAGTCATCTTCACCAGCCTATGTCTCTAACTTTGAATTGTCACTCTAACACTTCACACCTGGTTAGTCTCCCAAACTGAAGTTACATACTCCCATCTCCACTATTGAAGGTGGTGGAGGTCAATACCATCAGTAATTTCAAAGCGTTACATGACAAAGAGTGCTTGGAAGACGGGACACCACGAGCGTAGCTCTCATCCTGTAACTACACTTAGGTGCTACACAACTACAGTTGGTAACTACACTTGGGGTGCCTGACAGCTGAGTGGATAGCGCTTCGGATTCGTAGTCCTGAGGTTCCGGGTTCGATCCCCAATGGAGGCGGAGACAAATGGGCAAAAAAGTTTTTTTCACCCTGATGCCCCTGTTACCTAGCAGTAAATAGGTACCCGGGAGTTAGACAGCTGCTACAGGCTGCTTCCTTGGGGGTGTAACAAAAAGGAGGCCTGGTCGAGGACCGGGCCGCGGGGACGCTAGGCCCAGAAATCATCTCATGATAGGTAATTACACTTAGGTAATACTATACTCTCACACGGCAGACTTGACTCGGGTCAACAAGATCACATCAGGTTCCCTCATTTGCTTGTTTGGCCATCGTCACTGTCGCAGGTGGTGAAGGAGGACTTGATAGAACCCAGGCTTCCACAAACCTGACTTCTTGCCAGTCACAGGTATTGCCACCACACCCAGCATCGCCAAGGACCTCATAATCAGATTAAATAGAAATCTCCTTGTTTCCTAAGAACTTTGAATCACTCGTATTCAGCCAAGTCGCCCTTTGTGACCTGTTGGCGGCAATATTAACTTGGGCGGGCTAAAGCTGTCTTAATCCATTTGACCTCACCTTTATATGTGACAACTAACTACTACGTACCAGCACTCCTTTCAACCTGTTTGATCCATTAGCTAATGCTTACTCCTAACTTGCGGATTACGGATTACTACAGGTCCACTGCCATCTACGGGAAGGGCATGAAATACATATAAATAAATAAAGTTATGAATTCTCTTGGCTAAGAATTCCTTCCCCCCGTCCCATCCCAAATCCTTATCCTGATCCACTTCCAAGTGCTCTATAGTCGTAATGGCTTGGCGCTTTCCCCCTGATAGTTCAATTAAAATAAATTCTTGGCTATGAGTAAGTTGGCAAAGTTTGAATTGAATACCAGTCCCAAGTGTCTAATTTTATTTGCTACCTGTATATCTTTAATATTAACTATTGCAAGAGGAAAAACTATGTCACTGGCAAAGGATATATAAACTTGTATACCAGCTGAAAAAGGATGTACTGTACCAGCTCATGAAGAATGCATAGCATCCAGCAGACTTCCATACATACTGGACATACTACTACAGCAGCAAGACTTACCTTGGACACAACCAGTCCTGTTCTCCCATCCCTGGCTGGTACAGATGATGGGTTGGGTCTTGGTAGCCTCTTGCAGAAACATATAATGTTCAAAGCAGGTGGCGGTTGGGGCCTCCCCCACCGCCCACATTACGTTTTGCAGGTCCACTGTGGCATTCTGCACCACCGGGTCTCCCAGGCATACTGTTGGAGAGCACTCAACACCATCAGTCATAGATATAGATACAGACACTTTAACATTAAAGACTAATGAGGAGGCACAAGTAAGCCAGCAGCCTTGGGGATGCCAGACACTCGCAACCATCACGTGTAGCAGGTTTAGGACACTTCATTTACTCCTTAATTTAAATTATATTTCCCTCACTGAATCTTTAGTTTAATGTAAGCACGCAAAATGCTGGAAAGTCTAGACTCTAGATTATTAATACTATACATACGAGGAAATCTGTAATAACATGCAAAAGTTAGAATGATTGAGGAACGCTATCAAGCTACCAGTGGAGCTAAAATATATTCTTTAAATTACAGCTGGCAAATAATGAAAAGTGGATGAAATGACATAGTCCATCAAAGTTAAGTATTATGCTCCGACAAAATAGAGGGTTGGACGAATACATGGCACACTTAACTATTTTAGCTGCAGTGGCACTTAGCCAGGTGAAAGCATATCACATTAAGAATCTCTAATGTGCCATCTACTTCCAACCATAATCACTAATGACACTTGCAATCGTAGTCCCTAACGATTAATGACATCTGTAATTGTATTAATCTATGTTCCCAAATGTTCCATAAATCACATAGGAAAGCCGAAAGTAACTTGCGTCCCATCAGGCCAATTGATGCCAGAAGCAAACTGTCCAAAGTCAGGTGAAGCATAGATATGTAACAATGTAACATCATCAGTCTAATTCCAATAGAGAGTGGTTCAGTGGCAAATGTTCAGAATATACCGCAGATCTTCTCCTACACCATTGACATCCATCAGCGTACAATGTAACTCTTGACGAGTCTAATTCCCCACTCATGGTAGACGCTACAGCCTCACTACAGAACAGACATCTGGCCTTATTCGAGCTACTCACTCTTATCCTTCACTTGAGCTCTCCGATCCCACCCTCTTTCGAGCTCTACGCTCTTGCTCTTGTTGATACCTGGTTAATGGGGTTCTGGGAGTTCGTTTATTCCCCAAACCCAGCCCGAGGCCAGACTTGACTTGTGAGAGTTTGGTCCACTAGGCTGTTGCTTAGAGCGGCCCGCAGGCCCACATACCAACCACAGCCCGGATGGTCCGGCACTCCTTGGAGGAAACAATCTAGTTTCCTCTTGAAGATGTCCATGGTTGTTCCGGCAATATTTCTTATGCTCGCTGGGAGGGTATTGAACAACCGTGAACCTCTGATGTTTATACAGTGTTCTCTGATTGTGCCTATGGCACCCCTGCTATTTACTGGTTCTATTTTGCATTTTCTTCCATATCATTCACTCCAGTACGTTGTTATTAACTGTGTAGATTTGGTACTTGGCCCTCCAGTATCTTCCACGTGTATATTATTTGATATCTCTCTCGTCTTCTTTCTAGTGAGTACATTTAGAGGGCTTTGAGACGATCCCAATAATTTAGGTGCTTTATCGCGTCTATGCGTGCCGTATATGTTCTCTGTAGTCCCTCTATTTCAGCAATCTCTCCTGCTCTGAATGGGGAAGTAAGTACTGAGCAGTACTCAATGCGGGACAACACAAGTGACTTGAAGAGTACAACCATTGTGATGGGATCCCAAGATTTGAAAGTTCTCGTAATCCATCCGATCATTTTTCTGGCTGATGCAATATTTGCTTGGTTATGCTCCCTAAACGTAAGGTCGTCAGACATCATTATTCCCAATTCCTTTACATGCTGTTTTCCTACTATGGGTACTTTTGATTGTGGTTTGTACCCTTTATTATGTTTAAGGTCCTCATTTTTACCGTACCTGAGTACCTGGAATTTATCACTGTTAAACATCATGTTATTTTCTATTGCCCAGTCGAAAACTTTATTAATATCAGCTTGAAGTTTTTTAATGTCTTCAGCCGAGGTAATTTTCATACTGATTTTTGTGTCATCTGAAAAGGATGATACGAAGCTGTGGCTTGTATTTTTGTTTATATCTGATATGAGAATAAGGAAAATCAGCGGTGCAAGTACTGTACTCTGAGGTACAGAGCTTTTAACTGCGCTTGGACTCGATTTTATATGGTTGACTATTACTCGCTGAGTCCTGTTTGACAGAAAACTGAGTATCCAGCGTCCTACTTTACCGGTTATTCCCATTGACTTCATTTTGTGTGCTATCACTCCATGGTCACATTTATCGAAAGCCTTTGAAAAGTCCGTGTATATCACATCAGCATTCTGTTTTTCTTCTAATGCCTCAGTGACTTTGTTGTAGTGATCAAGTAGCTGTGAGAGGCACGATCTTCCCGCTCAAAATCCATATTGGCCTGGGTTGTGAAGGTCATTGGTCTCCATGAAATTGGTGACCTGACTCCTAATCACTCTTTCAAATACTTTTATTATGTGGGACGTTATTGCAACTGGTCTATAATTCTTTGTCAATGCTTTGCTCCCTCCCTTGTGTAGAGGGGCTATGTCTGCTACTTTAAGTGCATCTGATATTTCCCCCGTGTCCAACCTCTTCCTCCACACTATACTGAGTGCCTGTGCTACCGGCACTTTGCATTTTTTTATAAATATTGAATTCCATGAATCTGGACCCGGGTCCGAGTGCATGGGCATGTTTTTAATTTCTCTTTCAAAGTGTATTACGCTCGTGTTGATATCAGTTATTTTTACAGGGGTTTGGATATCCCGCATAAAGAAATTGTCTGGATCTTCCACTTTCATGTTGTTTATTGGAGTGCTAAACATGTCCTCATACTGCTTTTTTAGGATTTCACTAATTTCTTTGTCATCCTCCATGTATGAACCTTCACTTGTACGAATAGGTCCAATACTGGCAGTGGTTTTTGTTTTTGATTTCGCATATTCGCATTCGCCCTGCTCTGAGCTCTAAACTCCAGCCTTGGCTCAAAGCCTCACACAAGCTCTGTCTCCGGCCAGTCAGTACTACGTCCTACCTGACTACCAGCATAACGTAACAAGCATCCTCACTTTAACTTATAACGAATCATTATACTATTCCTAACATTTAACCAAAACTGTATTAAACATAAAAAACAATGTTGAATGTGTTGACCAAACCACACACTAGAAAGTGAAAGGACGACAACGTTTCGGTCCGTCCTGAATTATTCTCAAGTCGATTGAGAATCGACGTCCCTTCACTTTCTAGTGTGTGGTTTGGTCAACATATTTCAGCCACGTTATTGTGACTCCTCGTCTGCAGTGTTGAATGTAATGAAACGATATTTTCTGGGTAGAGCCCCGGAGGCTCCCTAGAGCTATTTGACTGATATTAGCTAATATTAGTACTGTACAGAAAGGTAGACGCCCCAAAACAAACCCTATCTGGTTAAAAATTTGTATGATAGTCGAACTGTTGCACAGACCACAAAAAATAAGCAAACGAGCATGTCACAACCATCATCGCTATCTGTGCAGCTCCCCCCTTCCGAGGAGGAGGAAGGGGGAGTTCCAGACCCCCAGCACCGGCTATCCAACCCCAGTTATGAGGCTGATGTGAGATCTAGCGGTCATGCGACTCTGGTTCAATATTCCAGTGCTGTGTCTTGTGGTGTGGTCCTGTTCCGTGGTGGTGTGTTTGAGCCAGGAGTAGTTTTACCTGTACTCAGGCTGTATGCGCCTAGGGTTACCTTTCCTAGGTGCCCTGTAAGTGCTACTCTTGGGGCTTCGGGCTATCTTCCACAAGTCACTTGGGGTCTACCTCCGCTGTTGCCCTTTGCTGCTCGGTGATTGCCCGCCCTTGGAGTCAGCTGGGGTGTTTCATGCACCACTGTTTGCCTCTGGGAAAGAGGTAGTTTCGTCACTGGTAGAGGTGCAAGGTACTGTGCAGCTTGTTTTCATCATAATACAGCGGGCGGCTCTGTTCCTCCTGTGACGATTTCCTCTTGCATTTTTTCTTTTTTGTTTGCTGCCTGGTGGGGAGTCGGCCTCTTGGTATTGTTGATCCTTATATCTATATAAATAAAAATGGAAATGCTCGTTTGTTCAAAATCGATAATCTCCGAAAGTTCTTCATCGATTGCTTTGAAATTTTAACACAACGTTCCATTCGCATCCGAGTGGGTTTTTATATACATTTTATATAGATGTCAGGTCTGTGACGGGAAGAAAACATGCTTTTGGGATAACTGAGTTTTTTTGTGTGGACCTAACTGTGTGGACCTGTTAAGCGCAGGTCTGCCTCTGAACGGCTCTCCACGTGTACTGAGCTGGTCTTCCTCTACCCACGCCGAGTTCGCGTTCATAAAACAAATTATTGTCTCGAACATTAATATTTCTCGCATTTACGCTTGAAACGTTGAAGACTGGACGGGTTTATTATTTAGAGGAAGAAAATATGGTTATTTACCAATTTAAGAATAGTAAATATATAAGGGAGAGGAATTAATGTCTCCCCATGGCATTCACTGGTGACGTTAACTTTATCACGAGATAGACGCTATGATTCCAACGCTCTATTCGGCTTTTTGTTAGAGATCAATTCGTCTGCAATTAGTTATCATACAGAATGCTTTAATTATGGAGAATCGAATTTAATTCTCACATACATTGGATATAATGTGTTTACTGTAAGGAAATCTGACACAATACTGGCGTCAGGTGACGTGAGAATTCTAGCCTACTGCACAGATGAAATTATTAGGACATGAGAATTCTACGTGTTGTTAATTTTACTTACTACAATAATTAGTATGGTTAGTAATAAGTAATGAGAAGACAACAATGTTGTATTCGGTGTTGGAAATATCCAACAAGTGTTATATTAGAGATTACTTTCAAGGCTTCATTTCGTAACAAGCCTTGTAAATAAGTGAATTTGGTTGTTTGAGGAATGTTGACTTTAGAGTCTACTGCATCCACGAATTTACTCCAGAAATCATCCCAACTTTCATTCTCGTTACCAGAGAATGTGGGTATGTTGATCTGAGGTAATTTTACATCAGGATCTGGATGTGCAGTAGAAGTTATTGTTAATTTGTTTTTAGCAATTTGCTTTTTAAAGGGCTGAAGCTTAACCTGTATATCATCTTCATACTGGGCTAAGTCATTTACAATATCCTCAAGTTCAGTTTCACCTATAGAAGTTGAGTAAAGTTCTGTTAAATACAGATTCATATGTTGCTTAACACTTTTGCACTCTCCGCGAAGATCACTCAGCCAACCGTATGTGCGCGCAGCTTTTTTGTTGCTTAAGCGTAAAAACAAAAATGTGTATACTCTTTTTACTCTTCTGACCTTAGTTCTCATGCTACGTATTTCATTTTGGTACCAACGTGTTCACAATAAAATTCTCTAGAAGAACATCAGTAAAAAAAGTCACGAAACGTATAGGGATACCAGCACCAAATAAATAACTACCAAGATGACTCGCCGTGAGCGCCCAACAGCAAAAAAATGTTTTTACTCTTGGGATTGTAATCACCTCCACACTTGTTCTACAGCGTTAATTTTGGTATCAATGGACTCGCAATGAAATTCCCAACACGGTGATATGAATATAAGCGTAGAATAATGATGCGGCCCGCCCACAGGAGTGTGGGAAGTGGTGAAATTGTTACCCGGTATCGGTGACAGGACGACGCACGGCGCTTTGAAAGTTTATACTTATTTCACTCTCATGACATTAATTTTCTATGTACGTCATTCATTTTTGTGTCAATGTTTTCGCAATAGAATGTTCTATGAGCCCATAGGTAAAAAAGATCAACAAAGCGAAGTTAGAATAGCGCCAAATATAAAACAACGCTGGAACATATCAGTGAGCGTCAAACACACACGAAATGTTTTTACTTTTGTTATGTTTGTCAAGTTTATACTTGTTGCACACAGTTATTTTTGGTTGTATATTGATCGGAATAAAATTCCCTAAACAGACATATGCATATAATACATGATATGGGGGAAGCATTACCAGTATAAACGGCTAAAGTCACCCACCTGCAACCCGTTTGGGACATAATACCATTTGATCGGAGTTATCCACACCTTTCATGAACTTATTGTACCATGCAGCCTAGTGGTGAGAAAGAGAGCCTCATGGTGCGCAGTTTGAAACAAACCCAAAGTAAATCGGATAAAAATTGAATTTTATACAAATATTTTAAAAGAGGACATAACTTTATGTCCACTATGCGTTAGCGTTAGACGAAACAGGACTCACCGGTGAGTCCGGATAGCGCAAAAGTGTTTTAATATGGGCGAATTTGCCTTCAGCAACTTGAAGTAAATCTTCTAATTCAAGGTAGTCAACAGGTGACTGTTGTGACAGATTTTAACATTTGGTAATCTGTCGGGTCAAAGTACCTTTCAGACCAATAAGGGTCCTTTTCATTTTGTCAGCCGTTTCCATCTTGGTGGGTAAAGGCTGGTTTGACAGTAAATAGTTGTTATTGAGGTAACTGGGATATTGACTCATTCAATGGAGTTCAATATCAATAATAATAGCCCAATATATTTGAATAGACTACACTACCTCGTTCAGAGGTTAATTTACCTACCTAACAATAAGTAACTAATTATTTTGAGCAGTGCTTGAACTTCACCATTAACTTTCGTTCAGCTAGCTTATCTTTATCACCATTAGATGTAATGGTGATCATTCAGCAGCACTCAAAATGTATACACACAAATAATGAGTACAAGAATACGTAATATGGATATACTCTAATCAGAGTTATCCTAAGGTTTAATCCCACCCTTGATGGGGTCAGCACAAGAATGAATAATATATGTACTACTAACTAGCTCAAGCCTAGTCGTGAGAATTTCTACCTAAGAAACTACAAATTTATTTAGTCTGCGTTTGTGCCAAATTCAGCACAATCACAGCCTAAATTCCTACCTAATAAAGGTTGGCAAAGATTATATTGTGGTGCAGTAATGTGAATATATAGTTGTACTGTATTTTTGTTTTTCTTTTGGATTTTATAGTTTATATAAATGTGCACTTGCACACACAGGTGAAAAACAATTATGTACAGTTAATTTTGGCTTGCTAGCCACAGCCATTTGTGGTGATTGATTGTGTTGATCAATTTGTCAACTACATGTGACCTAGACTCACCTGACAGGTGTACACCATCTCTTGCCAGGTTTTGCCTGTATGGTCTGGCTGTAAATTGAATGTAAGTGGCATCCAATCGTACTCGTTTCTTCAGCCTGAAGTTTATATATTTGGCAGCTCTTTGGTAATATTCTGGGCTTACTCCCCAACGGTTATTATTACTCAGTTGGCTGTTTCCACCAATGTGAATACTACTGAATTGCTGATAAGTTTAAATGAGGAAATTATGGTTTTAAGGTGATTAATTACCTCAGCTGGATGTCGAGTAGGATGGATGTCATTACCACCTAAATAAATAATGGTTAGATGGTGAGGCAGGTGTTAGTGTGGAATTGTTATAGAAGTTATGAGCTGTTGCTCCTGGTGACCTAAAGATTCTTCCTTCAGTATGAGGTATAGGTCTAAGTGTTGTGGGTAACTGACTGTGTCCCACGAGTGCTACCTTATACATGAGGTATAAGTAGCAAATGAATTGGTGTGAATTAGGCTAACCTATGTGTTACACTGCCGGTAGACACAATTAATAAATATGGTTAGTCTAAACTACTTCACACGGTGATTAGTTATTACTAATTAGTATATATTTATCTATATTTATCCGGTTCGAAGGACCATAATGTGGGATATCTGGGGCTTGACTCAATTATTTAATTATTTAATTTAATAACAAAGGACCACCCACTTTTGAGAAAAGAGGGAAACTAATAAAAAGTGATCATTAGAAACACAAGGAAGAACCAGTGTCTATGGATAAATATTAGAAAGAATAATCACTTAAATAAATAATGGACTGTATGATTAATTAACTAAAATCAGAGCCTCAAACACCTACATTGGGGGGGATTGCTAGAACTTCATATATGTCTAGGAACTAGTGTGGTTGGTCACCAGTTCATTGTTGAGTAAAGAATATTATGACCAAAAATATTATAGAATCAATAGGTAAATTCAAATAGAGAATATTAATGATTGTGCTTGGTGCTTGGGCCTCGTAGCCTGGTGGATAGCGCGCAGGATTCGTAATTCTGTGGCGCGGGTTCGATTCCCGCACGAGGCAGAAACAAATGGGCAAAGTTTCTTTCACCCTGAATGCCCCTGTTACCTAGCAGTAAATAGGTACCTGGGAGTTAGTCAGCTGTCACGGGCTGCTTCCTGGGGGTGGAGGCCTGGTCGAGGACCGGGCCGCGGGGACACTAAAGCCCCGAAATCATCTCAAGATAACCTCAAGATTGTTAGAATTAAAGAGCAATCATCTAAGTAAACACATCAATCTCCAAATTCATATAGTAAGTACTCGATATGATAATATTATGGATATGTATAATAAAATGGAATAATTAAATGTGTACAAAAAGTCTTAGCTTTAAGACGATTTCTATGACATCGTTCGTGCTTCGTCCTCGTGATCTCAGGATCTCCACATAGAAGCCATTAAAGGTGAATAACACGAATGTAGTTAACGACTCGTTGACTCCTCACATACGAGCTGTAATTTAAAGGATATTACATAGCATTGAACTAGGCTACTTAAATCTCAAAATTTATGAAAATAGAAAATGAATATTAATGCGGTACTAACATTAGATTTGTTGTCGTCCCGCTATGTAACGACAGACTACCCACGAAATATACAATCTCTAATGATGCATCAAGAAAGAAAATATACTTAGCATGAGCGCAGTACATGCTGAAGTCTGCCGATATCGCGTCTCAGTCTCAAACTTCCACGATGTTGTACACGTGATTGAGAGTTTGGCTTGATTCTCGACGCGTTATTGTTTGACCGAGCACTATGGAGCACGTGGAAGAATTATTATTCGTTATAAGTTGGGTATCAGTGTAATTCTTTCTGATAATCCCAACGCCACGTGTCTCAGACTCTGACGCCACGACTTTCCTCTGTCCAAGTACGCACGCTGGCTGCTCGCTCCACAACACGAGCCACAACAATGGCGTCTCCTTCTCCTCCAACCCGCGTCCCGCATTCACCACAGAAATTATTTATCACGAATAATACTATTTCGCGCAATGTTGGTTGAAATACTTTAATAAGGACTGGGTTGTGATTCTAGAGATTTAAATATTATGGCTTTCTCGTCTTATGGTGGTAAACGAGAAATGGAGAAGATTATAGTTTTCTCCATGGCATTCACGCATGACAGAAAAACTATTACTTGATAACAATTGTAACTAAAAACTCTCGATTTAGAATTATTTGGGAGTTATGTTATCCGTAAATAATTATCACACGGAATACTGATGATTTTAGAGAACCACATTCAATTCTCTAGCACATTGGCAATAAATGTGTTTAACTAGATATAATCTGACGCAATATTGGTGCTTGATTTCGTAAGAATTCCAGCATCAATATGTAGATATAATGGTTAGTTTATGTGAACATTACTGTTAGTAAATTTAGTGACTGCAGTAGTTAGTATATAATAATAATGATTTATTATAATACAATAGTATTGTATTAGTGTTGGAAATTTCCAACATATGTGCTTGTATCCACAGTGTGTACATCTGGTCTGGCTCTGTACGACCATAATTTCCTGAGTAGAAGTCTTACTTCCAAAAGCCCTTTCCAGGTTCAATATCTTCTCCAGCACTGTCCATGAAGTCATCGATTGTAGATCCAAATTTTCTCCCACCAGGTTAGAGAAATAATTCTCCTTTTCCACTGCCATGAACAACTGGTCCCTAACCCTGCCGTCCAACTGTGCTCCGAAGTTGTAGTGGTTAGCCAAAGCCTTCAATTCCGCAAATAAATCCTGTACGGATTCCTGCTGCTTTTTCGTCCTCCACTGGAAATCCATCAAATTCCTGTGATATGAAGGTTTCACCACATACTGACGTTTAAGCAAAGCAATCAAGTCTACATAGGTCTTCGTGTGCGGCAGCTCAGGTGCACACAAATTTCCGAGAACACTCTATGCTTCAGAACCCAGTGAAACTAAGAGTACCGCTTTCTTGGTGGCGTCCTCCTTAATCTCCCGGTACTGAATGTTTGCTTCCAGCAGGCTGAGCCACAGGTCCAACGAGATCTTGGCAGTGTTTAACGGCTCGATTGACATGGTAGCCATGGCCACGGTGTAGCACACTCCACTGTTTTATGCGAAGCGTCCACTCGTCCACACGACGTACCCTGCACTGTCTTGATCCTTACACCACGTCTCGTACCAAGGCTCTCTGCCAGCGATGTTTAATTCTCGTCGCCACTGTTATGGTTTTGGTCAGACAAACAATCTTCGTCCATATAGTTTTATTCTCCGCCAGTAACAACAACAAAACAATTATCAGGTACATGAAATATTATTAACAAGATCATAAACCAAAGAGCATCTGCTCCAAACATGCTACCTCCAACATCTGTAGTACTCAATCCCAACACACTGTCTCTGCCTGTGGCCACCACTCACACTGTCTCTGCCTGTGGCTACCACACACACTGTCTCTGCCTGTGGCTACCACACACACTGTCTCTGCCTGTGGCTACCACACACACTGTCTCTGCCTGTGGCTACCACTCACACTGTCTCTGCCTGTGGCTACCACACACACTGTCTCTGCCTGTGGCTACCACTCACACTGTCTCTGCCTGTGGCTACCACTCACACTGTCTCTACCTGTGGCTACCACTCACACTGTCTCTGCCTGTGGCTACCACTCACACTGTCTCTACCTGTGGCTACCACACACACTGTCTCTGCCTGTGGCTACCACACACACTGTCTGTACTAGTGACCACCACACTGTCTCTACCTGTGGCCACCACTCACACTGTCTCATCCTGTGGCCACCACTCACACTGTCTCATCCTGTGGCTACCACACACACTGGCTCTTTTAGTGGACACCACACACTCTGTCTTCCTGTGGCAAACACATACACTGTCACTACCTGTGGTCACCACACTCTTTCTACATGTGGCTACCACACACACTGCCTGTTCCTGTGGCCACCACACTGTCTCTTCCTGTGGCCACAATTATGATGATGTTGTTCAATTATCCGTCCTTCCTTATGGACCAACCAACCCAAAACCCGGAGAGTGCTTATTTTTGCCAAGAGATCACCTTGGGTGCTTCTGGCACTTGGAGAGGGGTTCAACGTCACACGTTTAGGGATGCGGCTCCAACACTGGCCTCGTTGTCACATGCACACACCCACTCGAGCCGCTGTGACTCCCCACTCTCTCCTAATTTGGTATGACCTCCTCAATCCCCTTTCTCTTAATATTTTTCTGTTCTACCCTGTCCACAGCTGTGGTTCTTTCTTTCTCTCTCCTTTCTATTTTCTGGGAAGCCTCACTAGGACACGAGCAAACACCGGCAAATTTGAATACATTTACTGGACAAGGCACATACACAATGCATACACACGTATAGTAATGTGAATCCTACAATTTATACTTTAGTAGTCAGGTTGCACTCCAATACCATCAGGACTCTGTCATCTGCGTGTCAAGTGGTAGCCTAACTGCTGTCTCACCACTTATACCACCAACCTCACCAAGTAGGTCAAGTCTCATAAGACAATATTGCATTATCAGCAAGAGAATATATATATATATATATATATATATATATATATATATATATATATATATATATATATATATATATATATATATATATATATGTCGTACCTAGTAGCCAGAACTCACTTATCAGCCTACTATGCAAGGCCCGATTTGCCTAATAAGCCAAGTTTTCATGAATTATTTGTTTTTCGACTACCTAACCTACCTAACCTAACCTAACCTAACTTTTTCTGCTACCTAACCTAACCTAACCTATAGAGATAGGTTAGGTTAGGTTAGGTAGGGTTGGTTAGGTTCGGTCATATATCTACGTTAATTTTAACTCCAATAAAAAAAATTGACCTCAAACATAATGAAATGGGTAGCTTTATCATTTCATAAGAAAAAAATTAGAGGAAATATATAATTTTAGGAAAACTTGGCTTATTAGGCAAATCGGGCCTTGCATAGTAGGCTGAAAAGTGCGTTCTGGCTATTAGGTACGACATATATATATATATGTATATATATATATATATATATATATATATATATATATATATATATATATATATATATATATATATATATATATATAAGGAAAATCAGCCTATGACTGCAATAACATAAATATCAGCATAAATATTCCTTGATAAACAACAATGATCAATCACCCTATCAGTCCTAGAACATATATTCTACTCTGTAGGTAATCCAGTCTGCGGTTGTAACTCTATACTTCAGTGTAAGTACTCCTTGGCACAAAAATGGTATTCAATCACCCACCTTTCACTGCGTCTTGCATGCTAATGACACTCGAGTACTCTACCAACTCTCTACAAGTAGTCAATAAGAACTTCCTTTCCACATCTGGAAGTTCACTACCCTGACATCATCAGGTTTTCCTAGTATCGTCTACCAGGGTCCTCCACAGCTCTCCAGGCTGCTACACCATGACGTCTTCCTGAGCAACAATGGTGCTTCACCACTGGTATCACAGAAGCATGTGAATCTTCATTCCACTGCTCCTCTTCTCACAGCTTCTGGTCCTGCTCCTCACTGTAATGCTGCTCTTCCACAGAGCTCAGTACCTTCCACAACCTTGGAGTCTCATCAACTACTCCCTCTCTGCTGGCTTCGAAGTTCTCAGCAACTCCTTCCCCAGACAAACCTGTAACCCATCGACACACCAATAAAAATGTTTCCCTATAAACACATAAACAAAATAAACAACAATGTTTCCACCCAACATCTCTCTGCTTTCTACATGCTGTAGGGACGGACTCCCCCATCCAGAACGAATCCATCTTCCGCCTCCCGCTGGATGGTTCCTTTCCCTGCCGCTGCGGGGCAGCCCCTCTGTGAGGAGCTAAGTCTCCTCAGTCACCTGCCAGCATTCGGAGGTGATGGACGTTGCTCTGCCCTCCAGGACGTTCCTCCATCTGTACTCTCTTATTTAGGCCTTCTGCCTTATCAAAACATGCCTAACATATCAACAGACACTTACCACGATCGCTGGGCACATGATCAACTATAGGCAATCACTGTAAACTGGCTTAAAATGAGCTTACCACAGAGTTAGATGTACAGGGGCACACCTTGACCGTCGGACGTTGGCGCGCTCCTCAGCCCCAAAAATCGCTACTTAAACTCCTCTACTGGGCTTCTTTCCTTCCTGACTAGAGCACTAAGTCGTCCCCAGGCTTCATACAGGAACGCCTGACTAATTCTCCTCTGGCGGAGCACGGAACATGAGATTCTTCCTTTGTTACCAGGAGCTCACAGACACTGCATCTTGCTCCTACATCAGCTACTCGAGTGAGGTCAAGACCCCTGCCTTGAGCCTCCTACCTTCCTCACAAACTCTCGACATCTCATGTCAAGTCCTTTATTTCTATTCTTGATCACTGCCCATACTCTTAAATTGTCTGTCAAATTTACCCAATTGTTTTGCGTATCTTCATATCTATATTTTTGTGACCTCTTATTTAGGTCAGGTCTTGCAGAATAACTCTCATAGTTGACTCGCTTCGCAGATACCTGGGATCATAACATTATGTTTCCATATCCAATTTATACCCATTGATTCATGTTATGTCTTATCTTTGTCACTTCATCCAAAACTTTTGTACCATATCACCTCACCCAAATCGAGTATAAGTGTAATGTATTTTGTGTCTACACGTAAGTCCTTGAAAATTAAATAAGCATTACGAAACGTGTTCAGGCATCAGACCATAAATAAAAATGAATTTTGGAGAATTTATATTTCAATTGCCATCGACAGTGAAGAAAACATAAGAAATATTGAGAAAATCCATGTTAGAATTATTAATCTTACCTTTTCGGTCATATTCAACAACATATATATGTGTATATATATATATATATATATATATATATATATATATATATATATATATATATATATATATATATATATATATATATAAATATATATATATATATTTATATATATATATATATATATATATATATATATATATATATATATATATATATATATATATATATATATATATATATATATATATATATATATATATTATTAAATATGACCGAAAAAGTAAGATTAATAATTCTAACACAAATTTTCTCAATCTTTTGTACATTACGCTTCACTGTTGGAGGTAAATCAAAAATCAATTCTCCAAAATTCATTTTTATTTCTAGTCTGACGCGACACGGGCGCGTTTCGTAAAACTTATTACATTTTCAAAGACTTTAGTTCACAAATACACAACTGAATAGAACTTACGTATCTCCGATTTTATATCTACATTTGAGTGAGGTGGAAGGGGTGATGTGGCATTAACACAAGACAGAACAAAATGTGGTACAGCGACTGCCCAGACAGGTACAAGAGGAGTGTTGTTAACGCATATGTCGACCGTGCTCTCAGCCACAGCTCAGAATGGAAGCAAGTCGACGAAGAACTCTGTAGGGTAAGGCAGGTCCTAGTCAATAACGGCTTCTCCAATGGTTTCGTCGAAGACATCATAAGAAGGAAAGTGAAAAGCCATGCAACCTCTGAAGAGACATCTAACACAACACCTATACCCCCTATTAGACTATTTTACAGGAACTTCTTTTCCACAGCTCATAAAATGGAGGAAAGGGTCCTGAAAGATATTGTTAATAGAAACGTTATCCCTACAGACAAAAATCAAAGGATACAACTGACGATTTACTATAAAACCAGAAAAACGGCCAGCCTACTCATGAGAAACTCTCCAGACACAAAACAGAACGCTTTAAAAGAGACTAACGTCGTCTATGCCTTCAAATGCCCACTTGGGGACTGTAAGCTCCAAAAAACCCAGTATATAGGCAAGACAACAACATCTCTTTCTAGGCGTGTAACGATGCATAAGCAACAGGGCTCCATCAAGGAACATATAATCTCTTCCCACAACCAAACCATCGCCAGAGAAATCCTAGTAAACAACACAGAAATCATCGATAGATACAGCAATAGCAGGCGGCTTGACGTTTGCGAGGCACTACACATCAAGAAGTCAACACCAGCAATCAACAGCCAATTAATGCACAACTATATTCTATCCACCTCAAGACTCCGCTCCAATATAGAAGCATCAAGAAATATGGACCAATAGGCTTTCTACAATCACTTCCATTCAATGCCTATTGTTTCGTGTTCTGTCTTGTGTTGATGAAATTAATACCCTATTAATACCACCTCACCCCATCCACCTCACTCAAATGTAGATATAAACAAATCGGAGATGTGTAAGTTCTATTCAGTTGTGTATGTGTAAACTAAAGTCTTTGAAAATGTAATAAGTTTTACGAAACGCGCTCAAGTGTCGCGTCAGACTAGAAATAAAAATGAATTTTGGAGAATTGATTTTTGAATTACCACCAACAGTGAAAAGAAATGTACGAAAGATCGAGAAAATTCGTGTTAGAATCATTAATCTTACTTTTTCGGTCATATTTAATAATATATGTCTACAGGAAAGACTGCTACCAAAATATACTAATATATATATGTATATATATATATATATATATATATATATATATATATATATATATATATATATATATATATATATATATATATATATATATATATAGACATATTGTCGGGGTTTCGCGTAAGTAACCGTACTTAATATCCTGGCAATATCACCAATGTCGAGGTTTCTCTCCCTCTCATCAGTCACCATCAAGTACTAGGAGTAGTAACTGTTACTTACTGTAGCCCTGTGGGTCTTCACTCCATCCTCAAGGTGCCACTGTTCACCTGGAGAGTCTCCCAGTCTATCCCTGGCCGGCCTTATAGCCTGAAGATGAGTGGGAACACGATCTACTCTCTTGATCGTGTGCCCGCCCCGACAAAGGGCTCTACTGCTAACTGAAAGGTCGCCAACTGGTGTTTCCCGTGTCCAGAAACACATCAGTGGTATTGTGGAATTGTGGTAGTAGTGGCAGAGAGCACACTAATCATATCTAGTAACAGGCAGGTTTATATCTCAATCCCTCTCTCTCTTTCAATGGACTCAATAATCTCAATAGCATCAAGTAATGGAGGGATAACACAAACACGAAGGTGGTTTTGTATTTTACTTAAAATATTAAAGTATTATAGCTCTGGATCAACAACAAGGCAACGAGGTACATGGCAGCAAATCACTCCCTCTTCATAATCTGGAACACAACGCGATGGCAACACTCCCCCACCGCCGTACATTCCCAGCTGCCACGCCCCCTCACTGTATACTCTCTCTGTACTTGTTTCCTAGCATTAAACGCCTATTTCTTTAAATCACAGTAAACACAATACTGGCAATAAACACACTAAATTTCTATAATGGCAATGAACATGATAAATCACGGTACTGGCCTAAAGCACAGTAAATCATTTCAATGGCAATAAACACAGTAACTCACTGTAATGGCATTAAACACAGTAGATCACAATAATGGCCCCAAACACAGTAAATTACTTCAATGGAAATAAACACAGTAAATCATTGTACACATGAAAATACTGTTCAGTATTCCAGCATATATATATAGATCATTGCATCAATATTAATAATAATGAGTCAATACGGGGCACACAGCCTTATACTAATAAATTGTACATTTATATTTATATATTCTCTGGCACAAACTTATAATATTTGTGTCACATGAATGTAAATGTCCTCGACACAGCAAACCCTTCGATAAATCACAGGTGCACTCACACACCACATATATATTTCGCAACAGCTCTCTACAGCATCTCTCTGCTCAACTGTGCCTTACTATGACATAGACATTGATGAGCCCTGCTCACGACATAGAAGATACTCTGGCTAAATAGCTGACTAAAGGGGAATGGGGAGGGAAAACTGAATTACCTACTTCCACCTCAATGATGTGAACTTGTCCTCTGTTGAGAGTTGAATTGTAGCTCCTGGTCCCGGCTCTCGACTCGTTGTAGGGAATGCCCCCACACACACACTGATGCTCTCTCCAGGAACCCAATCAACACTCAAAAATGCGTCTTCACCGTGCTCTATCCTCTGCAGGCCCCGTGCTCCTCCATAACCTCTTGAAGGGTTGGAGTCGGTCTCCTGGCCGTCGACTTCTCCTCCAACTACGTCTGCAGTCCTTTCTCTCGGCTGCACTCGTTCTGATTCCAGTTAGCTTCGTTCTTCTCCTGCCTCTCGGTGGATTGGCCCAGCCGCTACGTCGTCACGTAAACTGGTGAAACTGCACAGTCGTCCCGGACGTCACTGCTCAGACTTCACTTCTTGCAACACACCTGTCACTGGAGCACTTGCTGCTCATTTCTTGTCAATTCCTTCTTCGGTCCAACACATGGATTACAGGATGACCTCACAGGGTGCTTGCAGACTACAGGATGATGCGTAAAATCCACCAGAGCGGGGCAAAACTGTCAGACTGACAGGACCCTCGATCGCACGTCCGACCTCCTCGATGTGTCGTGTCAAACTCCAGGGCGCCACGGCCCGCGCTGTCCAGACCCCCCTGCACTCATGACGTCATACTTGCCAGGGGCGTTTCTCATTGGCTCCCTGTGCCACGTTACTGTTCTTGACAAATCTGGTGCCACTGACGTCACAACGTTTTGGCGGGAAATTGTAGGGGCCGGCGCCATCTTGGCGTCCTAAAAGGCCTAAACCACTGGCCAAAACACTCTTCTTTTGCGAATTTCTCGCCAATGCGAGAACACTTCACGCTCTCACGTATGTCAAATTGTTCCCCGGAACGTAGAAAACGTTCGGGTAAAGTGGATATGACTCTTACAGCTGGCGTGGGAGAAATATAAGGGGGAACACCGTCACAATATATATACATATATGTATAATTTGTGTTCCTCACGTGTGCCCCAAAGAATGAGGTGATTTGGTAAAATGCTATGCCCAAGATTACTATCCGAGTGCCGGCGGTGGGGTGGTTCAAATAGCCTCGGCTATCACCTCATTTTGTCCGGTCGTGATGGTCAAGTGGATTAAGGCATCTTGTACATACCAGTTGCGTTGCTTCTGGGAGTATGGGTTCGAGTCACTTCTGGGGTGTGAGTTTTCAGTTGCATATTGTCCTGGGGACCATTCAGGCTTGTTCGCATTTGTGTTCCTCACGTGTGCCCCAAAGAATGAGGTGATTTGGTAAAATGCTATGCCCAAGATTATATCCGAGTGCCGGCGGTGGGGTGGTTCAAATAGCCTCGGCTATCACCTCATTTTGTCCGGTCGTGATGGTCAAGTGGATTAAGGCGTCTTGTACATACCAGTTGCGTTGCTTCTGGGAGTATGGGTTCGAGTCACTTCTGGGGTGTGAGTTTTCAGTTGCATATTGTCCTGGGGACCATTCAGGCTTGTTCGCATACATATATGTATATATATATATATATATATATATATATATATATATATATATATATATATATATATATATATATATATATATATGTATATATATATATATATATATATATATATATATATATATATATATATATATATATATATATATATATATATATATATATATATATATCATGAGCATAAGCAATTCAGCTGGGATCGCCCCATTGCCAACCAAGAAGCTGCGACAACACACGATACTGCCTGACTTAGAGCATTAGCAACCCCAATGTCAGCAACTGGCACTCGTCTCACACCGCAGGCTCTACAAATTGCAGTGGCTCTCCACCTCGCTGCCCCAATCCACACCGAATACAGGTGTATTTGCGGTGAGGCAGTGACCGACAGGTACGGACGGTATGGCCTTCTCTGCCAAAGGACAGGAGGATGGCATGCAAGACACGGCAAGGTTAACAACATTATCAAGAGAAGCCTTACCACGGCCGGTTGTCCAGCAACCTACTTCCTCCGCCTACATCAGGGAAGTAGGCATATGTGTGGCAAGATGGCTAGACATGAACATAGAGCTCGTGACCAGGATCACCACCGAGAACGGTCATAGGCTATTCAATCTTATGTAAACAAAAGAAAAAATTGTAGTGTAGTGTGAGTGTACGAAGTATAAATAACAATGAATATGGGAAATTTAAATCACGAAAATGATATCTAATTTAATCCAAAGACAATATAATCATAAGTATCCATATATAAGTGATGGGATGCAAAGAAGTAATTGCATACAGGTATTAAATGTGATTTTATAATTATAATAATAAGTTAAACACCACCTTGGTTTATTAGTGAAAGAACCAGTGAACAGCATTATGCCAATATGTAAATTATAAATGTGTAAATAAAAAACCAATCGCAATATACTTTTTTAGTTAAACCAGAGACATTCTCTTCCGTTGCTATTTATATATCATTCCACCCCTCAATGTAAAGCCGGTGGAGGGTCCATTCCAAAGGGATATACTAAGTCTAGATTGAGTTTTTAATACACCCTATGTTTTATAGGGACGGGGGGAGTGTGGAGGGAACCATATTTAAAATACCCGCTAGCGGGAATATCTTATGCTAGGTGCTCCTGATTTGTGGACAACAATCCTATGCCGTGCGTCTGCGCAACACCCACGCGCATGCCCGGAGGGGGAGGGAGAGGGGCTGAGAACAGAACCGCACCTGACTGCAGCTGGACCTGTGAACAACCCCTCCTAGACAGTGGTTATTCGGCACCCCGTATTGGCTAGTTACGGTTGGACCTCGCCCCTGAGAAGCCGTCGCATTGCTTCAGCCCTCCCCTAGAAGACTTCAGCTCGAGGTGAGCCACTGTCTTCCCTGTTTCATATCTATTTCTGTGTATGTTGATTACCACGTGGTCGGTCGTCCCATACCCCATAGGCGACCACCTCCACAGTACACTCAGTCAGCTTATTGTTTACCCACACTCTCTTTGTCAGTCTGGACATGGTATTAGATGCCTTACCGATGAGTTTGTTTAGTTCCGTATCAAGAGAGAAGGAGTCAGATTGTGGAGCCCAGGCACACGAAATCGTGAGCGACTTTCAGTTTGGAATTGGAGATGCTGATGTCAGGTGGGGAGTCACTCCTTGTCCCATGATCTGTGTTTTCTTCAGGCTGATGGCGAGTCCGAAAACCTGACAGGCCTCGTGGAAGCGGTTCATGAACTGTTAGAGGTCTTCGGATGAATGGGCAGTGACTGCTGAATCGTCACCAAAAAGGAAGGCTTGCAAACATCTCAGCCGAACCTTTGCCTTGGCTCTCAGCCTGGCGAGGTTGAAGAGCTTTCCCTCCGACCTGGTCCAGAGGTAGATGCCTTCCGTGGCAGATCCGAAGGCGTGCTGCAGCAAAACTGCAAAGAAGATCCCGAATAGGGTTGGAGCCAGGACGCAGCCCTGCTTTACTCCACTTCGGATGTCAAAGGCGTCTGATGTTAGGCCATCAAAGACCATGATGGCCACCATGTTCTCGTGAAAAGATCTGATGATGCTGAGGACCCTGGGTGGGCATGCGATCTTGGGGAGGATCTTGAACAGGCCATCCCTGCTGACGAGGTCGAAGGCCTTCGTCAGATCGTCAGATCTATGAAAGCTACGAAGAGTGGCTGCTTCTGTTCCCTGCATTTCTCCTGCAGTTGTCTGAGGGAAAAGACCAAGTCGATGGGGACCTGTTAGCTCGGAATCCGCATTGTGTGAGGGGATTCTGAGTGGAATCCACTCTCTCTGCAAGTACTTGGAGCCTCTTCATTGTGACTCGAGCAAACAGCTTTCCAACAATATTGAGGAGGGAGATTCCACAGTAATTGTTGCAGTCGCCCCGTCACCTTTATTCTTATACAGCGTGACGATGTTGGCGTCTCTCATGTCCTGTGGCACCTCTCCTTCCCAGCAGAGGCAGAGAATTTCATGAAGCTCCATGAGCAGGTTGCCTCTGCAGCACTTCAAGGTCTCAGCAGGTATACCGACTTTTCCAGGAGTTTTGCCAAAAGGAAGGGAGTCAAGGGCCTCGCTGAGTTCTTCGGGGGTCGTTTCGCTGTTTGAGCTCCATTAACACAGACAGGCACTTAATGGCGCTCAGGGCGTCTTCGGTGATCACTGTTACGAATCCATATATTTGATTCTAACATTTATCATGATAAACATGTAAGTCCATTAATCCTTTCCTCAGTTATTTAAATTAACCATATGTCCATTTGTTTTCCAGTATCCATGTTTGATTTATATGTAACATGCTGTAGTGTGTGTGTATGTAATATTTTGTTAATGCTATTGCATGTTCATTCCTGTGGGGGAAGACCGTGGCGTCTCATGGGGGGACGACCATATTTAGGATGTTCCAGTAATGCGTGCAGTGTATCAAGCTAGCGTCACTGATTCACACCTGTAATTATTCCTGTTTATTGATTGTACTTAATTTCTTAATTACACCTTAGCAGTGTTATATGTATATTAGTTTAGTTATAATTATGTTCTTAAGTATTACTCTCTGATAGCAGAGCATTTAGAGATTTCATGTGGTTTTTAGTTGGTAACCTGTAGACTCCATGAGCCAGATTCACGAAAGGACTTACGCAAGCACTTAAGAACGTGTACATCTTTCCTCAATCTTTGACGGCTTTGGTTACATTTATTAAACAGTTTACAAGCATGAAAACTTCCCATTCAACTGTATTTATTGTTATAAACAGCCTACTGGTGCTTTGGAGCTCATTAACTGTTTAATAATTGTAAACAATGCCGCCAAAGATTGAGAAAAGATGTACAGGTTCGTAAGTGCTTGCGTAAGTGCTTTCGTGAATCTGGCCCCATGCCTGCATGCGGGAGCATGCCACTTGCGTGGGTGAAGCTGGCTGGGGTAGACATGTTTTTAAGTCTTTGGTACCTGTTTATTGTTTAGTAACATAGCTAGTTGCCTGGTTAGACCATTATTTGCATACCCATCTATTCATTTAAGTTTTAAAATATTGATCAGTGCTTATATAATGATATTCTGTTATTGTATTCTGGTGCATTAATATTTCTGGCTGCCTGTATTTTCATTTATATGTTTGTATGTTTTATGTTGCCTTTCTTTAAGTATATTACTCTGTTGAGTAAGCAGTTGAATTATTTACCCTAGACACTTTTGGTAGGCAAGGCCGTATTATTATATATTCTTTACAACTGCAAAGGCAGAGGAACCATACTCAGAGGTCAAGGGTCCATAACAAAATGAGGGCCTGTCCGGGATAATTAATTCCCATAATTTAATGTACTAAATAGTGGTGCATGCTATTAATTGTTAATGCCTTCCTAGGTACTGTGTATTTAACTAGTGATACCCAACCAAGCCTCTGTACCATTTCTCTGTTCATTCTGAGCTGCTTGTGGAAATTTTCTCAACACTTCGCGATTAAGGTAAGTGTACAGCTTGTGCCAGGGGCCAAGCAAACCTTCAGTATTGTAATTGCTAGTTGTGTTAATTAAGCTGACAATGGAGGAACAAGTTGCTGTGTTGGTGGAGCAGCCAAATTTTGGTGAAATTAAAGACTTGAAGAAGTCTGGGTTGTTGTCCATGGCTGAAAAATTAAATCTGACAGTTTCCAGGAGAATGTTAAAGGCTCAGCTAGTAAGAGTCATTGTTACACACTTGGTGGAGGAGGAGAAACTTGACGAGGAGTGGTTAGAGGAATTAGAAGAAGAGTCAAGTGATCAAGATGCAATTATAAATTTAGAGATGGAATCTAAGCTAAAGATGGCTAAGTTAGAAGCAGAGAAACAGAGGTTGGAGATGCAGAATCGCCAAAAACAGCTGGAGTTGGAGACTCTGCAGTATATGCTTGAGGCTCAGAACCAGCAAAGACAACTTGAAATTGGAGACTCAGCAGCAGATGCTCGAGGCTCAAAACCAACAAAAACAATTTGAACTAGAAGCACAGAGCAGAAGAATTGAAGCTCATTTGCAACTAGAGGAAGTTAGGCGGCAGCAATTGGAAAGTCAACAGAGTATAGCAATAAATAATAATAGACTAGAGGAACAGAGAATTGCAGCAGCGCTTGGTAACACTAGTAATCATACAGATAGTACTGATAGCTCTTTAAAATTTAGGAAAAATATAGATATACCTCAATTTAATGAGGACAACCAAGAAATATTCTTTTTGCATTTCCAGAAGTTAGCAGTCAGTAAGAACTGGCCTGTGGATCAATGGGTTGCCATCATGCAAGGACAATTTAAGGGGAAAGCCCAGGAAATTTTTGCATCTCTTCCTGCCGCTAATTCTTTTGACTTTAAATTTGACAAACAGAGCATCTTAAATGCATATCAACAGATCCCATAGGCATGCCGTGCATGCTTGAGTATCACAGTCAAGTAGGTGGCACTGGCTGGCGGGACATGTTGGGAGTTAAGTAAGTGGTCCTTGTTTAATGTTTAGTAACATGTAACATAGCTGATTTCCTGGTTAGACCATTATGTGCATACCCATCTATCCATTTAAGTTGTAAAGAAGTGATCAATGCTTATATAATGATATTGTTGTATTATTTTCTGGTGCATTAATATTTCTGGCTGCCTGTATTTCCATTTATATATTTATATGTTCTTTGTTACCCTTACTTTAAGTATATTGCTTTTTGAAGAAGCAGTTGAGTTATTTACCCTAGACACTCTAGTAGGCAAGGCCGTATTATTATATATTTTTTAACAACTATAACAGAGGAACCATACCCAGAGGTCAAGGGTCGTAACATGTAGATGGTTACAATGATGAAGACAGAGCGCAGAGTAGATGGTTACAGTAATGAATACAGTGTGTAGTGTAGATGGTTACAGTGATGAATACAGTATATAGTGTAGATAATTACAGTCATGAAGACAGTGTGTAGTGTAGATGCTTACAGTCATGAAGACAGTGTGTAGTGTAGATGCTTACAGCCATGAAGACAGTGTGTAGTGTAGATGCTTACAGTCATGAAGACAGTGTGTAGTGTAGATGCTTACAGTCATGAAGACAGTGTGTAGTGTAGATGCTTACAGTCATGAAGACAGTGTGTAGTGTAGATGCTTACAGTCATGAAGACAGTGTGTAGTGTAGATGCTTACAGTCATGAAGACAGTGTGTAGTGTAGATGCTTACAGTCATGAAGACAGTGTGTAGTCTGGTTACAGTGTAGATGTGTAGATGGTGTGTAGATGGTTACACTGATGAATAGTGTGTAGTGCAGATGGTTACAGTGATGAAGACACTGTGTAGTGTAGATGGTTACAGTCATGAAGACTGTGTAGTGAAGAGTGTTACAGTAATGATTACAGTGTGTAGTGAAGATGATTACAGTGTGTAGTGAAGATGGTTACAGTGATGATTACAGTGTGTAGTGAATATGGTTACAGTAATTATGGTCAAGTGTATAATCAATGGTTACAGTAATTATAGTCATGTGTACAATCAATGGTTACAGTGATGACTGTTATTGAGGATGGTTACATTGTTGATGGCTGTATATTTTGAAGATAGTTTCAGTAACGCAAGTTGTGTACAGTGGTTAACTCTCATGATAGTTAATCAAATACATATTAGTTTCAGGTGTTCCGACAATTGTGACAATATTGAGGGTAGTGCAAGAAACTGTTTAGGCATTTCTAATGTACAGTTTTGTAGGGAAAATGTCACCGTATTCTCCACAATGGTACTCGTCGCTAATGGTCCTGTTGCTGAGGTTCCCTACACCGGGTGAGACATTATCTGTTGGGAGATGTGTACCTGCAGCCGTATTCTCCACAGTCCCTTTCTTAATGTTAAGGTTAATATTCCCGCCAGACTGCTCTACTCTGGGCACTTTCTTCAACATGTATCATCATTTTCAATATTACTGACCACATGGTTTACTTTGCATTTCTTTGCATGGGTTCTCGTCTACGCAAGGTAGTCGAAACCTTGTTTCCTTAGTAACGTCGTTTTGGAGAATGCATGAAAGCAATGACAAGCATTCAACACGGCCCGTTTCTGGCAACCTGGCGAAGAATAACAGATGTGTCGGTCTTCCTCCTGCAGTAGCGAAGTATTATCCTCCTCACTCCTGGACTCCTCCAAGTGTAGAAGAGACAGTGTATTTCATAATTACCACAACAGGATCTATCGTGGGCAGTGCTGCCCTGGGCGGCTGTAGTGTCCGTGTCACATCTCGTGTACACTGACCTCCACAACTTACTGCTCCTCCCTATTAATTACAACAATTAACTGCAACTGATATAAAAACCTGTTTCATCCTAATTAAAAAAAATATTCCACCCTAACTATAAAAATTGCATCAGGGATATGAAGGTTAGTTCATAATGAGCATGTATGGTGTGAAATGGTTCCCTCTTCTCTGCTCTATTTCTCGTGTGCTAACTAAACTTTAGGAGCAAGAGCGAGACAGTTTACCAGGACCAACGATGTGTGAGGAAGGAGTATCCGGCGAGGTGTCTCTCCCTCTTTACCGCCACTGTCGTAAAATGTTTATTCCTGTGCGGTTGGGAAACCAAACTATAGATTTTATCGTGGACACCGGCTCACCTTTCTCCCTAGTGACGCATCCATTTAGGGAGATCTATGGTTTGGAAGCCGTAATGGGCAAGAATATTTAGTGCAAAGATACGATGGCGTTCTTAGACATAGCAAGTGGCTCTTGGAAGACGACAATCTTCTCAAATTTCTTCAATGGGATCCTTAAAGACAAACCTTATTTCCAGGAAGGCTTCTCACTTGATACTAAGATATATGTCTATAATGCTTAGCAGGGAGTTGCCTTACTGGGCTTGGATTTTTTAACTGAACATAATTGTTCTATAATCTATGACATGAAAAATCCACGACTAATTATCCGGTCACAGAAAAAGCAGAAGATGCCAGATGGAGAAGAGAATTATGTCAGGACATACAACAGAATATACGTCAAGTGCAAAGTTAATGGAAAGAAAATCAAAGCCTTAGTAGACACAGGTTCTTCCGTAACGATGATCACTAAAAAGCTTGCCTAAGAACTAGGCCTTGAAACAGAGTTAGAACAAATGAAGAAAAAAAGAATAAAAGATATAAGGAAGAATAAAGGAAGGAGAAGGAACTGGGAAGAACTACGTGGTTCAAATCGCATCATAAGGGCTGCAAAAATCTAATTCAATGGACTTGAATTCTAAACAGACATATACATCGAGAACATCTTCGAAGACATCTTCATAATCGGAGATGATGTCCTCCGGTTCATCAATATAACATTCTAACCCCAAAAAACTAAATTCGAACGAAACAGCAACGGTATCAACTCCCCGGATAGATTACTTCAAGAAGTTGCCCCTAACACCGGCCGCACCAATATACCTAACAATTCCGAACAGAAAATTCGAACAGGTAAAAAAAGTGATGAAGTTAGGCCTAAAACGACTGGCAAATAGCGAAATATAAAGTTATTCAACAGATGTATAGCCTTCCCGGCTTGGTGCCTTCTTTGATACTTACTTCACCAGATGAAAAAGGTCTTCCCGACCTGGTGTGGAGGCTTGATAAATACTTCACTTGAGAGAACCATCCACCGGAACCGGATGATTGAGCGACGCTCACACGTTCAATTCGTTGGATTTGAATTGGCGTTCAATTCCCGACCGTCCGAGTTCTTGACACCTTTCCCATCCTCTGACAGGTAAAGTCGACCAGGAGCTGGAGTAGGGCTACATGGTGACGATTCTTGTTATAGATAAAAGGAGTTGTAGTGACGCTACGTGTCCTCTTGTTGGTGGACAACGTGACTAGTAGTGGTGCTGCCTTTATAGGACAGTTATGGCTCTACGTAAAGGGTTTTGGCATTGTGTGTGTGTGTGTACTCACCTAGTTGTACTCATCCATTTGTGCTTGCGGGGGGTTGAGCTTTAGCTGTTTGGTCCCGTCTCTCAACAGGTGTACATATTCCTTAGCCTACTGGGCTCTATCATATCTACATTTAAAACTGTGTATGGAGTCAGCCTCCACCACATCACTACCTAATGCATTCCACCTGTTAACTGCTCTGACACTGAAAAAGTTCCTTCTAACGGTCCTGTGACTCAGGTGGGTACTCAGTTTCCACCTGTATCCCCTTGTTCGCGTCCCACTAGTGATGAGTAGTTTATTCTTGTCTACCCGGTCGATTCCCCTGAGGATTTTGTAGGTAGTGATCATGTCTCCCCTTACTCTTCTGTCTTCCAGTGTCGTAAGGGACACTTCCCGCAGCCTTTCCTCGTAACTCATGCCTCTTAGTTCTGGAACTAATCTAGTGGCATACCTCTGAACTTTTTCCAGCTTTGTCTTATGCTTGACAAGGTACGGGTTCAATGCTGGCACCGCATACTACAGGATTTGTCTTACATATGTGGTATACAAGATTCTGAATGATTCCTTACACAGGTTCCTGAAGGCTGTTCTGATGTTAGCCAGCCTTGCATATGCCGCAGACGTAATTCTTTTTATGTGAGCTTCAGGAGACAGGTTTGGTGTGATCAACTCCTAGATCTTTCTCTCTGTCCCTTTCATTAAGTACTTCATCTCCTATTCTGTATCCTGTGTCTGGCTTCCTGTTTCCACCGCCTAGTTTCACTACTTAGCATTTACTCGGGTTGAACTTTAGTAGCCATTTGTTGGACCATTCATTTAGTCTGTCTAGGTCATCTTGTAGCCGCCTACTATCATCCTCTGTTTCAATCCTCATCATAATTTTTGCATCATCAGCAAACATTGAGAGAAACGAGTCTATACCCTCTGGAAGATCATTTACATATATCAGAAACAGTATACGTCCAAGAACTGACCCCCTGCGGGACTTCACTTGTAACGTCTCGCCAATCTTAGACCTCACCCCTCACAGTGACTCGTTGTCTCCTGTTGCTTAGGTACTCCTTTATCCAATGGAGGACCTTCCCTTTCATTCCAGCCTGCATCTCCAACTTTTTCACTAGCCTCTTGTGTGGTACTGTATCAAAGGCTTTCTGGCAATCCAAAAATATGCAGTCCGCCCACCCCTCTCTAGTCTGATTTTTGTTGCCTGGTCGTAGAATTCAAGTAACCCTGTGAGGCAGAACTTGCCATCCCTAATCCCACGTTGATGTTGTGTTACAAAGTTATTTCGCTCTAGATGTTCCACTAGCTTTCTTTGCATAATCTTCTCCATCAGCTTGCATGGTATGCAGGTTAGGGAAACTAGCCTGTAGTTCAGAGCTTCCTGTCTATCCCCTTTCTTGTATATCGGGACTACATTAGCTGCTTTCCAAATTTCTGGCAGTTTCCCTGTTGCCAGTGATTTGTTATACTATGGAGAGTGGCAGGCCCAGTTCTTCTGCTCTTTCCATTAGTATCCATGGGGAGATACCATCTGGGCCTAAAGCCTTTGTCACATCCAACTCTAGTAAACACTTCCTTACTTCCCCACTGGTAATCTCAAACTCTTCTAGTGGTTCCTGGTTAACTATTCCCTCTCTTATCTCTGGAATTTCTCCTTGCTCTAAGGTGAAGACCTAATAGAATTTCTTATTCAGTTCCTCACACTCTTCCTTGTCGTTTGTAGTGAATCCTTCTGCCCCTATCCTTAATTTCATAACCTGTTTCTTTACTGTTGCTTTTCTCTTGAAATGGCTGTGCAGCAATTTAGGCTGAGTCTTTGCCTTGCTTGCGATGTCATTTTCGTACTGTCATTCTGCCTCTCTTCTGATCCTGACATAATCATTCCTGGCACTCTTGTATCTTTCTCTGCTCTCAAGTGTCCTGTTATTCCTGTAGTTTCTCCACGCCCTTTTACTTTGCTGTTTAGCTAGTATACATTTCTGAGTAAACCATAGGTTTCTCATCTTCATTTCATTGTTTTCCTTTTGGACTGGCACAAACTTGTTTGCTGCTTCCTTGCATTTCTGCGTGATGTAGTCCATCCTTTCTTGGGCAGTCTTTCCCCTGAACTCTGTTTCCCATGTGATATCTGTTAGGAATTTTCTTATCTCCTCATAGTTTCCCTTTCGGAATGCCAGCCTTTGGTTTTCAGTACCCCTCCTCGAGTTCAATAACCCTTCTTCAATCAGGTACTCAATCGCCAGTACACTGTGGTCGCTCATTCCTAATGGGGTCTCAAAACCGATTTCTCTTATGTCGGAGTCGTTCAGAGTGAAGACTAGATCGAGTCTCGCTGGTTAATCATTTCCTCTCATCCTTGTGGGTTCTCTGACATGCTGGGTTAAAAAGTTTCTAGTCACCACCTCCAATAGTTTGGCTCTCCACGTATCCTCGCCTCCATGTGGTTCCTTGTTCTCCCAATCTATTCTTCCGTGATTGAAGTTCTTCATGATGAGCAGGTGGGATCTATTTCTGCAGGCAGCAGAGGCTGCCCTCTCAATTATAGTGTTAACTGCCATGTTGTTGTTGTCATACTCTTGACTGGATCTTCTGTCATTTGGTGGAGGGTTATATATCACTGCTACTACTATTCTTGATCCTCCCATTGTCATGGTGCCGGCTATGTAGTCTCTGAATCCCTCACAGCCCGGGATAGCCATCTCCTTGAAACTCCATTACTTTCTCATTAGTAGGGCCACTCCACCTCCTCTTCTACCTTCCCTCTCTTTCCATATTACTGTGTACTCCTGGGAAAACACGGCATACGTTATGATTCCTGAGAGTTTTGTTTCAGTGAGTCCGATTACATCTTGGTTCCCTTCTTGTGCTCTTTCCCTTAGTGCCCAGGGAGGGCAGAAAAGGGGGGGAGGGCTTGGGAGGCGTGGGGGGAAAGGGAAGGCTGAGGTGGATGAGGAAGAGGGGAGGGTTAAGGGGAGTGGTGGAGAGGAGAAGGATTGGGTGGGGTGGGGGATAGTGGGGGGCTTAAGGGGGTGGAGGAGAACGGTGTTTGTGTGTGGCTTGTGAGTGTTTTTTTTTGTGTGTGTGTGTGTGCGCGCGCTATTTGTATTTACTATTTATACTTGCCGAATCGAGCTATTAGCTCTTGGATCCAGCCTTTCTAACCAATTTATTTTTTCTTTATTATGTCTACTACAAATATTTCTCTTACACACACACACACATCCCCAGGAAGCAGCCAATAGCAGCTGTCTAACTCCCAGATCGCTGTCTACTCAGCCGCTAGGCCCCAAAGATGTGTACTCACCTAGTTGTGTTTGCGGGGGTTGAGCTCTGGCTCTTTGTTCCTGCCTCTCAACTGTCAATCAACTGGTGTACAGATTCCTGAGCCTACTGGGCTCTATCATATCTACATTTGAAACTGTGTATGGAGTCAGCCTCTACCACATCACTTCCTAGTGCATTCCATTTATTAACTACCCTGACACTGAAAAAATTCTTTCTAATATCTCTGTAGCTCATCTGGGTACTAAGTTTCCACTTGTGTCCCCTTGCTCGTGTTCCACCCGCGCTAAAGAGTTTGTCTTTGTCCACTCTGTCAATTCCCCTGAGAATTTTGTAGGTGGTTATCATGTCTCCCCTTACTCTTCAGTTTTATAGGGTTGTGAGGTTCAGCTCCCTTAGCCTTTCCTCGTAACTCATTCCTCTCAGTTCCGGGACCAGTCTGGTGGCATACCTCTGAATCTTCTCTAACTTCGTCTTGTGTTAAATAGGTATGGACTCCAGACTAGAGCTGCATACTCCAGGATTGGTCTTACATAAGTGGTATACAGGGTCCTGAACGATTCCTTACACAAGTTTCTAAAGGCAGTTCTTATATTGGCCAGTCCAGCATATGCCGCTGATGATATCCTTTTGATGTGGGCGTCTGGAGACAGGTTCGGCGTGATATCGACCCCCAAATCTTTCTCTCTATTTGACTCTTGAAGGATTTCACTTCCCAGAAGGTACTTTATGTTCAGCCTTCTGCTCCCTTTGCCTAATTTCATTACTTTACACTTTCCTTAGTTGAACTTTAGCAGCCATTTTCTAGACCATTCTTCCAGTTTGTCCAGGTCGTCCTGCAGTCTTTATCTATCTTCATCTGTTTTGATTCTTCTCATAATTGTTGCATCGTCGGCAAACATTGAGAGGAATGAGTCTATACCCTCTGGAAGGTCGTTTACATATACTAGAAACAGGATGGGTCCGATTACAGAGCCCTATGGAACACCGCTGGTGACATCTCGTCACTCTGATGCCTTCCCCCTCACCGTTACTCGCTGTTTCCAATTGCTTAGCTACTCCCTTATCCACTGGAGCACCTTACCTTTTACTCCTGTCTGCTGCTCCAGCTTTTGTAACATCCTTTTGTGAGGAACTGTGTCAAAGGCTTTCTGACAATCCAAGAAAATGCAGTCCGCCCAACCCTCTCTTTCTTGCTTAATCTTTGTCACCTGGTCGTAGAATTCTATTAAGCCTGTCAGGCAAGATTTACCCTCCCTGAACCCATGTTGGCGATTTGTCACGAAGTCCCTTCTCTCCAGATGTGCTACCAGGTTTTTTCTCACGATCTTCTTCATCAACTTGCATGGTATACAAGTCAAGGACACTGGCCTGTAGTTCAGTGCCTCTTGCCTGTCGCCCTTTTTGTATATTGGGACCACATTCGCCGTCTTCCATATGTCTGGTAGGTCTCCCGTCTCCAGTGACCAACTATACACTATGGAGAGTGGCAAGCAAAGTGCCTCTGCACACTCTTTCAGTACCCATGGTGAGATCCCGTCTGGACCAACAGCCTTTCTAACATGCAGATCCAGCAGGTGTCTCTTGACCTCCTCTCTCGTAATTTCGAACTCTTCCAAGGCCGCCTGGTTTACTTCCCTTTCTCCTAGCACATTGACCTCACCTTGTTCTGTTGTGAAGACCTCTTGGAACCTCTTGTTGAGTTCTTCACACACCTCTTTGTCATTCTCTGTATACCTGTCTTCGCCTGTTCTAATTTTCACTACCTGTTCTTTCACTGTTTTTTCCTTCTGATGTGACTGTGGAGTAGCTTTGGTTCGGTCTTGGCTTTGTTTGCTCTATCATTTTCAAAACTTTTCTCTGCTTCTCTTCTCACCCTGACATACTCATTCCTGGTTCTCTGGTATCTCTCTCTGTTTTCTGGTGTTCTGTTATTCCGGAAGTTCCTCCACGCCCTTTTGTTCAGTTTCTTTGCTTCCATACATGCCCTATTATATCATAGATTCTTCTTTTGCTTCTCGGATTTTTCCTTTTGGGCCGGGATGTATCTGCTTACTGCCTCATGACACATTTGGGTGGCATAGTCCATCATATCTTGTACAGACTTAGCTCTGAGGTCTTTGTCCCAAGGTATTTCCCTTAGGAAGCTTCTCATCTTCTAATAATTTCCCTTTCGTTATGCCAGCTTTTTGTTTCCTAGTTCTTTTTCGGGGGGGGGGGGGGGGGGGGGGATAATTCCTAGCTCTACCAGGTACTCAAAGTTAAATACACTGTGATCACTCATTCCCAAGGGTGCTTCCATCTTAACTTCCCTTATATCCCACTCATTTAGGGTGAATATCAGATCAAGCATTGCTGGTTCATCTTGTCCTCTCATTCTTGTTGGATCCTTGATGTGCTGGCTTAGAAAGTTTCTTGTTGCCACGTCCAACAGCTTAGCTCTCCATGTTTCTGGTCCTCCATGCGGGTCTCTGTTCTCCCAATCTATCTTCCCATGGATGAAGTCTCTCATAATTAGTAGTCCAGATCCATTCCTGCTAGCAACAGAAGCTGCTCTCTCTATTATGTTAATGGTGGCCATATTGTTTCTATCATATTCCTGTCTGGGTCTTCTGTCATTTGGTGGTAGATTATATATGACTACGACTATAATTTTTTGCCCTCCAGTTGTTATTGTTCCTATTATATAGTCACTGAAACCTTCACATCCCTGAACAACCAACTCCTCAAAATCCCAGCCTTTTCTTACCAGCAGGGCTACACCACCACCACCTCTTCCTTCTCTCTCTTTCCTCATAACATAATAGTCCTGTGGGAACACTGCATTTGTTATTGTTTTCATCAGCTTTGTTTCTGTGAGAGCTATTATGTCTGGGTTTTCCTCAAGTACCCATTCTCCAAGTTCATTTGTTTTATTTGTAATTCCATCTATGTTAGTGTACATTGCCTTGAGGCTCACTTTCTTCTGTCCCTTCTCAAATCTCCTCCTTGGTGAGTGTTCTGTTGGTGGAGGAAGCTGTGCCATGGGTGTGAGGATTTGTGAGGTGGATACCAGGGTTGCAGAGGATACTGGGATGAGGGGTGGGGGTTCAAGTGAAGGGGGAGGGACAGGGAGGGTATGGGGTGAAAGGGGCGGGAGGACTGGAAGGAAAGGGGGGTTTTCTATGCAGAGGAGGGTGGTGGGGTTGCCCTCCTCGCTGGTGTTACTGGGAAGCTGGTTGTGGGTTCCCCCCTCGCCTCTGGGGGAACTGTGGAGGGAGCTGTGTTGTCCTGGTTTTCCCCTTTCGCCCTGCGCTTCTTCCTTGCTTCTGCCGCCATGGCCCTCTCCTCCCTCGTCATGTCCCTCTGGAGGAATACTTTTTTGAATTCTTCCACATGTTGCAGGTGACTTTTCTTTGTTAAAATCGTGTCCTTTGTGTTCTCGTTTGCAAACACTATCTTTAACACACGGTCTCGGTCTTTTTTGTACCAGCCTAATCTGAAAACCTTCTCAATACTATGCTCAGCCCCTTCCATGTCTAGTGCCTTCAGTATTTCATTCACTGCCGCTTTGTCCTTATCATTCCACTCTTTCCTATTAGAGCCTTCCTGCTCTTTAATACCCAAAGCTACCACTGATCTTTTCCTTTCCAGCAGCTTGCTAGTGGAGCGTGCCACTTCCTGTGAGGTGGCTGCTTTCATGGCTACCTCCATCACTGCAGGCATTACTACAGAGTTGTTTTTTTAAGCATTTCTGCAAATGTTGCTTTTATTGTGGCATTCGCTTCCAAAATACTATTACCACCTTCTCCCTGGGTGGTTATCTGAGTCTCAGCATTGATACTGTTCTCTTTGAGGGCTCTAATCTCCTCCTTTGCTGCTGTCAGCTCTCTTTTTAGGTTGATTATTTCATTCTTCATGTCCTGTGTGTGTGTGAGTGTGTGTGTGTGTGTGTGTGTGTGTGTGTGTGTGTGTGTGTGTGTGTGTGTGTGTGTGTGTGTGTGTGTGTGTGTGTGTGTGTGTGTGTGTGTGTGTGTGTGTGTGTGTGTGTGTGTGTGTGTGTGTGTGTGTGTGTGCTCACCTAATTGTACTCACCTAATTGTGCTTGCGGGGGTTGAGCTTTGGCTCTTTGGTCCCGCCTCTCAACTGTCAATCAACTGGTGTACAGATTCCTGAGCCTACTGGGCTCTATCATATCTACATTTGAAACTGTGTATGGAGTCAGCCTCCACCACATCACTTCCTAGTGCATTCCATTTATTAACTACTCTGACACTGAAAAAATTCTTTCTCGTCTCGTCTCTGTGGCTCATCTGGGTACTAAGTTTCCACCTGTGTCCCCTTGTTCGTGTCCCACCCGTGCTGAAGAGTTTGTCTTTGTCCACCCTGTCAATTCCCCTGAGAATTTTGTAGGTGGTTATCATGTCTCCCCTTACTCTTCTGTTTTCCAGGGATGTGAGGTTCAGCTCCTTTAGCCTTTCCTCGTAGCTCAATCCTCTCAGTTCCGGGACGAGCCTGGTGGCATACCGCTGAATCTTCTCTAACTTTGTCTTGTGTTTAACTAGGTATGGACTCCAGGCTGGGGCTGCATACTCCAGGATTGGTCTTACATAAGTGGTATACAGGGTTCTGAAAGATTCCTTACACAAGTTTCTGAAGGCAGTTCTTATGTTGGCCAGTCTAGCATATGCCGCTGATGATATTCTTTTGATGTGGGCCTCTGGGGTCAGGTTCGGTGTGATATCAACCCCCAGATCCTTCTCTCTATTTGATTCTTGCAGGATTTCCCCTCCCAGATGATACCTTGTGTTCAGCCTCCTGCTCCCTTCGCCTAATTTCATCACCTTACACTTTCCCGAGTTGAACTTCAGCAGCCATTTTCTAGACCATTCCTCCAGTTTATCCAGGTCATCCTGTAGTCTCTGTCTATCTTCATCCGTCTTGATTCTTCTCATAATTTTTGCATCATCAGCAAACATCTAGAGGAATGAGTCTATACCCTCTGGAAGATCGTTCACATATATTAGAAACAGGATGGGTCCAAGTACTGAGCCCTGTGGCACTCCGCTGGTGACATCTCGCCACTCTGATGTCTCCCCCCTCACCGTTACTCGCTGTTTCCTGTTGCTTAAGTACTCCCTTATCCACTGGAGCACCTTCCCTTTTACTCCTGCCTGTTGCATCAACTTTTTTAACAGCCTTTTATTGGGTACTGTGTCAAAGGCTTTTTGGCAATCCAGGAAAATGCAGTCGGCCCACCCTTCTCTTTCCTGCCTAATTTTCGTTGCCTGGTCATAAAATTCTATTAAACCTGTGAGGCACGATTTACCATCTCTGAACCCATGTTGGTGGTGCGTTACAAAGTTATTTCTCTCCAGATGCTCTACGAGCCTTTTCCTCACGATCTTCTCCAGCACCTTGCATGGTATACAAGTTAAGGAAACTGGCCTGTAATTCAGTGCCTCTTGCCTGTCACCCTTTTTGTATATTGGGACCACGTTAGCTGTCTTCCAACTTTCTGGTAAGTCTCCTGTTTCCAGTGACCTGTTATACACCATAGAGAGTGGCACACTTAGTGCTTCTGCACCTTCCTTTAGTATCCATGGTGAGATTCTATCAGGCCCAACAGCCTTTGTCACATCCAGCTCCAGCAGACACCTTTTGACCTCATCACTGGTGAGGTCAAATTCCTCCAAGGTTGCTTGGTTTGCCGCCTCCTCATTTAGTGCAGGGGCTTCTCCTTGTTCTATTGTGAAGACCTCCTGGAATCTCTTGTTGAGTTCTTCACACACCTCCTTGTCATTCTCTGTGTATCTGTTCTCCCCTTTCCGCAGCTTCATCACTTGTTCCTTCACTGCTGTTTTCCTCCTGAATTGGCTGTGGAGCAGCTTTGGTTGGGTCTTGGCTTTACTCACGATGTCATTTTCAAACTGCCTCTCTGCTTCCCTCCTCACTCTGATGTACTCATTTCTGGCCCTCTGGTATCTCTCCCTGCTCTCTGGTGTTCTGTTATTTCTGTAGTTTCTCCATGTTCTTTTACTCAGTTGTTTCGCTACCTTACATTCCTGGTTGAACCATGGGTTTTTCTGTTGTTTTTCGTTTTTCTCCTTTTGGACGGGGATAAACCTGTCTGCAGCTTCCTGGCACTTTTGGGTGACAAAATCCATCATGACCTGCACATTCTTGTCTCTAAGTTCTGTTTCCCATGGTATTCCCCTGAGGAAGTTCCTCATCTCGCCATATTTTCCTCTTCGATAATTCAGTCTTTTCCCCTCCACTCCCATCCTTGGATAGGTTATCCCTACCTCCACCAAGTACTCAAAGGTCAGTACACTGTGGTCACTCATTCCTATGGGGGCTTCAACTTTGACTTCCCTTATTTCTGACTCATTCAGGGTGAATATCAAGTCGAGTCTAGCTGGTTCATCGTTGCCTCTCATTCTTGTGGGTTCCTTGACATGCTGGCTCAGAAAATTCCTTGTTGCCACTTCCAAGAGTTTAGCTCGCCACGTATCTGCACCACCATGTGGGTCCCCATTCTCCCAGTCTATCTTTCCATGGTTGAAATCACCCATGATTAAGAGTCTTGAGCCATTCCTGCAGGCAACTGAAGCTGCTCTCTCTATTATATTAATGGTTGCCATGTTGTTCCTATCAAACTCCTGTCTAGGTCTTCTGTCATTTAGGGAAGGGTTGTAAATGACTGTCACTATTATCTTAGGTCCACCCATTGTTATAGTTCCTGTTATGAAATCTCTGAATCTGTCACAGCCCGGAATTTCCATCTCATCAAAACTCCAGTCCTTCCTTATCAGAAGGGCCACTCCTCCACCTCCTCTCCCTTCCCTCTCTTTCCTTACTATATAGTAGTCCTTTGGAAACACAGCATCTGTTATGACTCCTGACAATTTTGTTTCTGTTAGTCCTATTACATCAGGGTTTTCTTCTTGCACCCTTTCTGCCAGTTCACTTGCTTTATTGGTAATCCCATCAATGTTTGAGTACATTACCTTGAAGCTCACTTTCTTATATCCAATTTCACACACACTCCCTACAAGTGTAGGAGGTTGTTCTATGGTCATTGCTACTTGGGTAGGCTCCTCCTCCTGTGAGGTAGTTGCCAGGGGTTCAGGGGGAGGTGGAGTGGGGGGCGGAGGGCTTAGGACTTCCTCAGGCCTGCTTGGGGCAGGAAGAAGTCGTGGGGGTGAGGGAGCAGGGATTGCTTGGGGAGAGGGCACGCCCTCCTGTGGTGTAGTTGACAGGGGTTTGGAGGGAGGTGGAGTGGGGGATAGAGGGCTTTGGTCTTGCTCAGGCCTGCTTGGGGCAGGGAGAAGACCAGGGGCTGGGAAAGCAGGGGCTACTTGGGGTAAGGGGAGGGGGAGGATTTGGGTTTCATGATGGGCATTATGCAGGGGCAAGGAAGGGTTTGTGCTGGGGGGTAAGGAGGGCCCTATTGGGTGGTGGACTGGGGTGTTGCATTCCCCCCTGGGGTTCCTGGGTTGCTGGATTGGGGCTCCCCACTCCCCTCTGGAATTGCTGGCTTGGAAGCTGAGGTTCCCTGGCTCTCTTCCCTCTCCTTGAGCCTTTTCCTTGCATCTGCTGCCCTTACTATCTCGTCTCTGGTCATGTCCCTCTGAACATATACCTCTTTGTAGTTCCTTGCATACCTCAGATTGCTCTTCCTTACTAGGATGTCCTCTTTGATGTCCTCGCTCTTGAATACTACCTTGATCAATCTCTTTTTGTCCTGTGTTAATGTCCTGTGTTATGTCCTGTGATATCCTGTGTTAATGAAATGATAAAGCTACCCATTTCATTATGTATGAGGTCAATTTTTTTTTATTGGAGTTAAAATTAACGTAGATATATGACCGAACCTAACCAACCCTACCTAACCTAACCTAACCTATCTTTATATGTTAGGTTAGGTTAGGTAGCCGAAAAAGTTAGGTTAGGTTAGGTTAGGTAGGCTAGGTTGCCGAAAAACAATTAATTCATGAAAACTTGGCTTATTAGGCAAATCGGGCCTTGCATAGTAGGCTGAGAAGTGCGTTTTGGCTACTAGGTACGACATATATATATATATATATATATATATATATATATATATATATATATATATATATATTTATATTACAGTATGCTGTTTGTGACATTTATCAATCTTTCGCATTGTCGTTTTTTTCAATTTACTTGTATTGGTAGTATTGTGTATGTTTTAAGGACACATTTGTAATCATGTAATCTTGTACAATAAATTTCCCCATATATACATATATATATAAGGGGATGGTAGGAGAAAATGGTATGTACCTGGGCACGAGTGAGCCCAACAAGGCTCTCCTGGATGCTGCATATCGTCTTCTTCGAGGCTTATAGGATCCGTACAAACAACCAGAGGTGGTACCCCAATACAAGAAAAAATATAAAAATATAAAAAAAAGGTCTTGAACGAAGCCGGCCTCGGGTGAAAGAGGGCTGTGATGATCTCTGTACAGAACCCGTAGGAGCTGGGCTCGGAAGTCCACCTCCTGGGGCTCGTGCGGCCCAAGCTCTGCTTCAGGAGGCTGGGGTCGTTCATACCCTTGCTGGGGTGAGTCTTGTCCGTCCCCGACCACGACGTTCTCCGGGTTTGGAGTCCCTGTGCCTTCTTTAACCAACTTCAAATTAAACTCTGGAGCTGGAACTCCTAGGGCAGTTCGTTGTTGCCTTCAACCTCGTTCTGACAGTTCCTGCAATGGCGCTGGAACCAATCGTATTGGCATTAGCTTCTCTATTGGAGACTTTCGGCGCCGTGGAGAGGAGGGCCGGCTGCATGGGTAACAGGTTCTCCCTTGTATCAACCTACCCTGGCTTTGTGGCCTGGAGAGGCAACTCCAGTCCGACATCCAGAGCGCATCTTTATAATCTCCAGAGACTAATGGATTCCTACTACTATATATTATAATTAAACTGACTGTCAAGATATATGACTAGTGATTTTGTACAGGTAAATGAAACACATTTTTCAAAGATTTTGATAATAAAACAACTGTTCAAATAAACAATTCATTACAAACTCTCACAAAATAGTATTTACATTGGCCAGTATTCACATCCTTCCACACCTCCGAAACACATTCACAACATAAGCCATGCAGTCCAAGAATTGGATCATTCAAGCCAAAATTTACACCTCCACACCATACGTTCACTCCCTCCTTCCAAGACTCCCAAGACAAGGTGGAAAACATAGTGTAAAGAAAGATAGTGAAAGGATCAGGAGAAGGGTTTCGTTGTCACCAGAGAAGACTTCCTTAGTAAGGAGTCTTACCATGGGATTATTAGTCATGTGAAAACTGCAAGGAAAAATGGAATTAGTGACATGACATAATGTTGTAAACACAATTATACGCCAGAACTTTTGAGGAAAGCTACTTTACATCAAAATGTCTGGAACATGAATAATTCTACTTCTTAATGTCTGTTATTATACGAGCAGACACCTTGTAACTAAACTATAATTATCACATTATATTCAGATATTGGCTATAAGTACTGTATGACTATTATATTGTTATATAAATAATATTCAATATTAAAAATTGTTAAACTGATATTAATAATTAGTGTTTAAGACAAACATGTTTTCTTATCTTAACAAGTAGTAAATGGTCTATTCTATGATGAAAAGTGATTTTCAGACTTGACTTCTGTGGTGATGTTCAGGCAAAATTGTATGGCTTACTATATCAAATGAGATAATATAAAGTATTAAATTACAGCAACAACATATAAAAAAATCTTAAAACTATTTTGTATACCATATATTGAACAAGGTATTGCATATTTTACTCTAAACTGCTTTAAAAGTTCAATATTTGTATTATAATTTTAACATTGGACTATTCCAAGGTACAGTAAATGCATCATAATACAGAAAGATCAACTTACAAAAGATGCAGCCAGTGATGTTCTGCCAGCCGGTGTTGGTGCAGGCGAGAGTGAGGGAGCTGGCTTGGTTTAGGAAGCGGTATTGAGAGTTACAGTGAGCCATTACCTCCTGGCCCTCAAGCCACAACCCTGGCACCCAGGTGGTGCTGCCGTTGTCAACACTTGGCTCTCCCTCACACACTACACCATCCAGTTGTAACATTATGTGCGCGATGTATAACAAGACAAAGACAGGTCATTAGTCTGATGCTTGCTTTTTATCATTAAAACATCTTAGACATTATCTTTATTATAAATCTCAGTAGAATGCTTATCCTAAATTTATGAATAACCCTTTAACTGCTAAAGTCGACATTCTTCTCTATTACTATTTCAGGTGTCAAGAATTTGTTTCACAAGTCATGCAATGTTCGACCAGGCCCTTTGGCTTCACGACTGTGGCCTGCAGACCTAAACAAATACAGCAATCCATTAGTTATAAAGGACACATTTAAAATATAATTTGTGGCATAACATCAGAATGAGAGACCACCCTGAAAGGGAGAGATCACATCCGGACATGTCTTCAAAGGAATGGCAACCATGTCGAGCATATAATAGCATGTAGTTTTCGGCATTCATTTTTTTGCTACTTCAGTTCAATTCATGCTTCAATTAGTTTATATTCCAGACATCCTTGTGCACAGGAATCTTAGCAGATATATGAAAAAAGGAAAACATAGTTCCAATCTACAAAATTGGTAGTGGAGAAAACCCTCTAAATTATGGACCCATATCATTAACAAGCGTGGTAGTCAAACCACTTGAAAAATAGTTAAAACCAAATAGGTAGAATACATGGAGAATACTATACTAACAGACAGACAGTATGGTTTTCAAACAGGAAGATCATACATAACAAATCTACTTAATTTTTTATGAAAGAGCCACAGAGATTCTACAGGAAAGAGATGGTTGGATTGATTGTCTATCTGGACCTAAAAAAGGCTTTTGACAGTCCCACACAAGCAGTTGTTTTGGAAACTTGAACATGCTGGAGGGGTGAGACAGAGACTTCTGACATGGATGACAAGTTTCCTTACAGAAAGATGAGCGCAGTAATCAGAGGCAATGTATCTGATGGGAAGAGTGTTACTAGTGGAGTCCTGCAGGGTTCAAATCTTGCACCAGTAATGTTCATCGTCTAAATAAATGATCTACCAAAATAAATATAACATTACATGAACAACGTTGTGGATTGTATTCACCTAGTTGTGTTTGCGGGGGTTGAGCTTTGCTCTATCGGCCCGCCTCTCAACTGTCAATCAACTGTTTACTAACGACTTTTTTTTCCACACCACACACCCACACCCCAGGAAGCAGCCCGTGACAGCTGACTACTCCCAGGTACCTATTTACTGCTAGGTAACAGGGGCATTTAGGGTGAAAGAAGCTTTGCCCATTTATTTCTGCCTCGTGCGGGAATCGAACCTGCGCCAAAGAATTACGAGTCCTGCGCGCTATCCACCAGGCTACGAGGCCCCATTGTTACGAACCTTACCTGCTGTGGAGGTTAGTTTCAAGTATAAAAGGTTGGTGGACAGAGTGGAGAATGTTTGATAGGAAAATATCTACAGCTGATATCAGAGAGTCCGCGAGTCACCAGTAATACTCCGCCCAGCAAAGTAGTTCCTTCTCAGCTGGAGATTGTTAGGAATAATGTGAACTGGAATATCCTAACTGCGTAAGGGAAAAATGGACTCAATCAAAAAGCATGCATATGGAATATGGTAAATAAAGTCAATAAAGGATTTGATTGCAAATGTAAAGAATAGAGTATTAAGGAGCGATGACGCAAGGGAGGTGGACGCCATCTTGGCTTGAGGGGAGATGGAACGCAGATGACCAGTCCTTGCTATTTGAGGGGGTTTTCTCCCCCGCACAGTCAGATAAGCCTTCCTTTGTATCTAAACAGGGATGCAAGGGGATGCGCTTACTCCTGAAGTATCAGGAGTAAGCGCCAAGCCATAACGACTATATAGCACTTGGAAGGGGTTAAGATTCGGATTTGGGATTATGCAGACTTTGGAGATGGTTTACGAGAGTCCAGGTTTCCTAGAGGTGTAAATATGTGTGTCACTGGGTTGATAGGTATGGTGGCTGTGTGCAAGGTTCCAGGTTTGGGATTGTGAGCCATAGGGTAGCCAGAGCCCACTTGGGGTTATATTAATTGTCCTTCTGTTGTAAGGAATAACATTTCAAATATGTAATAGCGTGTGTCTTATACATATAAACTTGTATCTTTGTACTAGGCTGTTTTTCCTTACCCCATGATTTTCCCCTAGGCTCGAGTAAAATTATCTGTTCCCCTAGACAACATTTAAAGGTCCACCACCACCAAATTCTTGACAGGACTCTATGGCACACAAACTAAGACACAACCCATGACATGAATGATGCTAAGATACTGAGGAAGATAGGAAATGTAGACAATTGTCATGCTCTTCAAATTGATCTAGATAAAGTAAGTGCTTGGAGCACCCTGTGGCAAATGAGGTTCAATGTGAATAAATGCTATGTTATGGAATAGGACAAAATAGACCACCCACAACCTACAAATTATGTGGAAAGGAATTAAATAATTGCTAACAAGAAACGAGATCCAGGGGTGGTTCTGAATAGTAGACTATCACCAAAGGAACACAAAGGGCAGTTTGCGAGGAGTAAATGCTGCACTTTCCAACTTCAGAACTGCTTTTAATTACATGAATGGTGAAATACTAAAGAAACTGTTCATGACCTTTGTGAGACCAAAATTGGAAGAGGCAGCAGTTGTATGGTGCCCATATCTCAAGAAGCACATCAATAAACTGAAAAAAGTGCAAGGGGGCATGTTACTTAATGGCTTCCAGAACTGATAAATAAGAGTTATGAAGAGAGGCTAGAGACATTAGATATGCCAAAGCTAGAAGATAGAAGAAAACATGACAATATGATCACCACTTACAAAATAATAACAGGAATCGACCAAACTGACAAAGGAATTGCCGAAACCTTTGTCAAACCTCAAGAACTTTCAAGCTAAGGAAACGAAGGTGGCAACAAATGCTAGAAGTTTCTTTTTTGCAAACAGAGTGGTATACAGTTGGAACACATGAAGTAAGAAAGTGATGGAGGCCAAAACCGTCAGTAGTTTCAAAGTGTTATACAACAGAGTGTACTGGGAAGACGGGACACCACGAGCGTAGCTCCCATCCGTTAACAGGCAGTCTCCGTGGTGTAGTGGTAAGACACTCGCCTGGCGTTCCGCGAGCGCTATGTCATGGGTTCGTATCCTGGCCGGGGAGGATTTACTGGGCGCAATTCCTTAACTGTAGCCTCTGTTTAACGCAACAGTAAAATGTGTACTTGGATGAAAAAACGATTCTTCGTGGCAGGGGATCGTATTCCAGGGACCATAGGATTAAGGACTTGCCCGAAACGCTACGCGTACTAGTGGCTGTACAAGAATGTAACAACTCTTGTATATATCTCAAAAAAAAAAAAAAAAAAAAACACTTTGGTAACTACACACACACACAATTGTGTTATAAAGCACATAACTTGTACGAGATTAAGAGAGATAGAGATATTTACAGTTTACCTCTAAGACAGGGCGCGAGAATAAGCCAGCCAGTTGGCGTACAGGTGAAGTTAGTAGTGTTGGTGCCATTGTGTGTGAGGTACTGGTCACTGCAGGAAGCTGTGAGGTTCTCATCCAACGACCACACCCTCGTCTCCCACGGCCAGATGGCGGACCCATTGGCTGCCTCGAGTGCAAGCTCCTCAGTACAACCTGCAACAACAGAGCAGTACAGTGAACTGGTAAAAGAGGGTTGTGCAGTGAACTGTTACAGGAGGGTTGTGCAGTGAACTGGTACAGGTGGGTTGTGCAGTGAACTGTTACAGGTGGGTTGTGCAGTGAACTGGTACAGGTGGGTTGTGCAGTGAACTGGTACAGGAGGGTTGTGCAGTGAACTGGTACAGGTGGGTTGTGCAGTGAACTGGTACAGGGGGGTTGTGCAGTGAACTGGTACAGGAGGGTTGTGCAGTGAACTGGTACAGGAGGGTTGTGCAGTGAACTGGTACAGGAGGGTTGTGCAGTGAACTGGTACAGGGGGGTTGTGCAGTGAACTGGTACAGGGGGGTTGTGCAGTGAACTGGTACAGGGGGGTTGTGCAGTGAACTGGTACAGGGGGGTTGTGCAGTGAACTGGTACAGGGGGGTTGTGCAGTGAACTGTTACAGGAGGGTTGTGCAGTGAACTGGTACAAGAGGGTTGTGCAGTGAACTGGTACAAGAGGGTTGTGCAGTGAACTGGTACAAGAGGGTTGTGCAGTGAACTGGTACAGGAGGGTTGTGCAGTGAACTGTTACAGGAGGGTTGTGCAGTGAACTGGTACAGGAGGGTTGTGCAGTGAACTGGTACAGGGGGGTTGTGCAGTGAACTGGTACAGGAGGGTTGTGCAGTGAACTGGTACAGGGGGGTTGTGCAGTGAACTGGTACAGGAGGGTTGTGCAGTGAACTGGTACAGGGGGGTTGTGCAGTGAACTGGTACAGGGGGGTTGTGCAGTGAACTGGTACACGAGGGTTGTGCAGTGAACTGGTACAGGAGTAATGTCACCCAAAATTTTCTCCCAGACAAACTAATTTTGGCTGGACCATAATTATAATGAAGCAAAAACAAAATAATAGCAATTATATTATTTACAATGTAAATATAACCACTCAAGATAACATAACTATAGTCAACTTTCGTGCTGGCAGAGACATTTATCACGTACAACAATGTGTACCTCTTGTCTCCTTGTTCTCTGGCTAATAGTACAAGAAGACTGTCCCACAGGGTGTCACCTCTCATTCCTTATATATACAAGTAGATTGAATAAATCCACAAGTGCCGTGATGAGAGTTCGATCTTACGTCCAGGAAGATCCCAGACGCGCCTTAATCGACTGCGCCACGACATGGATAAGAATTGCAACCCTTGAGGATTTATACATTCGATATATCACGCTATTGTGATTTCTGTGTGTATACAAGAAGATTGTCTGACAGGCTATCCCCTCCTGTCTCTCAAAGTGTTCAAGAGGATTCTCTCACCTGGTTCACAGGGCGTCGCGTTCTGCCAGCCTTGGCTCGTACACTCTACTGTCTGGGTGAGGTTGCCTTCGGGTAAGATGTAGTGACCCTGGAGACAGGTGGCGTTGACCTTAGCTCCCAGCGGCCACACCACAGTGGATGACCAGTCAGTCATGGCTCCTTCCACGCTCAGCTCCTCCTCACACACTGCCACAATGATCACATTATGTCAAACAAAAGGTTAACTGCAGATACATTTTCATTTATTCTCGTTACAAGCAAAACTACTGCATTATACCAACCATAACGTAATATAGCAAAGTGCAAGTGACATTGCAATTCACTTTAATAATAATAATAATAATAATAATAATAATAATAATAATAATAATAATAATAATAATAATAATAATAATAATAATGAGTAAATCAGTAGGAGTCATGAGAAGGATTCGAACCTATGCACAAAGCACTCCCAGGTAAATGTTCTACATCATGATAATGTGATTTCTCTGTGCAATAATGATAATAATGATAAAATCCGTATGAGTCGTGATTAGGGTTGGAATCTATGTGCAGGGTGTTCCCAGGCACACACTCAAGACAACTTGACCACGATATGGAAAAAGGTTGCAACCTGGGGTACTACTGCGCCCTCGAGGAATTCTGAGGCTTCCACTGAAGCCGAACCAGAGATTCTTACGATCCTCCCCCCCCCCCCCTATGCTCTCTGGCTCTGTCATCTAGGAATAAGCTACCTCTGATGCTCCTCTTTCAATACAGAGTAATCACAATCAAATATTACTAGAGTAATCACAATATAATTACTAGAGTACTCTAGTAATCACTAGAATCTATCCCTATTTAACACACAGTATCTATGCATCGGGTTCAACCACTGCAAATTATCTAAAGCCCATCATCACCCAGTAAAAACCTGCTATCAGAACTATAACAAACTATCTTTAGACAACACACAGCCCCTCTCTTTAAATCCCTAAACATGCTAAACATACACTCCACACATTCTCTTGTGCTATATATATTTAGAAAATCTTGTTCCTAAATGCTAATCTGATCTGAAACTCTTCCTTGATAGATGTAATAGACCCCATAATCACTACACCAGGAAATAATTATCTTTTGATATCCACAGAGTCAAACTAAATCTGTGCAAACACTCCATGTAAATAAAAGGACCCAGTCTATGGAACTCACTCTGTAATGAATTAATAAATTGCCCAACAAATTAAAAATATTTATTCAAAATAAATTAAAATCGTTATTCAAAAGTAAAACCAAAAAGTATCCAATTTCATCCTTATAGTTTCGTACCTTGTGCTTTAAACTCACCTGTAGTTTGTGCTACCTACTTCCCCAATTTTAGTATTTAAGGGATTTGGAACTCCATTAGTGTAAACACTCCCATCAATTTATGTTGCAGTTATTATGGTAAACTCAAATCTTACTACAATATTATATTGAACTCAAATTCTGCTGCAAAGTACCTATTAATACTTTCACTTTTATTAGTTTGATATCCTTAGAGACAGCAGGTATTGTCAACTGTTGATTCACAGAGTAAGGCGGTTATCATCATATGAAGATTTAACAAATATTGTCTGGGTTTTACGTGTATCATGCAAATATGGATATAATAGGTCTATGTGGATGTAACGGCATTTGCTTTGTTCCATGAAAATATCCTGCTACCATTTCATGGAACAAATGCGGTTAATGTCATGAATGTTACTAGGGTAATGCAGTCAACCATGTGATGATTTAAACACTTAATGTCTGGGTTTTACATGTATGATGCAAATATGTATATAAAAGCTCTGTAGATGTAAATAAAGAAAAACAAGTGATAAAACAATCAGTGAAGCATCAGAGAATAAATCAGGAAGTGTCAGCAAAGTCGAGCACCAGGCGTTGACAAGTGCCAGACACAGCCTTGCAGACCGCCTCCACCTAGGTATAACTAGTATTCTGTATTTCTTCTGTTATTCAAGCTTTGTGTCGATTGATTTGTGCCTTGTGTAAGCCATGGATTGTTTAGCCTTTTGGAGGTAATTTATATAGTTAGCACGAGACTGTTTGTGTTATAAAGGCTCTCAGTCTATGAAGAAATGTGTAAATTATGCTGATATTAGCATGGGGCCATACTTGTTACAGAAGTTCCGAGTCTATGAAGAAATGTATGAACACTATGCTGATGCTTTCTATATTAATGAGTTCAGTCTCCCTGTGTATATGGCTGTCTGCTTCAAGGAAGTTCCTTATAGAGGCTTCAATGTATAGTCTGAGCACAATATTCATGGTTTAAAGTGGAGATTTAGTAATGTTTGTTAAAAAAAAATGTTGGATAGACCGTATATACTAATACACGCACATTGATTCTAAAAGCTTGAGGGACAATAAAGTAGAGGGAAGTTTAAATAGGGAAGAAACTCTTGCAAATATCTGGTGGCAATATAGTCCACTAATTCAGATAATATTTTTGCCATCAGCTGTAACACGTGCAATAGAGCAACATCCAAGCAATGCAACAATTCATGTATAACATAGGCGAGCACAAGCAATATTGCAACAAGCCTCAAATATAGCAAAAGTGCACATATAGCAGAGTGCACACTGTATAGCAATACCCAGAGACTATAGCAAATACTGCAATATTAACGTGCACTGCAACACGCACAAACACTCGGCATCTAAATTTTTACTGTTAAATGACACATGTGTTATTGCATAATAACAAGACTTAGAGAAGAGAACTGACCTATCTGACATCCGGTTAGGTTCTGCCAGCCCTGGGCAGTGCAGGTGATGGGGCTCTGTGAGGCGTTGTTTACCACAAAGATGAATCCAGGCAAACAAGTGGCCGTCACATTGTCCCCAACAAACCACGTTCGGTTCCTCCAGGTGGTGTTGGCATTCTCCACCAGAGGCACCATACTGCACGCCTTTCCTATGTTGACTGTGTATGATGATAGTGAGAACTTGTATGTATGGTGGCATACTCAGATATAATAATAGTTACTTATATATTCCATCAATTTTAAGTAATGCTTTGGATACAGGATAAACATCAGTGCTGTTAGTTCAAACAGCATATACCAGTCTTAGCTGCTCACTGCTCACTTGCTACTGATGCCCTCACACACAAGAACGGTGACCACAATTATTTTTCAAATGGTGTTTGTTTACTGGGAGCCAGAGAAAGCCAATGTGAATCCTGTGTACCCACAGAACTTTTCAGTCTTACACAATATTCTGAGGTGTATATATATATATATATATATATATATATATATATATATATATATATATATATATATATATATATATATATATATAATATATATATATATATATAGAAATATAATATATATATATATATATATATATATATGTATATATATATATTATATATATATATATATATATATATATATATATATATATATATATATATATATATATGTATATATATATTATATATATATATATATATATATATATATATATATATATATATATATATATATATATATATATATATATAGGAAGGGAGTACCAACTCTAGCTGGAAGAAGGGGAACCATAGCCTCGGAGGAAACCACGCATAACGCATTAGAGGGAATGTTTAGATCCCCTCCAATACAGTTTCTGTGTGCTTTTCTCCTACCACCCCCTTCCTTTTTTATTTTTTGTGCTTTATTATGCATTTGATGGTTACAAGATATACATGGGTTGATACAAAAATAATAATGCAAAAAGGTGCTTAAAGGTTATGGATCTCTTGAAAAACACAACAATGGGAAACATTGATGAATGTCACAGACGGGTTCGATCATTGTTGCAATATATATATATATATATATATATATATATATATATATATATATATATATATATATATATATATATATATATATATATATATATATATATATGCGAACAAGCCTGAATGGTCCCCAGGACAATATGCAACTGAAAACTCACACCCCAGAAGTGACTCGAACCCATACTCCCAGGAGCAAGCGCAACTGGTATGTACAAGACGCCTTAATCCACTTGACCATCACGACCGGACAAAATGAGGTGATAGCCGAGGCTATTTGAACCACCCCACCGCCGGCACTCGGATAGTAATCTTGGGCATAGCATTTTACCAAATTTTACCAAATGCTATGCCCAAGATTACTATCCGAGTGCCGGCGGTGGGGTGGTTCAAATAGCCTCGGCTATCACCTCATTTTGTCCGGTCGTGATGGTCAAGTGGATTAAGGCGTCTTGTACATACCAGTTGCGCTTGCTCCTGGGAGTATGGGTTCGAGTCACTTCTGGGATGTGAGTTTTCAGTTGCATATTGTCCTGGGGACCATTCAGGCTTGTTCGCATTTGTGTTCCTCACGTGTGCCCCAAAGAATGAGGTGATTTGGTAAAATGCTATGCCCAAGATTACTATCCGAGTGCCGGCGGTGGGGTGGTTCAAATAGCCTCGGCTATCACCTCATTTTGTCCGGTCGTGATGGTCAAGTGGATTAAGGCGTCTTGTACATACCAGTTGCGCTTGCTCCTGGGAGTATGGGTTCGAGTCACTTCTGGGGTGTGAGTTTTCAGTTATATATATATATATATATATATATATATATATATATATATATATATATATATATATATATATATATTCAAGTTTTCCTTAATTAATATATTTTCTCTAATTTTTTTTCTTATGAAATGATAAAGCTACCCATTTCATTATGTATGAGGTCAATTTTTTTTTATTGGAGTTAAAGTGCATAAGCAACAGGGCTCCATTAAGGAACATATAATCTCTTCCCACAAACAAACCATCACCAGAGAAATCTTAGCAAACAACACAGAAATCATCGATAGATACAGCGATAGCAGACGGCTTGACGTCTGCGAGGCACTACACATCAAGAAGTCAACACCGGCAATCAACAGTTAATTAATGCACAACTATATTCTACCCACTTCAAGACTCCGCTCCTATATAGAAGCATCAAGAAATATGGACCAATAGGCTTTCTACAATTACTTCCATTCAATACCCATTGTTTCGTGTTCTGTCTTGTGTTTGAATTTAATACCCATTCAATACCCATTGTTGAAAGTTCGTTTTTCACCTCATCCACCTCACTCAAATGTAGATATAAACCTCGAAGATGTGTAAGCTCTATTCAGTTTCAGTTGTGTGTTTGTAAACTAAAGTCTTTGAAAATGTAATAAGTTTTACGAAACGCGCTCAAGTGTCGCGTCAGACTAGAAATAAAAATGAATTTTGGAGAATTGATCTTTGAATTACCATCAACAGTGAAAAGAAACATAAGAAAGATAGAGAAAATTCGTGTTAGAATTATTAATGTTACTTTTTCGGTCATATATAATAATATATGTCTACAGGAAAGACTGCTACCAAAATATACTAATATATATATATATATATATATATATATATATATATATATATATATATATATATATATATATATATATGTCGTACCTAGTAGCCAGAACGCACTTCTCAGCCTAATCTGCAAGGCCCGATTTGCCTAATAAGCCAAGTTTTCCTGAATTAATATATTTTCTCTAATTTTTTACTTATGAAATGATAAAGCTGCCCATTTCATTATGTATGAGGTCAATTTTTTTTTATTGGAGTTAAAATTAACGTAGATATATGACCGAACCTAACCAACCCTGTTGGATATTTCCAACATCGAATACAGCATTGTTGTATTCTCATTACTTATTACTAATCATATTAATATTGTAGTAAGTAAAATTAACAACTCGTAGAATTCTCCTGTACTAATAATTCATCTGTGCATTAGGCTAGAATTCTCACGTCATCTAACGCTAGTATTGCGTCAGATTTCTTTACAGTAAAACACATTATATACAATTTGTGTGAGAATTAAATACGATTCTCCATAATTAAGGCATTCTGTATGACAACTGATTGCAGAAGAATTGTTTTCTAACTAAAAGCCGAATAGAGCGTTAGAATTATACCGTCTACCTCGCGATAGTGTTAACGTCATCAATGAATGCTATGGGGAGACATTAATTCCTCTCCCTTGTATCTTTACTATTCTTAAATAGTTAAATAATAATATTTCGTTCCTCTAAATAATAAACCCGTCCAGTCTTTAGAGTTTCAAGCGCGAATGCGAGAAATATTAATGTTCATGCCAATAATTTGTGTAATGAACGTCGACTCGGCGTGGGGGGAGGGACGCGACGCCATGCTCAGTCGGTGACGGTGTCGGGAAGCGGACACGTGCAAGGCCAGAAGGAGGCAAAACCACGCTTACCGTACTCACAAAAGACACCATTGTCCAGCAAATAGGACACGTGTGTCTATCCACAGATGAAAGCCGCCACTGTGAGGCGTGAACGACCTTGCAGATAATATCTTCAACTAGTGCTGGTGTTAAATAAGGGACCCCTAGACTTGGTTCCTGACGACACGTGATCAGCCAGCTTGAAACGCATCAATCCAGGATAGGTTCACCGGAGCCTGGGATGCGAAATTACGGCAATCTTAATACTTACACAGTGCCCACAGCTAAGTACCTTTTATTTGATGCATCATTTACAGGTTTAATAATAGCGGGGTGATTGCGCGTCACGCGGCACGACAACACCTAATAACAGGTGATTAGAAATTTCTCTGTAGATATCAATAATCTTGAATATGTATTGAGTAGTTAAATCAATTGCTACTGGTAGTTATTTATTTTGCAGCTCGAGAGACGAATTCCTCATGCTGTCTTCTCCATGTTAACCGTGTCAGACGTCGGTGTACCAGACTTGGAGATTAAGAGGACTGCCAGGGTTATCTAAAGGAATCTATTACCAGCTAAGGCTTATTTCTTTTACTCATAACATTGCAATTTGATACATTCAGAATGTTTTCAACATAATGTGTGATTTACTGTAATTCATTATTATGCTCATATTCATGTTCTTCTTTGTATGAATAATATTATATTCAACATTAATTATAGGATTAGATTATTATTAATAGAATTAGTGAACGAACCACACTGATTCCTGGACGTACTGTCCTCCAGTAATAACCCCCCAATGTAGGTGTTTGAGGTTTGGTTTTAATAATACAGCCCATTAATTATTCTTATGATCATACTTTCTAGTCATATCCATAGTCACTGGTTTTCTCTAGAATTTTATCTAATGATCTGAAATTCTCAGTTTCCCTCTTTACTTTAAAAGCGGGTGGTCCTTCGTAATTTAATTTACTACTTTAATTATTGATTAATCAGAATCAAACCCAAATATCCCACATTATGGTCCTTATCGAACCGGATAGGCATTAAATTTATAATTAAAATATTAACCATTAATAACTAATCCTTGTGTGATAGTAGCTAGACTAACTATTTAATTAATTGTGTCAACTAACAGTGTAACACATCAGTTAGTCTAGATCACACTAACACAGCTACTTTATACATAGCTTTAGTGGGTCATAACCAATTACCCACAACATTTAGACCTACACTTCATACTGAAGTAGAATCCTCAGGTCACCAAGAGCAACAGCTCATAACCTTATATTAATCACTAACACCAATTAAGTGTTAACCATTTAGGCTATACCAATGTTTCAATATATGGCTGTCAGCAGACTGTCCATTATAGCCTGAATCCATGTTATAATTATTGGTTCACTCAAGTCAGTGGATCATTAACATTTAGGGATCCAGTATACTAATATAAATTACTGATCTCATACTAATTAATTATTACTAACCCTGATAATATTTTATTCCACAATTAGGAGTACATTCAGGAGTTAGGTAATATTTACGGCAGTAGAATACTTGCCAAACACAATTAATTCCTTTGTGTTCATTTAATTTCTTATACACATAATTACACAAGTGTATATTATATAAAATACAAAAAACCCCAAAAACACAGCACAATTATTTGCACATTACTGCACCATAATATAATCTTTGCCAACCTTATTAGGTAACAATTTAGGCTGTGATTGTGTTGAATTTGGCACAAGCACAGACTAAATATCGTTGTAGTTTCTCAAGTAGAAATTCTCACGACTAGGCTTAAGCTAGTTAGTGACACACATATTATTCCTTTGTGCTGACCCTATCAAGGGTGGGATTAACCATTTATTGTGTAATTATTTTATTGCATATTTCTATGTATGTCTTTGAGTGTTACTGTAAGTCTGCTACCCATCCGAGGCTGATTCAGAAGAGCTAAGCTGAGGAACACCTGTAGTGAGACCAAGGTACCACTCAAATCTTAGTTGCTTATTATTAGGTAGGTAGCTAACCTCCAAATGAGGTAAATTACAACCAGCCTCAAGAAACATTAGGCTGTCAATACTTATACCTGCTCTACATCAAGGAGCAGAGACTATAGCTATACCACTAGCTACATAAGCCCTATCAGGCTGTAAATAGTTATACCTGCTCTACATCAAGGAGCAGACAACATAGCTATACCACTAGCTATATAAGCCCTATCAGGCTATAAATCATTATACCTGCTCTACATCAAGGAGCAGACCATAGCTATACCACTAGCTACATAAGCCCTATCAGGCTCAATTTACCACAAGAATGGATCCTTTAGAAAGGAATGCAAGATTCTTGACAGCTCTTCAAGCTCCTTTAGGAAAACTGCTTGTGAAATGTCATTTCTGTGTCGAAACTGACCCAGGTGAGGTCTACAGACTAGCAAGTTCCATAAGGATCGCCAGCCAAAAATATGACTACATCAAGACTGTAATCGAGACCCACAGGAATTTACTCCAAGCCGGTCATACTGTCTCAGACCACTTACGTCTAACAGAATCTGATCTCGATAACTATGAACATTCTGTTCAAACCAGTTTAGACCGATATAAGGAGGTGCTTGCGAAGCAAGATATTCCCGAGTGGGTGGATCAGATCATTAATAGACCTGTATCCAAGTTAACACTCAGCTCAGATGAAATACTTGAGCTAAATCAAGACGAGGAGAATCCTCTAATCAATGCTGATCACTATACAAGATCAACAACTGAAGATCAACCTTCATTTTCTAACCTTTCATCTAATACAGCTTCATGTGATGATTTGTTTACAGAGTCTGATCAAATTTCAGACCACACTTCTCAATGTTCCTTGGATTCTATAAGTGCGATACATAATGCTACTGAATTAACTAGCTTATCACCAGAACCCAGAGAAACAAGTGAAGTTGCAGATGAAACAAGTGAAGCTGCAATGATCAGTGAATCTGAACCAGAAAATGATAAAGCTAATGCTGCAGCAGCAGCCGAAGCTGTAATCAAAGCTGAGGCTAAACAAGAAGCCTTAAGCAACACAAGTAATGGTCACAATTGCTCACAACAGCCTTCTAAAGCAAGTGCTAACAATGAGAAGACTATTATAAACCTTGTGCACCAATTATTAAATTTATCTTCACCAGAACAATCAGTTAACTCTTTACAAGCTTTTAGTTTTCAGCTTGAGACTCTGATAAATTCTTTCAGTAAAGAGGTGGATCACCCAACTACTGAGTGGATGACTAAAATTATCATCCAAAGAAAATTGTCTGGTGACACACTTAATAAATTATATGTATGCCAGAATGGTAATACCCTGTCAATGCAGGATATATTTACAGGTTTGCGTAATATGAGCAATCATACAGCAGACCAAGCAATTAATGCTAAATCTGAATGCACCAAAACTGTACCTACATCAGTTTCCTTGCCTGAAACTCCTAAAGTGACACTGTCACTAGGTAACCAAGGTGCTAATACTCAATGTAACAACAATCAGTTAAATACTGATTCATCAGTGAAGCCTAAGAGTCCCACAGGTGCTCCTAAGAGACCTAATAGTCCAAAGAGCACTGCTAATAATCCATGTAACCAGAATCAGTCAAACACTGATTCATCAGTGAGGCCTAAGAGTCCCACAGGTGCTCCTAAGAGACCTAATAGTCCAAAGAGCACTCCCAAGAGCCTGTTAATGGTTCCCCAGAGTACACCAAGTACTCACAAGAGAATAAATAACAAGCAAATGCAAGCAGCAAAACCATCACCACCTGCAAATACTGTTTTACCTAAACCGGTAACCCCTAAACGATCTGTAGGATGGGGAATATGCTTGTTTTGCAATCAAAAACATTCTCTGTACAAATGTACTAATTATCCTAATAGAGACACAAGAGTCAGACGACTCAAACAGTTACATAAATGTACTAGGTGTCTCAAACCACATAATGTTAACAGCTGTGACACCCCACTGAACACCTGCAATAGGTGTAGAAGGGGCAAGCATCATGCTGCACTGTGCAAATTAGTTAGGACTAATTATGTCAATCCTAGAATCGGACGTAGAGAATCTACACCAGTACAGTGCTGCAAGGTGCGAGATGTGTACAGCGTAACTTCCCAAGCATCTCAAGTGGATGCTGCTCTGCCTACTGCCCAACTTCAAGTGAAGAACAGAGGAACCAAGATCACCATACGTGGATTATTTGATCAAGGTTCCCAGAGAACTTTCATTACTCAAAGGGCAGCAGAGGCACTTAATTTACAACCAATAGGACAGGTAAAACTAAACTTGTCAGGGTCCATGATAAATCGAGGAACCCATGAATACACAGTAGTTCAACCGCTTGTACGACTAGGTAGTCAAGCCAAGGCTGTCCAAGCCATTGTTGTAGATCAAATACCTTTAGACTTAAATATTAAGGGTCTGGGGTACACAGCCCACTTCCTGCAGGAACGTGAAATTAAATTGGCTGACAACAAATTAATGTCTGACCGCCTTAATAATGTAGATGTACTAGTAGGAGCCGACTACTATTACCAGTTCATAACTGGACATGTTAAACGATTGGGAATGAATATGCTCCAATCTGCAGGAGGCTACTTACTTACTGGTAAAGTTCTGAATGTGAACAAGCCTAAGCCTGCCAATAATAAATTAGTCAGCAGAAAATCAATTCTCCAGCAGCAAGCTAAAAGGAGAAACACAGCTGAGTAATAAACTCAGATTGAATGTAGTGCAATTGATACTCGCTGAGATGTTTCATGGCTCTCAGTGAAAATCAATGGTCCGTACTCAAACAAGTACAAGTCACAGCGACCAAACTATTGAATTCACTGCAGAGCTAGAATTATTCTCGACAAGTAGTAATTGACCACACTCAGTCTTCCTAGTTAAATTGTAATGTTAGGCTAGAGAAACTAGTACTCCCTAGGAATTAATCATGTTAGGCTAGAGAATCTAGCACTCAATGCCACTGGCATTTCCTGAATTTAATTATAAATTCACTAGGACCACTGGTCCACTATACTTGCGCTTAAAGGTTTGCCAAGAAAACCTTCTTAATACCATGTTTTCTGCACTAAGAGTTAGTGATAAATACTTGCATTAATTGTTTGAGTTGTTTTTCTTTCGTTTCTGCTTATTTAGTGTAGGAGCGCAGCACGAACAAACTTGCAAACTTACTAATATGTAAGTGAATTTCCAGAGAACTAATGTTTAATGCATTACCGTTAAACGTTATCATTGTTAATTAACATGCTTCATGAGCTTAACATAGCTCACCTTAGAATTAACGTAATAATATGAGTGCTCGTTCACCATGCGCACGAGCTTAATATTGCTCGCCATGATAACTGAATGACAAAGCTCCACCTCGTTAATTCGAGTTCACTGAACTCACCCTGTTAACTGTTAACGAGCTCCATGTAGCTCACCCTGTCAGCACTGCTGACGAGATCACTGTATCTCACCCTGTCAACACTGTTGACGAGTTCACTGAACTCACCCTGTTAACTGTTAACGAGCTCAATGCAGCTCAACCTGTCAGCACTGCTGACGAGCTCAATGTAGCTCACCCTGTCAACACTGTTGACGAGTTCACTGCAACTCACCCTGTTAGCACTAGCTAACGAGCTCACTGTAGCTCACCCTGTCAACACTGTTGACGAGTTCACTGCAACTCACCCTGTTAGCACTGCTAACGCGCTCACTGTAGCTCACCCTGTCAGCACTGCTGACGAGCTCACTGCAGCTCACCCTGTCAACACTGTTGACGAGTTCCATGTAACTCACCCTGTTAGCACTGCTAACGAGCTCACTGTAGCTCACCCTGTCAGCACTGCTGACGAGCTCACTGCAGCTCACCCTGTCAACACTGTTGACGAGTTCCATGTAACTCACCCTGTTAGCACTGCTAACGAGCTCACTGTAGCTCACCCTGTCAGCACTGCTGACGAGCTCACTGCAGCTCACCCTGTCAACACTGTTGACGAGTTCCATGTAACTCACCCTGTTAGCACTGCTAACGAGCTCACTGTAGCTCACCCTGTCAGCACTGCTGACGAGCTCACTGCAGCTCACCCTGTCAACACTGTTGACGAGTTCCCTGTAACTCACCCTGTCAGCACTGCTGACGAGCTCAATACAGCTCACCATGTTCACGAGTTCAATATGACTCGACCTGTTAATGAGCTTAATACTGCTCACAATGTTAATTCGAGTACATTTGCTCACAATTAGCTTAGTTCCTCACTTAGGTAGGTTAGAAATTCAAACCATTTATTTAGGTAGGCTTAGGGACTTTAGTAGTGTCAACTGAGTACTAGCCTAATCTGTACTCACCATTAATTACAGTTGACTATACTTATAGAGACTGATTTAATAAACTCAATTTCATGTAAAGGTGATTTCGTATTAACCAGTTTACAGTGTCAAGCCTATGAGCTACCATTTAATTAGCTCATAAGTCAGAATGACTAGGCTACTAATCTCACTGTCGACTCAGAATTTTCCTTGATTTTAAAGAATAAACTTTTCAGTTCTCTACCTTTCTATATTTTAGCTAGTTAACAAATTATTTGTACCATCAGTCAGCATGACTACTGCACGGCAGTGCACATTAAATTCAACTTCCTCATTTGAATTTGAGGTGATCGTGATGCTGCGTGATGTTATTGTCTAGTAACTCAATAGTTACAAGTCACAGCGACCCTAGACAGTGACCTTACTGTAGTGTCATAGTCTCCTTGATCTTAAATGACTAATAACACTTTACTGTATAATCATACAATAGCGTTATCAGTTCTTAGGAACTTATTCTGAGTTTAACTACGATTCAGCAGCTACGTAATACACCATTACATGTCACTGCGACCCTAGTTGTTGAGTTTATTGTGAGCTTTAGAGCGTTCCTGATTACCGATAACTTAATCATTTAATGTTTCAATATTTCATGCATGTTTCCACTAAGGGAAACTGCAAGCCTATTACAACTCTGAACAAGAGTAATTTCTTTCACTTCCCACTGAGACAACCGTGATGAAACTACGATGTGATATCACGTAACGAAACCTTACACGTCACTATGACCCAGGATATCGCATCACCGTAGATTCTGTTAGTTTAAATTGGGAGAGTTAAATTTATAAATATTGTGTAGGCTACAAACAACATGTTTCATTTGACATGTAAATAGCAAGACTCAAGTTCTTGTAAGTCCTTGATAAATCCGGGACGTTCGTTATGTGTGTACTAACATACTAACATACTAATGTATTAATCTTAATATCACTTCGGGATAGGTCAGTACAACACAGTACACTGCGACCCTGGGAATCCCCCCCCGGAGTTATGTTGGATATTTCCAACATCGAATACAGCATTGTTGTATTCTCATTACTTATTACTAATCATATTAATATTGTAGTAAGTAAAATTAACAACTCGTAGAATTCTCCTGTACTAATAATTCATCTGTGCATTAGGCTAGAATTCTCACGTCATCTAACGCTAGTATTGCGTCAGATTTCTTTACAGTAAAACACATTATATACAATTTGTGTGAGAATTAAATACGATTCTCCATAATTAAGGCATTCTGTATGACAACTGATTGCAGAAGAATTGTTTTCTAACTAAAAGCCGAATAGAGCGTTAGAATTATACCGTCTACCTCGCGATAGTGTTAACGTCATCAATGAATGCTATGGGGAGACATTAATTCCTCTCCCTTGTATCTTTACTATTCTTAAATAGTTAAATAATAATATTTCGTTCCTCTAAATAATAAACCCGTCCAGTCTTTAGAGTTTCAAGCGCGAATGCGAGAAATATTAATGTTCATGCCAATAATTTGTGTAATGAACGTCGACTCGGCGTGGGGGGAGGGACGCGACGCCATGCTCAGTCGGTGACGGTGTCGGGAAGCGGACACGTGCAAGGCCAGAAGGAGGCAAAACCACGCTTACCGTACTCACAAAAGACACCATTGTCCAGCAAATAGGACACGTGTGTCTATCCACAGATGAAAGCCGCCACTGTGAGGCGTGAACGACCTTGCAGATAATATCTTCAACTAGTGCTGGTGTTAAATAAGGGACCCCTAGACTTGGTTCCTGACGACACGTGATCAGCCAGCTTGAAACGCATCAATCCAGGATAGGTTCACCGGAGCCTGGGATGCGAAATTACGGCAATCTTAATACTTACACAGTGCCCACAGCTAAGTACCTTTTATTTGATGCATCATTTACAGGTTTAATAATAGCGGGGTGATTGCGCGTCACGCGGCACGACAACACCTAATAACAGGTGATTAGAAATTTCTCTGTAGATATCAATAATCTTGAATATGTATTGAGTAGTTAAATCAATTGCTACTGGTAGTTATTTATTTTGCAGCTCGAGAGACGAATTCCTCATGCTGTCTTCTCCATGTTAACCGTGTCAGACGTCGGTGTACCAGACTTGGAGATTAAGAGGACTGCCAGGGTTATCTAAAGGAATCTATTACCAGCTAAGGCTTATTTCTTTTACTCATAACATTGCAATTTGATACATTCAGAATGTTTTCAACATAATGTGTGATTTACTGTAATTCATTATTATGCTCATATTCATGTTCTTCTTTGTATGAATAATATTATATTCAACATTAATTATAGGATTAGATTATTATTAATAGAATTAGTGAACGAACCACACTGATTCCTGGACGTACTGACCTCCAGTAATAACCCCCCAATGTAGGTGTTTGAGGTTTGGTTTTAATAATACAGCCCATTAATTATTCTTATGATCATACTTTCTAGTCATATCCATAGTCACTGGTTTTCTCTAGAATTTTATCTAATGATCTGAAATTCTCAGTTTCCCTCTTTACTTTAAAAGCGGGTGGTCCTTCGTAATTTAATTTACTACTTTAATTATTGATTAATCAGAATCAAACCCAAATATCACACAAACCCTACCTAACCTAACCTAACCTATCTCTATAGGTTAGGTTAGGTTAGGTAGCCGAAAAAGTTAGGTTAGGTTAGGTTAGGCAGGTTAGGTTGTCGAAAACCAATTATTTCATGAAAACTTGGCTTATTAGGCAAATCGGGCCTTGCATAGTAGGCTGAGAAGTGAGTTCTGGCTACTAGGTACGACATATATATATATATATATATATATATATATATATATATATATATATATATATATATATATATATATATATATATATATATGTCGTACCTAGTAGCCAGAACTCACTTCTCAGCCTACTATGCGAGGCCCGATTTGCCTAATAAGCCAAGTTTTACTGAATTAATATATTTTCTCTAATTTTTTTCTTATGAAATGATAAAGCTACCCATTTCATTATGTATGAGGTTAATTTTTTTTATTGGAGTTAAAATTAACGTAGATATATGACCGAACCTAACCAACCCTACCTAACCTAACCTAACCTATCTTTATAGGTTAGGTTAGGTTAGGTAGCCGAAAACGTTAGGTTAGGTTAGGTTAGGTAGGTTAGGTTGTCGAAAAAACATTAATTCATGAAAACTAGGCTTATTAGGCAAATCGGGCCATGCATAGTAGGCTGAGAAGTGAGTTCTGGCTACTAGGTACGACATATATATATATATATATATATATATATATATATATATATATATATATATATATATATATATATATATCGTACCTAGTAGCCACTAGGTACGATATATATATACCTATATATATATATATATCTGGCTATATATATATCTGGCTATATATATATACCTATATATATATATATATCTACCTATATATATATATATATCTGGCTACTAGGTACGATATATATATATATATATATATATATATATATATATATATATATATATATATATATATATATGTCGTACCTAGTAGCCAGAACGCACTTCTCAGCCTACTATGCAAGGCCCAATTTGCCTAATAAGCCAAGTTTTCATGAATTAATTGTTTTTCGACTACCTAACCTACCTAACCTAACCTAACCTAACTTTTCCGGCTACCTAACCTAACCTAACCTGTAAAGATAAGTTAGGTTAGGTTAGGTAGGGTTGGTTAGGTTCGGTCATATATCTACGTTAATTTTAACTCCAATAAAAAACAATTAACCTCATACATAATGAAATGGGTAGCTTTATCATTTCATAAGAAAAAAATTAGAGAAAATATGTTAATTCAGGAAAACTTGGCTTATTAGGCAAATCGGGCCTTGCATAGTAGGCTGAGAAGTGCGTTCTGGCTACTAGGTACGACATATATATATATATATATATATATGTCGTACCTAGTAGCCAGAACGGCTACTAGGTACGACATATATATATATATATATATATATATATATGTCGTACCTAGTAGCCAGAACGCACTTCTCTGCCTACTATGCAAGGCTCGATTTGCCTAGTAAGCCAAGTTTTCATGAATTAACTGTTTTTCGTCTACCTAACCTACCTAACCTAACCTAACCTAACTTTTTCGGCTACCTAACCTAACCTAACCTATAGAGATAGAGATAGGTTAGGTTAGGTTAGGTAGGGTTGGTTAGGTTCGGTTATATATCTACGTTAATTTTAACTACAATAAAAAAAAATTGACCTCATACATAATGAAATGGGTAGCTTTATCATTTCATAAGAAAAAAATTAGAGAAAATATATTAATTCAGGAAAACTTGGCTTATTAGGCAAATCGGGCCTTGCATAGTAGGCAGTGAAGTGCGTTCTGGCTACTAGGTTCGACATATATATATATATATATATATATATATATATATATATATATATATATATATATATATATATATATATATATATATATATATATATATATATATATATATATATATATATATGACTGGTGCACTTCAGTCAGATACGCCAATAGGATATATATAATTTACACTGAAGAACACCTTTGTACCATGCGGTACATGATTAAGATCTGGGGCCAGCTTCACGAAGCAGTTACGCAAGTACTTACGAACGTGTACATCTTTCCTTAATCTATGACGGCTTTGGTTACATTTATTAAACAGTTTACAACCATGAAAACTTCCCAATCAACTTTTGTTATTGTGATAAATAGCTTCCTGGTGCGTCAGAGCTCATTAGCTGTTTAATAATTGTAAACAAAGCCACCAAAAATTGAGAAAAGATGCACAGGTTCGTAAGTGCTTGCGTAACTGATTCGTGAATCTGGTCCCTGGTCAATAAAATAAGCAAACTGCCTAAGCATGACAGCAACAGTTGGCTTCACAAGATTACCTTTCTCACAGCCAGAGAGGTTGGTCCAGCCGTCCCACGTGCAAGTCACCTGGAGATGGTCAGTGTCATCAGAGATGAACCAGTGGTCTGGAATGCAGGTAACAGTGACATTCTCTCCCACATACCAATCTCTGTCCACCCATGTGCTGTTGGTGTTATTCACGTCGGGCTCCTCCCTACATTCAACACTCGCCACTGAAATATAGAATTAAGGCTGATAGTTCTGGGGTAGATTTCTAAATACAGCCAGAATAGACAAGAATATTAGCACACAGCGATCATTGAACCAGTAATACAATGGGGTTGGCTGTATGCAAGACATAAAAATTACAGCCTTTTTTCTATTAGGAGAAATATCAAATATCTTCAAAAGAAATATCTTCACATCAAAATTCCACAGGGACACTGCAAATCATATTTCATGAACCAGCCTTCTATGTAACATGCGCATGGCACCATACCAAGAACAGTTGTAAAAGATTGTAGAGAAACATCTAGGTGAGAGCTTGTATGTATGTATGTATGTATGTATGTATGTATGTATGTATGTATGTATATATGTTTGTATGTATGTATGTTTGTATGTATGTATGTATGTATGTATGTTTGTATGTATGTATGTATGTATGTATGTATGTATGTATGTATGTATGTATGTATGTATGCATGTATGTATGTATGTATGTATGTATGTATGTATGTATGTATGTATGTATGTACTCACCTAGTTGTGTTTGCGGGGGTTGAGCTCTGGCTCTTTGGTCCCGCCTCTCAACCGTCAATCAACAGGTGTACAGATTCATGAGCCTATCGGGCTCTGTCATATCTACACTTGAAACTGTGTATGGAGTCAGCCTCCACCACATCACTTCCTAATGCATTCCATTTGTCAACCACTCTGACACTAAAAAAGTTCTTTCTAATATCTCTGTGGCTCATTTGGGCACTCAGTTTCCACCTGTGTCCCCTTGTGCGTGTTCCCCTTGTGTTAAATAGACTGTCTTTATCTACCCTATCAATCCCCTTCAGAATCTTGAATGTGGTGATCATGTCCCCCCTAACTCTTCTGTCTTCCAGCGAAGTGAGGTTTAATTCCCGTAGTCTCTCCTCGTAGCTCATACCTCTCAGCTCGGGTACTAGTCTGGTGGCAAACCTTTGAACCTTTTCCAGTTTAGTCTTATCCTTGACTAGATATGGACTCCATGCTGGGGCTGCATACTCCAGGATTGGCCTGACATATGTGGTATACAAAGTTCTGAATGATTCTTTACACAAGTTTCTGAATGCCGTTCGTATGTTGGCCAGCCTGGCATATGCCGCTGATGTTATCCGCTTGATATGTGCTGCAGGAGACAGGTCTGGCGTGATATCAACCCCCAAGTCTTTTTCCTTCTCTGACTCCTGAAGAATTTCCTCTCCCAGATGATACCTTGTATCTGGCCTCCTGCTCCCTACACCTATCTTCATTACATTACATTTGGTTGGGTTAAACTCTAACAACCATTTGTTCGACCATTCCTTCAGCTTGTCTAGGTCTTCTTGAAGCCTCAAACAGTCCTCTTCTGTTTTAATCCTTCTCATAATTTTAGCATCGTCCGCAAACATTGAGAGAAATTAATCGATACCCTCCGGGAGATCATTTACATATATCAGAAACAAGATAGGACCGAGTACAGAGCCCTGTGGGACTCCACTGGTGACTTCACGCCAATCGGAGGTCTCACCCCTCACCGTAACTCTCTGCTTCCTATTGCTTAGATACTCCCTTATCCACTGGAGCACCTTACCAGCTACACCTGCCTGTCTCTCCAGCTTATGTACCAGCCTCTTATGCGGTACTGTGTCAAAGGCTTTCCGACAATCCAAGAAAATGCAGTCCGCCCAGCCCTCTCTTTCTTGCTTAATCTGTGTCTCCTGATCGTAGAATTCTATCAAGCCTGTAAGGCAAGATTTACCCTCCCTGAATCCATGTTGGCGATTTGTCACGAAGTCCCTTCTCTCCAGATGTGTTACCAGGTTTTTTCTCACGATCTTCTCCATCACCTTGCATGGTATACAAGTCAAGGACACTGGCCTGTAGTTCAGTGCCTCTTGTCTGTCGCCCTTTTTGTATATTGGGATCACATTCGCCGTCTTCCATATTTCTGGTAGGTCTCCCGTCTCTAGTGACTTACTATACACTATGGAGAGTGGCAGGCAAAGTGCCTCTGCACACTCTTTCAGTACCCATGGTGAGATCCCATCTGGACCAACAGCCTTTCTAACATCCAGATCCAGCAGGTGTCTCTTGACCTCCTCTCTCGTAATTTCGAACTCCTCCAAGGCCGCCTGGTTTACCTCCCTTTCTCCTAGCACAGTGACCTCACCTTGTTCTATTGTGAAGACCTCCTGGAACCTCTTGTTGAGTTCCTCATACACCTCTCTGTCATTCTTTGTATACCTGTCCTCGCCTGTTCTAAGTTTCAATACCTGTTCTTTCACTGTTGTTTTCCTTCTGATGTGACTGTGGAGTAGCTTTGGTTCGGTCTTGGCTTTGTTTGCTATATCATTTTCAAAATTTTTCTCTGCTTCTCTTCTCACCCTGACGTACTCATTCCTGGTTCTCTGGTATCTCTCTCTGCTTTCTGGTGTTCTGTTATTCCGGAAGTTCCTCCACGCCTTTTTGTTCAGTTTCTTCGCTTCCATACATGCCCTATTATACCATGGATTCTTCTGTTGCTTCTCGGATTTTTCCCTTTGGGCCGGGATGAACCTGTTTACTGCCTCCTGACACTTTTGGGTAACATAGTCCATCATACCCTGTACAGACTTGTCTCTGAGGTCTGTGTCCCAAGGTATTTCACTTAGGAAACTTCTCATCTGTTCATAATTCCCCTTTCGGTATGCCAGCCTTTTGATTCCTAGTTCTTTTTGGGGGGAGATAAGTCCTAGCTCTACCAGGTACTCAAAGTTCAATACACTGTGGTCACTCATTCCCAAGGGCGCTTACATCTTAACTTCCCTTATATCCCATTCATTTAGGGTAAATATCAAATCAAGCATTGCTGGTTCATCTTCTCCTCTCATTCTTGTTGGTTCTTTGGTGTGCTGGCTTAGAAAGTTTCTTGTTGCCACGTCCAGCAGCTTAGCTCTCCATGTTTCTGGTCCTCCATGCGGGTCTCTGTTCTTCCAATCTATCTTCCCATGGTTGAAGTCTCCCATAATTAGTAGTCCAGATCCATTCCTGCTAGCAACAGAAGCTGCTCTTTCTATTATGTTAATGGTGGCCATGTTGTTTCTATCATATTCCTGTCTAGGTCTTCTGTCATTTGGTGGTGGATTATATATGACTGCGACTATAATTTTTTTCCCTCCATTTGTTACAGTACCTGCTATGTAGTCACTGAAACCTTCGCAGCCCTGAATATCCATCTCCTCAAAATCCCAGCCTTGTCTTACCAGCAGAGCTACACCACCCCCACCTCTTCCTTCCCTCTCTTTCCTCATAACATAATAGTCCTGTGGGAACACTGCATTTGTTATCGTTTTCGTGATCTTTGTTTCTGTGAGGGCTATTATGTCTGGGTTTTCCTCTAGTACCAGTTCTCCAAGCTCATTTGCTTTATTTGTAATTCCATCTATGTTTGTGTACATCGCTTTGAGGCTCACTTTCTTCTGTCCCAACTCAAATCGCCTCCTTGGTGAGTGTTCTGCTGGTGGGGGAGGCTGTTCCATGGGTGTGAGGATCTGTGAGGTGGATAACAGGGTCTCAGAGGATACTGGGATGAGGGGCGGGGGATCCAGTGAAGGGGGAGGGACAGGGAGGGTATGGGGTGAAAGGGGAGGGAGGACGGGAAGGAAAGGGGGGGGAGGGAGGACTCGGGAGGAGGGGAGGGGTAGAAGGGTGGGGATTGGGTGTGGGGGGAGGGAGATTTTGCTGAACATTTGAGTGGGGGCAGGGAGGGTTTGGGGTAGGGGGGTTTTCTATGCAGTGGAGGGAGGCGGGGTTGTCCTCCCTTCTGGTGTTACTGGGTAGCTGGTTGTGGGTTCCCCCCTCGCCTCTGGAATGTATGTATGTATGTATGTATGTATGTATGTATGTATGTATGTATGTTTGTATGTATGTATGTATGTATGTATGTATGTATGTATGTTTGTATGTATGTATGTATGTATGTATGTATGTATGTATGTATGTATGTATGTGTGTATGTATGTATGTATGTATGTATGTATGTATGTATGTATGTTTGTATGTATGTATGTATGTATGTATGTATGTATGTATGTATGTATGTATGTTTGTATGTATGTATGTATGTATGTATGTATGTATGTATGTATGTATGTATGTATGTATGTTTGTATGTATGTATGTATGTATGTATGTATGTATGTATGTTTGTATGTATGTATGTATGTATGTATGTATGTATGTATGTATGTATGTATGTATGTATGTTTGTATGTATGTATGTATGTATGTATGTATGTATGCATGCATGTATGTATGTATGTATGTATGTATGTATGTATGTATGTATGTATGTATGTTTGTATGTATGTTTGTATGTATGTATGTATGTATGTATGTATGTATGTATGTATGTATGTATGTATGTATGCATGTATGTATGCATGTATGTATGTATGTATCGGTAATTACCAAAGTATAATAACCTTAGTTACAAATGAGAGCTACGCTCGTGGTGTCTCTTAGTTTATCGTTGCTATTCCTGATTATGTTGCACGAAATGGGTATATCCCTTAATCAAATAAACTGAAATGTTTATTCAGATTAAAGTACATACATACAAGATGAGTTACAAACAATGTTAGATTTATCAATAGAGCTATTATAGTATCATATGTTAAGGGTACTACCAAGTCCATTGTTTTCGTTTTACATCTTATATAAGTAAAGAACGACTTTGGACTTTTCTTTATGTTTTGGGCAAGTTTTCTTTCGTAGTTTCTTTTGGCTGATGTGATTGTGAGAAACCTTTGCTGTCAGTTTCCTTGTTTTTTATACACTGCCAAAGGCATCACAGATATCAAAACAGGTACTGTGGTATATATTTTTGTAATTCTCACATCTGATTGATAATTTTGTCCTGGGCTCTACTACACAATTGCAATGGCCACATTTATCATGGCTTACTGACATTATTACTTTTCTAAGTTGTCTTATTTACTTACCAGAATGCAACCCGTTCTCGCACTTGCTTACAGTCAATATTGGCTTATTTAATAAGTGCATATATGACATAATAATTGATTGTGAATATTTTAGTTTACCTTGAAAAGCTTTATAGAAAATACCGACCTCACCTAACCTTCTTAGTATGTTAAGATAAGCATCTTATTGCTTCTTATTTACAATTACCTATCAACGGTATAGGTTAAGTAAAAATTGTAATTAAGAAGCAATAAGATGCTTATCTTAACATACTAAGAAGGTTAGGTGAGGTCGGTGTTTTCTATAAAGCTTTTCAAGGTAAACTAAAATCTTCACAATAAATTAGTGTGTCACATATGCACTTATTAAATAAGCCAATATTGACTGTAAGCAAGTGCGAGAACAGGTTGCAGAATGATATATAGTGTACATTTATTTTTTCTCTATATTGATAATATTAGTTACTTTTCTGGTTCTTGCCGTGAGTCCACTGTTTACGACAATGAGCTGACTTATTTCCCGCTGAGGGTGAGGGTGCTACTATTTGATGATTCCGAGGATCAACGTCCCAGTAACCCTGTTTCTTACCAGGCCTACCCACCAATGCTGTAAATGCAAAAACACTTTGAATTTAAAATCAATTTAAAAATTATCAGAACAAATGGGGAACTTTGACAATCCACCGGCTTCCAGTTCTCGTTGAGGCCATTAAAGTGTTAGTAACCCTCAGGTAAATTCAGGTAAATAAAAACCGTAAAATATATATATAAAGGTATAAAACAACATATGACGGCATGAAAAGAATGTTTGAAGGATTAAAATTAATATTTGAAGGTATAAAAACAATAATTTTTAATTATTCAATTAAGAAAAAGTGTAATGACTGGTACCTAAAGTCTAGCTTTTGTTATTATTAATCTAAATGTTTTTCTTAGTTAAAATACCAATTTGTTTTATATTTTGTTAATTTTCATGGTACAGAATGAAAGTGATGCAAGTATGTTAAACTGAGCTTTAGTAAATGTTTATACCTTGTGTGTGTGTGTGTGTGTGTGTGTGTGTGTGTGTGTGTGTGTGTGTGTGTGTGTGTGTGTGTGTGTGTGTGTGTGTGTGTTTGTGTTTGCAAAGTTTTTCCGCATGTTTCGGTGAAGGTAACGTCTCTGCACCCCATAAGGACAGAGTGGGTCTAGACTCCATACACAGAGGGTGTGTGGTGTGCTCGTGAGGTTATTGGATGTTTCCCCCCCCCCCCCCTCTCCTTATGAGGTTATTTATCTCAGATATATCAGAGTACTGTATAGTACAATCGTCCATCTGGTGAGTGAGAGACTATTTACCGTTTTATTATGTCCCATTCCCTGTGTGTTTTAATAAATGTAATGCACACACCCTGCTTGTTTAAGTCCCGCTCATTCAAAAGTATAGTACCAGCCTTGAGTGGTTCTCTCATGTTTGAGATGTTTATTGCAAACACATATTCTATATCTCTGATTTAAAGTAGAAGAGGAGAATCTGTTTGATTAGTATTATTGAAGTATAAGCCAAATTTTCACATTCAGTTTTCTCTTCGCCCCCCCTCTCCTCCCCTCCCTCTTACAAAACAAAGTGCATTTAATGACGTAAGACAGTATATGATGCGACCAATAATAGGAGCGAGGTTGCCCCGAAATTCTACTGGAAGTGTAAGGGTTCGCTGAAACTTCACTTATCCTACATCAGTAGTGGTAATAACAATAAAAGGACTGTATTCTGTTAACATTCAATATTAACATGCTTACGTTTACTGCAGCCGGTGATGTTCTCCCAGCCGTCTTTAGTACACTCTAGCTGTTGCTGTTGAGTAGAATCATTGAAGTAATATAGAGGGAAACTGCAGTTGGCGGTGATGATGTTGCCCACTCCCCATGTCCTGTTCTCCCAGCTGGTGTTGGCGTTATCGACCTTGGGCTCCACACTGCATGGGAGGCTCGGCTTGACTGTAAACAACAGTTGGCAGGAATTTAGTACTTGTATCATTTTGTGGATAATATTGTTTTGGTTATGAAGAACTGGGTTAATATATCATGGGTTATTATTTACGTTTATGTACAAGTTAAGATTTAACCAAGTTTCCAATAAATGCAACAATTCTTTATATGTCATTATTTATATCAACAATAGTAACAGCAGTGGTCACAGCCACTAGATACAGTCATGAATACTGTAGCTGAGACTGTGATGTTTTGTTGACTTAATGAAGCAGAAATATCATACACCACTGAAGACATATGTACGTGAGTGTTTGTGTGTGCACCGCCTTACGTTCATCGCAGGGCGGAGTGTTTTGCCAGCCGGTGAGGGTGCAAGACACGAGACGGGTTGAGGAATGAGATGCGATGAAGGTAAGGTTGCCAAGGCAGGTGGCATTGACAGCGGACCCCACTGGCCATAATCCATTTGTCCAGTTAGTGGTGGCGTTGACAACTTGAGGTTCGAGAGAGCATACTGTAGGGAAAAAGGCAGTGGTGGCACCACCACAGATTACCCAACATTATAGTAACTTTTGTATTATTAGAAATAGTGGCCAAGGTCATTCAATGCAGAGCTTTTTCAATAGTAACAGACAGAAAAAAATACCCATGTCTCTAACTTCAGTTATCCTGTGTAATATTTTATAATAATATATTCCAGGAACAATGACTGTACTACAAGGTAAGATTCCAGAAGAAATTGGCAATGGTACCATAGAAAGAGTTGTGCTTTTAAGGAAAATCTCCATATTCAAAAATTTAGTAACCATACACAAAAGAGGATGATGCTGTAATTAAGTGGTTATTGTATCATTAACATTTAGTTGATGAATAAATTCACCTTTCTGGCAGGAATTTGTGGTCCAGCCACTGTTGGTGCACTGGACGGTGAACTGCAGATCGCCGCCGGGTATGATTACGGCACCATAGTTGCAGGAGCCATTCACTGTAGATCCTACTGGCCACACTTGGGATGGTGTCCAAGCTGTGATGGCATTTGGCACGTTCGGCGGCTGATCGCACACTGAACCAAATCATTATTACTCAGCGGCAAGTAATGGTGCCAGGGAAAAGACAGAGCATCATCAAGGGTCACCACCTGCTCCTCTACCTCCATAACGTAATACATAAACATGATTACTATTAATTGCGTAGAGGAGACAAACATGGGGATAGTATGTTACCTTTGGGCTATGCTATATTACGGTCTAATGAGCTTTTAACTTAACTTTGAATAGTCGTTTCAAAATAATCTATTGAAAGAAATCCAATTCATTCTTGATGAAGTATTCAGTTGTAATATGTTTGACTTTAATTCGTAAATAATCAAGCCTTGATGTCCCAAAACAAATATTATATAAATTAACGCAAACTCTCTTGAGGGGAAGTCATTCGGGAAGAAACAGCCATCTTGTGTGGAAGCAGAACACTACTCCTTGGTCAATCTGTTATTACAACACTGTTAAGACATTCATCAAGACCAAGACAGGTCAATGTCTCTGCCTCACACTAACCAGAGCCTTAATTGACCTCATACTATTCTGCTATATAGGCGTTTGGCCAAATATACATGTACAGTATACGAGTAGTTAATAGGTGGTGGTTGAGTGCAGTTATGGGAATGTCTACCACAAACAAAGTAATCAATATTTAGATCCTCAAAGTATAGCTTGTAAACAGGTGTTATAAGCTCATATGATTTCTTCCTTTGTGAATATAAGCTATCTTGCCATCAGGAATGGTTCTGGAGATAAATGTAGCATCCACTAAAGGCTGACATGTGCCAGGGAAGCCATACTGGGAACTGCACGAGATAAACCATCTCCAAACTCCTAGACAGCCAAGGCTTATTTTTTTTAATAATATTATTATTAATAGCACTATATATGATATGTATAATCAGAACTGATCCTGTCCAGTGGGTGTTAACTTAATTTAGGCTTTATATTTGGAGTAAATTCTGCTATGAGTTCATTTGCAAGTGTTACGGATGTCTAATTAATTGTTTGTCCCAAGTACAACTGTATATGTATTCGTGCATGGTACATCATCAACCGACTAGGTTGGAACGAACACCAGAATAACTAGATTTAGAATTTGGAATCAAGTTTACATAAAGAAGATTTTCCATATCCACTGGATTGTTAAAATTAAACCTAAATAAAAACAAAGAACTAACAAGGTCCAATGGGAGCATAGAGTAATCCAATAATTAATACTGTTAATTTAAGCATATAATGCTAATAATAATTTTCCACATGGGTATAGGGATCCACTGCAGCCCACAGGATGGGTATTGTGTCCATTCCTGCCCGCAGGAGAGGTATGGGGTTTGCTACCATCCATGGAATGGGTATGGGGTTCGCTACCATTCATGGGATGGGTATGGGGTTCACTACCGCCCAGAGGATGTGTATTGGGTTCACTGCCTCTCACAGGATGGGTATGGGGTCACCTACTACCCACAGAATTGGTATGGGGGTTCACTACTGCTTACAAGATGAATATGGGGTCAACTACTGCCCACAGGATGGATATAGGATCCACTACCAGCCACAAGATGGATATGGGGTCCACTACTGCCCACAGAATGAGGTTGAGGTCCACTACTGCCCACAGGATGGGGCTGGGGTCAACTACTGCCCACAGGATGGATATAAGATCCACTACCAGCCACAAGATGGATATGGGGTCCACTACTGCCCACAGAATGAGGTTGAGGTCCACTACTGCCCACAGGATGGATTTGGGATCCAATATCACCCACAGACTGGATATGCGGTCAATTGTGAATACACCATTATCCAATTATATATCCTATCGCCTCATTAAATATTTTACTTCAAATAATGCATATTTCTACACCTAAATCCTCGAGTCATAGCAATAGGTTTGTATTTTAACTCACATGAGAGAACATACAGAAGGCGACTAAAGGCTGTTGGGTTTTCTAATTTAATTATATAAAATAGACTGACAATATTAACAATATAGTGAATTTAACTTGTTTATTTTAGCTACCCTTTCCAATGAACACAATGGACCTAACTGGTCACCATTCACACTCATCTTCACTAGCCTATGTCTCTAACTTTGAATTGTCACTCTAACACTTCACACCTGGTTAGTCTCCCAGACTGAAGTTACATACTCCCATCTCCACTATTGAAGGTGGTGGAGGCCAATACAATCAGAAATTTCAAAGCGTTACATGACAAAGAGTGCTTGGAAGACAGGACACCACGAGCGTAGCTCTCATCCTGTAACTACACTTAGGTCAACCCAACTACAGTTGGTAACTACACTTAGGGTGCCTGACAGCTGAGTGGATAGCGCTTCGGATTCGTAGTCCTGAGGTTCCGGGTTCGATCCCCAGTGGAGGCGGAGACAAATGGGCAAAAAAGTTTCTTTCACCCTGATGCCCCTGTTACCTAGCAGTAAATAGGTACCCGGGAGTTAGACAGCTGCTACAGGCTACTTCCTTGGGGGGTGTAACAAAAAGGAGGCCTGGTCGAGGACCGGGCCGCGGGGACGCTAGGCCCAGAAATCATCTCAAGATAACCTCATGATAGGTAATTACACTTAGGTAATACTATACTCTCACACGGCAGACTTGACTCGGGTCAACAAGATCACATCAGGTTCCCTCATTTGCTTGTTTGGCCATCGTCACTGTCCCAGGTGCTGAAGGAAGGCTTACTAGAACCCAGGCTTCCACAAACCTGACTTCTTGCCAGTCACAGGTTTTGCCACCACACCCAGCATCGCCAAGGACCTCATAATCAGATTAAATAGAAATCTCCTTGTTTCCTAAGAACTTTGAATCACTCGTATTCAGCCAAGTCGCCCTTTGTGACCTGTTGGCGGCAATATTAACTTGGGCGGGCTAAAGCTGTCTTAATCCATTTGACCTCACCTTTATATGTGACAACTAACTACTACGTACCAGCACTCCTTTCAACCTGTTTGATCCATTAGCTAATGCTTACTCCTAACTTGTGGATTACGGATTACTACAGGTCCACTGCCATCTACGGGAAGGGCATGAAATACATATAAATAAATAAAGTTATGAATTCTCTTGGCTAAGAATTCCTTCCCCCCGTCCCATCCCAAATCCTTATCCTGATCCACTTCCAAGTGCTCTATAGTCGTAATGGCTTGGCGCTTTCCCCCTGATAGTTCAATTAAAATAAATTCTTGGCTATGAGTAAGTTGGCAAAGTTTGAATTGAATACCAGTCCCAAGTGTCTAATTTTATTTGCTACCTGTATATCTTTAATATTAACTATTGCAAGAGGAAAAACTATGTCACTGGCAAAGGATATATAAACTTGTATACCAGCTGAAAAAGGATGTACTGTACCAGCTCATGAAGAATGCATAGAATCCAGCAGACTTTTTTTTTTTTTTTTTTTTTTTTTTTTGAGATATATACAAGAGTTGTTACATTCTTGTACAGCCACTAGTACGCGTAGCGTTTCGGGCAAGTCCTTAATCCTATGGTCCCTGGAATACGATCCCCTGCCGCGAAGAATCGTTTTTTCATCCAAGTACACATTTTACTGTTGCGTTAAACAGAGGCTACAGTTAAGGAATTGCGCCCAGTAAATCCTCCCCGGCCAGGATACGAACCCATGACATAGCGCTCGCGGAACGCCAGGCGAGTGTCTTACCACTACACCACGGAGACTGCAATACTACTACAGCAGCAAGACTTACCTTGGACACAACCAGTCCTGTTCTCCCATCCCTGGCTGGTACACATGATGGGTTGGGTCTTGGTAGCCTCTTGCAGAAACATATAATGTTCAAAGCAGGTGGCGGTTGGGGCCTCCCCCACCGCCCACATTACGTTTTGCAGGTCCACTGTGGCATTCTGCACCACCGGGTCTCCCAGGCATACTGTTGGAGAGCACCCAACACCATCAGTCATAGATATAGATACAGACACTTTAACATTAAAGACTAATGAGGAGGCACAAGTAAGCCAGCAGCCTTGGGGATGCCAGACACTCGCAACCATCACGTGTAGCAGGTTTAGGACACTTCATTTACTCCTTAATTTAAATTATATTTCCCTCATTGAATCTTTAGTTTAATGTAAGCACGCAAAATGCTGGAAAGTCTAGACTCTAGACTATTAATACCATACATACGAGGAAATCTGTAATAACATGCAAAAGTTAGAATGATTGAGGAACGCTATCAAGCTACCAGTAGAGCTAAAATATATTCTTTAAATTACAGCTGGCAAATAATGAAAAGTGGATGAAATGACATAGTCCATCAAAGTTAAGTATTATGCTCCGACAAAATAGAGGGTTGGACGAACACATGGCACACTTAACTATTTTAGCTGCAGTGGCACTTAGCCAGGTTAAAGCATATCACATTAAGAATCTCTAATGTGCCATCTACTTCCAACCATAATCACTAATGACACTTGCAATCGTAGTCCCTAACGATTAATGACATCTGTAATTGTATTAATCTATGTTCCCAAATGTTCCATAAATCACATAGGAAAGCCGAAAGTAACTTGCGTCCCATCAGGCCAATTGATGCCAGAAGCAAACTGTCCAAAGTCAGGTGAAGCATAGATATGTAACAATGTAACATCATCAGTCTAATTCCAATAGAGAGTGGTTCAGTGGCAAATGTTCAGAATATACCGCAGATCTTCTCCTACACCATTGACATCCATCAGCGTGCAATGTAACTCTTGACGAGTCTAATTCCCCACTCATGGTAGACGCTACAGCCTCACTACAGAACAGACAGCCAGTTCTGGCCTTATTCGAGCTACTCACTCTTATCCTTCACTTGAGCTCTCCGATCCCACCCTCTTTCGAGCTCTACGCTCTTGCTCTTGTTGATACCTGGTTAATGGGGTTCTGGGAGTTCGTTTATTCCCCAAACCCAGCCCGAGGCCAGACTTGACTTGTGAGAGTTTGGTCCACTAGGCTGTTGCTTAGAGCGGCCCGCAGGCCCACATACCAACCACAGCCCGGTTGGTCCGGCACTCCTTGGAGGAAACAATCTAGTTTCCTCTTGAAGATGTCCATGGTTGTTCCGGCAATATTTCTTATGCTCGCTGGGAGGGTATTGAACAACTGTGAACCTCTGATGTTTATACAGTGTTCTCTGATTGTGCCTATGGCACCCCTGCTATTTACTGGTTCTATTTTGCATTTTCTTCCATATCATTCACTCCAGTACGTTGTTATTAACTGTGTAGATTTGGTACTTGGCCCTCCAGTATCTTCCACGTGTATATTATTTGATATCTCTCTCGTCTTCTTTCTAGTGAGTACATTTAGAGGGCTTTGAGACGATCCCAATAATTTAGGTGCTTTATCGCGTCTATGTGTGCCGTATATGTTCTCTGTAGTTCCTCTATTTCAGCAATCTATCCTGCTCTGAATGGGGAAGTAAGTACTGAGCAGTACTCAATGCGGGACAACACAAGTGACTTGAAGAGTACAACCATTGTGATGGGATCCCAAGATTTGAAAGTTCTCGTAATCCATCCGATCATTTTTCTGGCTGATGCAATATTTGCTTGGTTATGCTCCATAAACGTAAGGTCGTCAGACATCATTATTCCCAATTCCTTTACATGCTGTTTTCCTACTATGGGTACTTTTGATTGTGGTTTGTACCCTTTATTATGTTTAAGGTCCTCATTTTTACCGTACCTGAGTACCTGGAATTTATCACTGTTAAACATCATGTTATTTTCTATTGCCCAGTCGAAAACTTTATTAATATCAGCTTGAAGTTTTTTAATGTCTTCAGCCGAGGTAATTTTCATACTGATTTTTGTGTCATCTGAAAAGGATGATACGAAGCTGTGGCTTGTATTTTTGTTTATATCTGATATGAGAATAAGGAAAATCAGCGGTGCAAGTACTGTACTCTGAGGTACAGAGCTTTTAACTGCGCTTGGACTCGATTTTATATGGTTGACTATTACTCGCTGAGTCCTGTTTGACAGAAAACTGAGTATCCAGCGTCCTACTTTACCGGTTATTCCCATTGACTTCATTTTGTGTGCTATCACTCCATGGTCACATTTATCGAAAGCCTTTGAAAAGTCCGTGTATATCACATCAGCATTCTGTTTTTCTTCTAATGCCTCAGTGACTTTGTTGTAGTGATCAAGTAGCTGTGAGAGGCACGATCTTCCCGCTCAAAATCCATATTGGCCTGGGTTGTGAAGGTCATTGGTCTCCATGAAATTGGTGACCTGACTCCTAATCACTCTTTCAAATACTTTTATTATGTGGGACGTTATTGCAACTGGTCTATAATTCTTTGTCAATGCTTTGCTCCCTCCCTTGTGTAGAGGGGCTATGTCTGCTACTTTAAGTGCATCTGGTATCTCCCCCGTGTCCAACCTCTTCCTCCACACTATACTGAGTGCCTGTGCTACCGGCACTTTGCATTTTTTTATAAATATTGAATTCCATGAATCTGGACCCGGGTCTGAGTGCATGGGCATGTTTTTAATTTCTCTTTCAAAGTGTATTACGCTCGTGTTGATATCAGTTATTTTTACAGGGGTTTGGATATCCCGCATAAAGAAATTGTCTGGATCTTCCACTTTCATGTTGTTTATTGGAGTGCTAAACATGTCCTCATACTGCTTTTTTAGGATTTCACTAATTTCTTTGTCATCCTCTTTGTATGAACCTTCACTTGTACGAATAGGTCCATTACTGGCAGTGGTTTTTGCTTTTGATTTCGCATATTCGCATTCGCCCTGCTCTGAGCTCTAAACTCCAGCCTTGGCTCAAAGCCTCACACAAGCTCTTTGTCTCCGGCCAGTCAGTACTACGTCCTACCTGACTACCAGCATAACGTAACAAGCATCCTCACTTTAACTTATAACGATTCATTATACTATTCCTAACATTTAACCAAAACTGTATTAAACATAAAAAACAATGTTGAATGTGTTGACCAAACCATACACTAGAAAGTGAAAGGACGACAACGTTTCGGTCCGTCCTGAATTATTCTCAAGTCGATTGAGAATCGACGTCCCTTCACTTTCTAGTGTGTGGTTTGGTCAACATATTTCAGCCACGTTATTGTGACTCCTCGTCTGCAGTGTTGAATGTAATGAAACGATATTTTCTGGGTAGAGCCCCGGAGGCTCCCTAGAGCTATTTGACTGATATTAGCTAATATTAGTACTGTACAGAAAGGTAGACGCCCCAAAACAAACTCTATCTGGTTAAAAATTTGTATGAAAGTCGAACTGTTGCACAGACCACAAAAAATAAGCAAACGAGCATGTCACAACCATCATCGCTATCTGTGCAGCTCCCCCCTTCCCAGGAGGAGGAAGGGGGAGTTCCAGACCCCCAGCACCGGCTATCCAACCCCAGTTATGAGGCTGATGTGAGATCTAGCGGTCATGCGACTCTGGTTCAATATTCCAGTGCTGTGTCTTGTGGTGTGGTCCTGTTCCGTGGTGGTGTGTTTGAGCCAGGAGTAGTTTTACCTGTACTCAGGCTGTATGCGCCTAGGGTTACCTTTCCTAGGTGCCCTGTAAGTGCTACTCTTGGGGCTTGGGGCTATCTTCCACAAGTCACTTGGGGTCTACCTCCGCTGTTGCCCTTTGCTGCTCGGTGATTGCCCGCCCTTGGAGTCAGCTGGGGTGTTTCATGCACCACTGTTTGCCTCTGGGAAAGAGGTAGTTTCGTCACTGGTAGAGGTGCAAGGTACTGTGCAGCTTGTTTTCATCATAATACAGCGGGCGGCTCTGTTCCTCCTGTGACGATTTCCTCTTGCATTTTTTATTTTTTGTTTGCTGCCTGGTGGGGAGTCGGCCTCTTGGTATTGTTGATCCTTATATCTATATAAATAAAAATGGAAATGCTCGTTTGTTCAAAATCGATAATCTCCGAAAGTTCTTCATCGATTGCTTTGAAATTTTAACACAACGTTCCATTCGCATCCGAGTGGGTTTTTATATACATTTTATATAGATGTCAGGTCTGTGACGGGAAGAAAACATGCTTTTGGGATAACTGTGTTTTTCGTGTTTTTCATACGAGGGAAATCTTTGAAACCCCTTTACCGATTGCTATGAAATTTTGACACAATGTTGCATTCGAATAGAGGCGTGTTTTTATATACCTCCTATATACATGCCTCACCTATGACAGGAAAAACATTCTTTTTTTGAAAAACAGCGCCATCTGTTGGACATAAGAGAAACACATGCTGTAATCTCCAAAAGTTCTTCACTGTTTGCTTTGAAACGGAGACAAAACGTTCCATTCAAATACACGCGTGTTTTTATATACCTACTGTATAGATGCCACACCATTGACATGTAAGAATATGCTTTTTTTAAAAAACAGCACCATCTGTTGCACGTAAAAGCAACACACGCTATACTAAATGTTACAATTCCATTTCAATGTTTCTGATTGCACTGACAAATTAAATTTTCATAGGTGTCAGTTTATTTTCATTTTGATTTTGTATGACAATACATTGGAAGCGAGCTGTGTTGTTTACCATACCATTCATTTCGTGAAAATAAGTATAGATGCCACACCTGTGACAGGTAAAAACTGTTTTTAAAAAACAGTGCCATCTGTTGCACGTAAGAGCAACACATGCTATGTGTTGCTATTCCATTATACATGCTATATACATGCTATTCCATTATGAAATGGAATCGTAACATGCTAAACATGTTACGATTCCATTTCAATGTTTCCGATTTCAATGATAAATGGAATTTTCATAGATTTTGACTTATTTTCACTTTCATACAATTATTTTGTAAGACTTTGCGTTGGAATTGAGCTGTGTGACCATCCCCTTAATTTTAGTAGGTATAGTTTATTTATTTATTTTTTATTCTTTTTTAACTTTTTCTAATATTTCAGTGATGATTTAAATTTTCTGATGGGAACATCAGATCTCTTGGGAATGTATCGGACGAGGGAGTAGGGAATGGTGAAGAGGACGAGGGGACAGGGGAGGGGGGTAATTGTGGGAAGGACGAAGGGGACTGGGGACTTGGGGATGGTGGGAAGGACGAGGGGGACGGGGGACTTGGGTTTAGTGAGGATGTGGGGACAGGGGAATGGAGAATGGTAGGTATGACAAGAGGACAGGGGAGTGGAGGGTGGTGGGGAGCAGGAGGGGACGGGGGAGAGGGGGAAAAAAGGGGAGGACGAGAGGGATGGGGGAGTGGGAGGTGGTGGGGAGGACAAGGGGACAGTGGGGGGGGGGAATGGTTAGGAGGACGAGGGGATGGGGGGGGGGGGAATGAGGAATGTTTGGGAGGACGAGGGGATGGGGAAGGGGGTCAAGGTGGGGAGGACTAGGAGACAGGGGAAGGTTGCTGTGGCTCAGCAACTCACATGCGTTGCTGAGCCACAGCAACACACGTGGCCGGGTACAGCTAGTATATATATATATATATATATATATATAAATATATATATATATATATATATATATATATATATATATATATATATATATATATATATACATATATATATATATATATATATATATATATATATATATATATATATATATATATATATATATATATATATTGGTAGCAGTCTTTCCTGTAGACATATATTATTAAATATGACCGAAAAAGTAAGATTAATAATTCTAACACGAATTTTCTCAATCTTTCTTATGTTTCTTTTCACTGTTGATGGTAATTGAAAAATCAATTCTCCAAATTCATTCAAATTCAAAAACTGAATTTTGGAGAACTGATTTTTCAATTACCATCAACAGTGAAAGGAAACATAAGAAAGATCGAGAAAATTCGTGTTAGAATTATTAACCTTAATTTTTCGGACATATTTAATCATATATATATATATATATATATATATATATATATATATATATATATATATATATATATATATATATATATATATATATATATATATATATATATATATATATATATATATATATATATATATACAACTGAAAACTCACACCCCAGAAGTGACTCGAACCCATACTGCCAGGAGCAACGCCACTGGTATGTACAGGGACGCCTTAATCCGCTTGACCATCATGACCGGACAAAAGGAAGTGATAGCCGAAGCTATTTGAACCACTTCCCCGCCGGCACTCGGATGGTAATCTTCGGCATAGCATCTTATCAAATCACCTCATTCTTTGGGGCACACGTGAGGAACACAAATGCAAACAAGCCTGAATGGTCCCCAGGACTATATACAACTGAAAACTCACACCCCAGAAGTGACTCGAACCCATACTGCCAGGAGCAACGCAACTGGTATGTACAGGGATGCCTTAATCCGCTTGACCATCACGACCAGACAAAAGGAAGTGATAGCCGAAGCTATTTGAACCACTTCCTCGCCAGCACTCGGATGGTAATCTTGGGCATAGCATTTTATCAAATCACCTCATTCTTTGTGGCACATGTGAGGAACACAAATGCAAACAAGCCTGAATGGTCCCCAGGACTATATACAACTGAAAACTCACACCCCAGAAGTGACTCGAACCCATACTGCCAGGAGCAACGCAACTGGTATGTACAGGGACGCCTTAATCCGCTTGACCATCACGACCGGACAAAAGGAAGTGATAGCCGAAGCTATTTGAACCACTTCCCCTCCGGCACTCGGATGGTAATCTTGGGCATAGCATTTTATCAAATCACCTCATTCTTTATCTCATTCATTCTCTCACCTCAGTTTTATATATATATATATATATATATATATATATATATATATATATATATATATATATATATATATATATATATATATATATATATATATATTATTAAATATGACCGAAAAAGGAAGATTAATAATTCTAACACAAATTTTCTCTATCTTTCTTATGTTTCTTTTCACTGTTGGTGGTAATTCAAAGATCAATTCTCCAAAATTCATTTTTATTTCTAGTCTGACGCGACACTTGAGCGCGTTTTGTAAAACTTATTACACTTTCAAAGACATTAGTTTACAAACACACAACTGAAACTGAATAGAGCTTACACATCTTCGAGGTTTTTATCTACATTTGGGTGAGGTGGATGAGGTGAAAAACGAACTTTCAACAATGGGTATTCAATGGGTATTAAATTCCAACACAAGACAGAACACGAAACAATGGGTATTGAATGGAAGTAATTGTAGAAAGCCTATTGGTCCATATTTCTTGATGCTTCTATATTGGAGCGGAGTCTTGGAGTGGGTAGAATATAGTTGTGCATTAATTGGCTGTTGATTGCTGGTGTTGACTTCTTGATGTGTAGTGCCTCGCAGACGTCAAGCCGCCTGCTATCGCTGTATCTATCGATGATTTCTGTGTTGTTTGCTAAGATTTCTCTGGTGATGGTTTGTTTGTGGGAAGAGATTATATGTTCCTTAATGGAGCCCTGTTGCTTATGCATCGTTAAACGCCTGGAAAGAGATGTTGTTGTCTTGCCTATATACTGTTTTTTTAAGGCTTACAGTCCCCAAGAGGGCATTTGAAGGCATAGACGACGATGGTCTCTTTTTAAAGCGTTCTGCTTTGTGTCTGGAGAGTTTCTCATGAGTAGGCTGGCCGTTTTTCTGGTTTTATAGTAAATCGTCAGTTGTATCTTCTGATTTTTGTCTGTAGGGATAACGTTTCTACTGACAATATCTTTCAGGACTCTTTCCTCCGTTTTATGGGCTGTGGAAAAGAAGTTCCTGTAAAATAGTCTAATAGGAGGTATAGGTGTTGTGTTAGTTGTTGTGTTAGTTTCTTCAGAGGTTGCATGGCGTTTCACTTTCCTTCTTATGATGTCTTCCACGAAACCATTGGAGAAGCCGTTGTTGACTAGGACCTGCCTTACCCTACAGAGTTCTTCGTCGACTTGCTTCCATTCTGAACTGTGGCAGAGAGCACGGTCGACATAAGCGTTAACAACACTCCTCTTGTACCTGTCCGGGCAGTCACTGTTGGCATTCAGGCACATTCCTATATTTGTTTCCTTAGTGTAGGCTGCAGTGTAGAAAACTCCGCTCCTTTCCATGACTGTTACATCTAGAAAGGGCAGCTTCCCATCCTTCTCCATCTCGTAACTGAAACGCAACACAGAATTCTGCTCAAATACCTCCTTCAGCTCCTGCAGATGTCTGACATCAGGTACCTGTGTGAAAATGTCGTCAACATACCTGCTTGTACTAAAGAGGCACCCTTCTTGAGCCCTGATGGACACATGTATAAGCAAGTAGATGGGGTCGCCATGGGTTCTCCTCTAGGTGTCCTGTGTGCAAACTTCTACATGGGCAGATGTAGAAGTTTTGCAAACTTCTACATCTTCCACTCTCGTGGAATTGCCATAGGTCCTCCATTCCACAACCAAGAGATGGCTTCCTGAACCTTGCAGGAATTAACCTCACTGAGGACCAAATCACTCTCCTAAATCTGGGTATAAACTGTCACGTTATGTCCAGACCGAGTGAGATGGCCCGGAAAATGGAGTTGGAAATCCTGTTGGACGACATATTCGACCTCGAGACACAAAAGAAGGTCACTACCAAAGATACCTTACAAGCAGAACTTATTGCGGAAGGAGGAAAGAATCGAGGCAATTACAGAAGCACCATACTGTCCCCCGAGCTCAAAGCGGCAGCTAAAAGCCTTCGTGAGAACAAGGAGATAGTTGTCAGGAGAGGCGACAAGTCGCCAATATACGTCATTCTTAAGGGGGCATATCAATGTAAAATTAAAAGTGGTTCAATTTGCTTATATATTTTTTTGTGAAATGGTTATAGAAAGGGCTGCAGCTGGTCCAAGTTTCATTATCACACCCTAAACAGAAAAAGAGAAAAAAAATAAACGACGAATTATGCAACGAATTTTCAAATAGTTTCAGGGAACACATGTGTCAAATAAAATCATTTCTATAACACTCAGATATTAAATTAAGCACATAATAAAGGATTCTAGTGATCAGTTTTATCAAAAAAGTGTTTAGTGCAATAATATAATTTTTCAAAGTTACCCTTCTAAAAAAAATATGCAATATATGATATTTATAAATTTTTATAAAATCAACAAATAGACTTTGGACTAAAATGTCTACTAGATTCTGTAGAAGCACAAACGCTACATATAAGGTGTAATTTGCATGTAAATTGATTAATAAATGAAAGCTCTGAAGTAATTTGAAGGTGTAAATTACTTTCCAGAGTAAAATAAAGATCCAAGTTCGGCCACCTGTAGCTGAGCTTGACTTCGACAGATTTCGTTCATAATTGGCACCCTTGCAGATAGGCATCCATTGAGCAAGGTGAGCAAGTTTCATGCAAATCCCTTGATAACAAACGAGAAAAAAATATCGGCCAAAAAAAAAGAAAAAAAAAAGAAAAAAAAAAAAAATTTACATATGAATATATTGCACATACATATTACAATTATTACAAGAGTTTGTGCTTCTACAGCACATAGTAGACATTTTAGTTGACACATGTGTTCCCTGAGATTATTTGAGAATGTTGAACATTCGTTGCATAATACGTTGTGTATTTTTTTTCTCCTTTTCTGTTTAGGGTGTGATGGTGAAACTTGGACCAGTTGCAGCCCTTTCTATAACCATTTCATAAAAAAATTTATAAGCAAATTGAACAACTTTTAATTTATAACGATTTAGAATGATATGCCCCCCTTAAAAAAGACGAATATCTGGCGAAAATGAACCTCATACTCTCTGACCAAGCTAAATTCCAAAGGGTAACGAAGGACACTACAGCCGAATTGAAGGCAAAGGTCAACAAACTGATCGAAACTGTGAACGCCAAGAAATCCGGACTCCACCTGCCAAAGATTATTGGGGAATATAAACCTGGATATGCGTATGGAAATGTCAAGACACACAAGCCTGGAAGCCCACTTCGGCCAATCATTAGCCAGATACCCACACCCACGTACAGACTGGCGAAGCGACTCAATGGCCTGCTGACTCCTTATGTCCCTTGCGCCTTCAGCCTGAAGTCTCCAAAGGAATTTGTTGACTTATTGCGGGGCACATGGGCCACAGGGATAAGAGCCTCGTTGGACGTACAATCACTGTTCACCAACGTACCTGTGGACGAGACAATCGTGATGATAGCCGACAGAGTGTATCGTGATCCAGCCTGTACTCCTCTTGACATACCAGAAAATATCCTAAGGAAACTACTCCAATCTTGTACTAAAGAGGCACCCTTCTTGAGCCCAGATGGGCACATGTATAAGCAAGTAGATGGGGTCGCCATGGGTTCTCCCCTAGGTGTCCTGTTTGCAAACTTCTACATGGGTACCATCGAGCAAAAAGTATTAGTCGACATGAACTTGAAACCGGCCATATACTGCAGGTATGTTGACGACATTTTTACACAGGTACCTGATGTCAGACATCTGCAGGAGCTGAAGGAGGCGTTTGAGCAGAGTTCCGTGCTGCGTTTCACTTACAAGATGGAAAAGGATGGGAAGCTGCCCTTTCTAGATGTAACAGTCATGGAAAAGAGCGGGGGTTTCCACACTGCAGTCTACACTAAGGAAACGAACATACGAATGTGCCTAAATGCCAACAGCGACTGCCCAGACAGGTACAAGAGGAGTGTTGTTAACGCATATGTCGACCGTGCTCTCAGCCACAGCTCAGAATGGAAGCAAGTCGACGAAGAACTCTGTAGGGTAAGGCAGGTCCTAGTCAACAACGGCTTCTCTAATGGTTTCGTCGAAGACATCATAAGAAGGAAAGTGAAACGCCATGCAACCTCTGAAGAGACAACTAACACAACACCTATACCCCCTATTAGACTGTTTTACAGGAACTTCTTTTCCACAGCTCATAAAACAGAGGAAAGGGTCCTGAAAGATATTGTTAATAGAAACATTATCCCTACAGACAAAAATCAGAAGATACAACTGACGATTTACTATAAAACCAGAAAAACGGCCAGCCTACTCATGAGAAACTCTCCAGACACAAAACAGAACGCTTTAAAAGAGACCAACGTCGTCTATGCCTTCAAATGCCCTCTTGGGGACTGTAAGCTCCAAAAAACCCAGTATATAGGCAAGACAACAACATCTCTTTCTAGGCGTTTAACGATGCATAAGCAACAGGGCTCCATTAAGGAACATATAATCTCTTCCCACAACCAAACCATCGCCAGAGAAATCCTAGTAAACAACACAGAAATCATCGATAGATACAGCGATAGCAGACGGCTTGACGTTTGCGAGGCACTACACATTAAAAAGTCAACACCAGCAATCAACAGCCAATTAATGCACAACTATATTCTACCCACCTCAAGACTCCGCTCCAATATAGAAGCATCAAGAAATATGGACCAATAGGCTTTCTACAATCACGTCCATTCAATACCCATTGTTTCATGTTCTGTCTTGTGTTGATGAAAATAATACCCTATTAATACCACCTCACCCCATCCACCTCACTCAAATGTAGATATAAACAAATTGGAGATGTGTAAGTTCTCTTCAGTTGTGTATGTGTAAACTAAAGTCTTTGAAAATGTAATAAGTTTTACGAAACGCGCTCAAGTGTCGCGTCAGACTATAAATAAAAATGAATTTTGGAAATTGATTTTTGAATTACCACCAACAGTGAAAAGAAATGTAGGAAAGATCGAGAAAATTCGTGTTAGAATTATTAATCTTACTTTTTCGGTCATATTTAATAATATATATATATATATATATATATATATATATATATATATATATATATATATATATATATATATATATATATATATATATATATATATATATATATATATATATATATATATATATATATATATATATTAGTATATTTTGGTAGCAGTCTTTCCTGTAGACATATTTTATTAAATATGACCGAAAAAGTAAGATTAATAATTCTAACACGAATTTTCTCAATCTTTCGTACATTACGCTTCACTGTTGGAGGTAAATTAAAAATCACTTCTCCAAAATTCATTTTTATTTCTAGTCTGACGCGACACGGGCGCGTTTCGTAAAACTTATTACATTTTCAAAGACTTCACATATACACAACTGATTAGAACTTACGTATCTCTGATTTTATATCTACATTTGAGTGAGGTAGGAGGGGTGATGTGGCATTAACACAAGACAGAACAAGAGGGGATATTAATAGGGTATTAAAAGTATCAACACAAGACAGAACAGAAACAATGGGTATTGAATAGAAGTGTTTGTAGAAAGCCTATTGGTCCATATTTCTTGATGCTTCTATATTAGAGCAGAGTCTTGAGGTGGGTAGAATATAGTTGTGCAATAATTGGCTGTTGATTGCTGGTGTTGACTTCTTGATGTGTAGTGCCTCGCAAACGTCAAGACGCCTGCTATCGCTGTATCTATCGTAGAAGATAGAAGAAGAACTCTGTAGGGTAAGGCAGGTCCTAGTCAATAACGGCTTCTCCAATGGTTTCATCGAAGACATCATAAGAAGGAAAGTGAAAAGCCATGCAACCTCTGAAGAGACAACTAACACAACACCTATACCCCCTATTAGACTATTTTACAGGAACTTCTTTTCCACAGCTCATAAAACGGAGGAAAGGGTCCTGAAAGATATTGTTAATAGAAACGTTATCCCTACAGACAAAAATCAGAGGATACAACTGACGATTTACTATAAAACCAGAAAAACGGCCAGCCTACTCATGAGAAACTCTCCAGACACAAAACAGAACGCTTTAAAAGAGACTAACGTCGTCTATGCCTTCAAATGCCCACTTGGGGACTGTAAGCTCCAAAAAACCCAGTATATAGGCAAGACAACAACATCTCTTTCTAGGCGTTTAACGATGCATAAGCAACAGGGCTCCATTAAGGAACATATAATCTCTTCCCATAACCAAACCATCGCCAGAGAAATCCTAGTAAACAACACAGAAATCATCGATAGATACAGCGATAGCAGGCGGCTTGACGTTTGCGAGGCACTACACATCAAGAAGTCAACACCAGCAATCAACAGCCAATTATTGCACAACTATATTCTACCCACCTCAAGACTCCGCTCTAATATAGAAGCATCAAGAAATATGGACCAATAGGCTTTCTACAAACACTTCTATTCAATACCCATTGTTTCTGTTCTGTCTTGTGTTGATACTTTTAATACCCTATTAATATCCCCTCTTGTTCTGTCTTGTGTTAATGCCACATCACCCCTTCCACCTCACTCAAATGTAGATATAAAATCAGAGATACGTAAGTTCTAATCAGTTGTGTATTTGTGAAGTCTTTGAAAATGTAATAAGTTTTACGAAACGCGCCCGTGTCGCGTTTATATATATATATATATATATATATATATATATATATATATATATATATATATATGTCGTACCTAGTAGCCAGAACGCACTTCTGGGCCTACTATGCAAGGCCCAATTTGCCTAATAAGCCGAGTTTTCATGAATTAATTGTTTTTCGACTACCTAACCTACCTAACCTAACTTTTTCGGCTACCTAACCTAACCTAACCTATAAAGATAGGTTAGGTTAGGTTAGGTAGGGTTGGTTAGGTTTGGTCATATATCTACGTTAATTTTAATTCAAATAAAAAAAAGTTGACCTCATACGTAATGAAATGGGTAGCTTTATCATTTCATAAGAAAAAAAATTAGAGAAAATATATTATTTCAGGAAAACTTGGCTTATTAGGCAAATCGGGCCTTGCATAGTGGGCTGAAAAGTGCGTTCTGGCTACTAGGTACGACATATATATATATATATATATATATATATATATATATATATATATATACATATATATATATATATATATATATATATATATATATATATTCTTGGTGGTCCTCCACTAGGTCCCTGTGAGTGTACACATCACAGGGGTTCAGCCCATGGTAGTTTGGGGCACCGGTTAGCAGTACGTTACCTCGGCTTTCTTTGGCAGAGCATCTAAGGGCCCTGGAGACCCCCACTGGGGCTCGGTGGTCCAATGAATGCCTCCCCTGGGTCCCATCTCGCTTCGTGCGAGTTTGAAGGTTGCCCTGTCCCCTTGTCTCAAGGGTGACAATCACCATTTCTGCATCCGTCATGCTGCTGCCTGTTGAGTCGGTGACACCTTCGATCCGGAGTCCTGCAAGTGGTGTTGCTTGCTCGTACTCCAATTCACCGAATCCACTGATCTTGATGTTCCGGTTCTGGTGGCTTCAGCGTTGCATGTGCGTTTAGGTTACTGCAGCGCTCTAGGGTGGTTGCTCATCCGGATGTCCCGAGACTGCCCCGTTTTGGTTATAGGGACCCGGACCGCAGGTGGAACACTATTAGAGAAGCTACCTGGTCACCATACAGAGGGTTAGGCAACTGACTCAAGCCGAGCCAGTTGCCTAGAGGAGGGCCACTCAAAAATCTTAGTCAGACGAATACTCAAGCCAGATAAACTCCCTCCAGGAAGAAAGAAAAAAAAAGAAAAATCTTGCAAAAGGACAACATCAACAGGGGAACAGTAAACACGGCCGCCGTCAAGAGGCAAGCTGTGCAGCTCCTTCCGTCCCAACCAACATCAACAACACTCCCTACCCAGAGCCAAATAAAGGCCACGAAAACCCCAGCTAGACCCAAAGGCGGGGTCAATGCCGAGCAGTTGGAATCCCTTCGGAAGTGTGATCCCAAAGGCCTTAGGAAAGGCAACCCTAGAAACTTACAGGGCGCTCAGGGAATGGAACCCTAAGTGCATGCAACCCTAGTACACTAATTACTCCAGGCCACCGCACCATAACAGCAGACAACAACACAAGAGCACAAATCATGGCAGGAAACTGATGCCAGATCCGACAACTGCCCCAGCAGACTTCAGTCTATGCACTGGAGAGTGGGCAGCCAGCGTGGGGTCCGGGCTCTCTCCTCTCCACCTCCAGGGGTTCAAAGCTGTGTGGACAAGTGGTGCGGCGGGCTGAATACGTTTGCTTGTTTCCTTGTTTCATGTGGGAGGAGTTCTGGTTCCTTGTTCGATCTTTGGTTGCAATTTTTCTACCAGGTGGTTTGTTTTGAGACGCCCATCTTTCTGGGTGCCTAACCCCAGTCGATGGCAGATGGAAGACTCCCAAACACAGTGGGGGTTTTCCTTGGGTCATTACTCCCTGTATCTCTGAGTAGGCCAGGTTCTGGTTCATGGTCCCTAGTAGGCAGAACTCCTTCGACTGAAGCCCCAAACTAATATAGGTAATACCAATCCGATAGCTCCAGGGAGCCGTAGGAGCTCTTCACAGAAAACGCACATGAAACCTAGCCAAACGGGGCAGAAGTAACATCCACCCCGAAAGCAAGCTGGAGCAGCTTTGCCAACGCCACATGATACGAAGCGACAGTATTCGGCATTAGATGCCAATCGAAAAAGATCGGAGAAAGGACAAAACAACCCTGTCCAAAACCGAACAAAACTTCCTAAGAGAAAGGAACTGACGGAAAGACCACCAAGAGACTTCATACTGTAGCAGGGAGGAAGACCGCAAGTGGGTCACCATTTAAAGAAGCAACCTGATCGCCATTGAAATGGCGATACACCCACGTCAGAAGGAACAGACGTGAAGCGCGGATCAGTAGCCGGAACCAGCCAGATACCGCACTGGCCCCATCTGCTGCTAGAGGTGGAAACACCCGGGTTTAGACACCAAGCAAGTAGCCCCCGAAACCAAGGCTATGCCGGCCACCATGGATCCAGGAGAATAACCCTCCCGTTGTTGGATTCCAAGTGAGTCAGGACCTGGAGCAACAGCTGGACTGGGAAAAAATGGTACAGGAACCCCCATTGAGACCATTCCTGCCGAAAAGCATCGAACGTGACGGTCTCGCAGTCGGAGAACAGCTCCAAGTACAAAGGAAGACGTTGAGACCACGCCGACACGCTGAGGTCCACCTCCGAGCAGATAAAGCCACTTGAAGGATTCTGCGACGAACGTCCACTCCAGGGAAAGCGGAAGGAACCGGGACAAGCGCTGAGCTAAACCCAAGAACTCGTCAGAAGAGCTCCCCGAAAGAACGAGCCCCAAAGAGTCATAGACCAGAGACTCTCCAATGTTGAGACAATGAACCATGGGGGAACATTACAAATGGAGGGGGATCAAGAAGCCCTGTGGAAGCTAAATGTGATGCAGAGCGTGTCACACCACTGCCATCTCCCATACCATGCTGTGATCCCGACGGAAGGAGGGCCCCACCTTCCCTGGCCGGACTGGTGAGCACTGGTTACAAAGCACTAACCAAGAGTCGAGGCGTCCGAGAACACATCGAGCGTGGGAAGGGGAAGGCTCCATGGGGAAGTCAGTGAAACAGCAACCAGCGCAAGGTCACAGGGGGTGAAAACCCAATGGTTGCTAGCGCGGCGAAAGAGGCGGCTCCGAAGATCCCATAACAGCCTCCAAACATAAACTCTCTCCAACGGGAAAACCTGACGGGCAAAAGTCAGGTACCAACACAGCTGCTTGAGCAATTACCGAGTGACCCAGGTTCTCCTCAAGAACAGTTGAAACCGAGATTGCAGCCGAAGCAGTGGTGCAGGGGGGAGACAAACGTACGTTGTCCAAGAATCCCACACTAGGCCCAGCCAAGTGAGAAAATGGGACGGATCCAAGTGGGATGTCCTCCAATTACACCGGGAACTCAAACAAGGCCAAAAGAACAAAAGAACCAGACCTCTGGCTAGCAGACAAGCAGAATGGTTGGTTAGCCCACACCAACTAGTCGGAAAGAAGAATCCAAGGAACCTAATGGTACCTAGAAAACACACCTGGGGAGTGCTGCACTTAACTCAAACTCATACAGAGAGGGAGGGTCTAAGAACCCCATTCCCTGAAGCAGCAAACCCTTCCCAGCAGGCACAAGGGCCTAAGCAGGGTCAAAAGGAGTCCAATCGCTCCTAGCAGAATCCTCCTGAGCCCTTGAAACCCACACCCAGGTCTCCGGGGCAGAGATCTCTTCCATACGCACCACCCCATAGAAAAGACGAAGCCCTTTTGGATGGTCGCGGAAGTGACCAACGCCCTAAAATCCTGGTCCCTAATACCCAAACGGGGCAGCTCCGGGGCTTCCTATCTGGTGCATTACAAGAAGAAGCGAGCTTGCAACACTGCCACTGCCAGAAACCTCTTATCTGCAGATGAGGAATGCGTACACAGCAGCAAAAGAAGAGAATACGTCCTGCAAGATTCAGGCAGAATGGCGGAGGCAGAAAGGGTGATCATCGCCCGGAGGCAGTGAAGACGTACAACCATCAACATCGCACAAGGCGAGAGTGAACTCGGACGGATCCATGTTATCAACTTAGCCCATGAAGGTTTTCCAGTGCCCGCAGGGTACGTTATCCCTGCATGAAGCCCAGGCACTGTGGCCCACTAAGCTAGTAGACCCCCTGCTTGAAAGCAGGCAAACCGGCTACCAGGTCCAGCTGTGATACCTAGGGGCGATGGAGGAAAGCAGCCAAACACAACCTAGGATGGCCTAATAAGCTGCTAAGCAGATCTCCTTCATGAAAACAGGGCAAACACCCAGAAAACAAGTAACAAGCCCCGAAACAACACCTCAAGCAAACTGGCAGAGAGAAATGTCCGCCGTTCCATAGATATAAGCAGACAGCACAACCCACAACACACCCCCATCTCCCTCCCAGTAAATAACACTTCCTTACCCGGGGGTAAGACGGAAAGCCCAAAATCCCCGACAGACCCCAAGGGCGAAGACAACATCAAGCGACAAAGCCTCCAAACGGAGAGTGAAACCCAAATGCTCAGGGAAGATAACTCTGGCATGCAAGGGCATTACTTACGGAACACCCTGCTGGGTACCCAGGGCGCATGCAGCTCCAAGTAATAATGAACACCTGACACCTGGCCAGCACACCACAAACACATGGCATAATCCAGACAGGAAAGCTAGGCCAGACGTGACTCTTTACCACCAAGCACATCAGGCAGGGGTGGTGGGGGGGGGGGGGGGTGTTGGAGGTGGAGGTGGCATGTGTGTATTCACCTAGTTGTGCTTGCGGGGGTTGAGCGCTGCTCTTTCGGCAGGGTGTGTACTTACTTAATTGTGCTTGCGGGGGTTGAGCTCTGGCACTTTGGTCCCGCCTCTCAACTGTCAATCAACTAATGTACAGGTTCCTGAGAATACTGGGCTCTATCGTATCTACACTTGAAACTGTGTATGAAGTCAGACTCCACCACATCAGTTCCTAATGCATTCCATTTGTCTACTACTCTGACACTGAAAAAATTCTTTCTAACGTCTCTATCGCTCATTTAGGCACTCAATTTCCGCCTGTGTCTCCTAAAGCATGTGCCCCGTGTGGTAAATAGCCTGTCTTTATCTACCCTATCAATTCCTCTGTGAATCTTGTATGCGGTGATCATGTACCCTCTAACTCTTCTGTCTCCCAGTGATGTGAGGTTTAATTCCCGTAGTCTCTCCTCGTAGCTCATACCCCTCAGTTCGGGTACTAGTCTGGTGGCAAACCTTTGAACCTTTTCCAGTTAAGTCTTATGCTTGACTAGATATGGACTTCATGCTGAAGCCACATACTCCAGGATTGGTCTGACATGTGTGGTATACAAAGTTTTGAAAGATTCCTTACATAAGTTTCTATAGGACGTTCTTATGTTAGCCAACCTGGCATATGCCGCTGATGTTATCCTCTTGATATGAGCTTCAAGGGACAGATCTGGCGTAATATCAGCCCCCAGGTTTTTCTCTCTCTCTCAGACTCTTGAAGGATTTCATCTCCCAAATGATACCTTGTATCTGGTCTTCTGCTCCCTACACCTATCTTCATTACATTGCATTTGCTTGGGTTAAACTCTACCAACCATTTGTTCGACCACTCCTGCAGCTTGTCTAGGTCTTCTTGAAGCCTCAAGCTTAACTCAAACTCATACAGAGAGGGAGGGTATGAGAACCCCATTCCTTGAAGCAGCAAACCCTTCCCAGCAGGCACAAGGGCCCAAGCAGGGTCAAAAGGAATCCAATCACTCCTAGCAGAATCCTCCTGAGCCCTGGAAGACGCTACAGCTTCGACACAGAGCAGACAGCAGACTACGACCGCATCGAGCCGCCACGCTCTCGCTCCACGAGTTCACACACTCACAATTCCCAATTGAGCCGCCACGCTCTCCCACATAGAGCTTAACGACTCTGGCCTCACTCAGCTCCTCTGTCTTAATCCTTCTCATAATTTTGGCGTCGTCAGCAAACATTGAGAGGAATGAGTCTATGCCATCTGGGAGATCATTTACGTATATTAGAAACAGGATAGGTCCGAGTACAGAGCTCTGTGGGACTCCAATGCTGACTTCACGGCAATCTGAGGTCTCACCTCTCACTCTAACTCTCAACTTCCTATTGCATAGGTACTCCCTTATCCACTGGAGCGCCCTACAAGTTACTCCTGCCTGTTTCTCCAGCTTATGCATCAGCCTTTTATGGGGTACTATGTCAAAGGATTTCTGACAATAAAAAAAAATGCAGTCCGCTCATCCTTCTCTTTCTTGCTTAATCTTTGTCACCTGATCGTAGAAATCGATTAAGCCTGTAAAGCAAGATTTACCCTTCCTAAACCCATGTTGATGGGTTGTCACGAAGTCCCTTCTCTCCAGATGCGTTACTAAGTTTTTTCTCACGATCTTCTCCAATTCCTTGCATGTACAAGTTAAGGACACTGACCTGTAGTTCAGTACCTCTTGTCAGTCACCCTTTTTGTATATTGGAAAAACATTAGCAGTCTTCCATATTTCTGGTAGGTCTCCTGTTTCCAGTGACCTACTATACACTATGGAGAGTGGCAAACAGAGCACTTCTGCACACTCTTTCAATACCCATGGTGAGATTTCATCCGGGCTAACAGCCTTTCTCATGTCCAGATCAAACAGGTGCCTCTTGACCTCATCTCTAGTAAAAAGTGTGTGTGTGTGTGTGTACTCACCTATTTGTGCTTGCGGGAGTTGAGCTTTGGCTCTTTAGTCCTGCCTCTCAACTGTCAATCAACTGGTGTACAGATTCCTGAGCCTACTGGCCTTTGTCATATCTACATTTGAAACTGTGTATGGAGTCAGCCTCCACCACATCACTGCCTAATGAATTCTATCTGTTAACAACTCTGACACTGAAAAAGTTCTTTCTAACGTTCCTGTGGCTTATGTGGGTACTCAGTTTCCACCTCTGTCCCCTTGTTCGCGTACCACCAGTGTTGAATAGTTTATCCTTGTCTACCCGGTCGATTGCCCCTGAGGATTTTGTAGGTAGTGATCATGTCTTCCAGTGTCGTAAGGTGCATTTCCCACAGCCTTTCCGCGTAACTCATGCCTCTTATTTGTGGGACTAGTCTAGTGGCATATCTTTGAACTTTTTCCAGCTTCGTCTTGTTCTTGATAATGTACAGGCTCCATGCTGGGACCGTATACTCCAGGATTGGTCTTACATATGTGGTATTCAAGATTCTGAATGATTTCTTACACAGGTTCCTGAAGGCTGTTCTGATGTTAGCCAGCCTCGCATATGCTTGCAGACGTAATTCTTTTTATATTGGCTTCAGGAGACAGGTTTGGTGTGATATCAACTCCTAGATCTTTCTCTCTGTCCGTTTCATTAAGTACTTCATCTCCCATTCTGTATTCTGTGTCTGACCTTCTGTTTCCGCTACCTACCCCCTCCCTGTCCAGCTTGTTGCTTCCGTCATAGGGCTTGGTGGGCGGCTGCCGGAGTGTGATGCTCCTTGGGGCGGTCCCCCTGTCCTTTTGTAGTCTTTTGCTCCTGTTCTTGTTCTCTCCAATTTTGCTGGACGCATTTTCCTTTCGTTTCGTTTTTTCCCCCCTCTTCTCCTTTCTCATTGTCATTTCCTGCTGACCTTGTGCCTGTTTGATCATTCTTTTGGCCTTCTTTTGTTTTGACGCCCGGGTGCTTGAGGAGGCATACTCTTGCACCCATAGAACTGCAGTACCCAACGTCTCGAGTGAGGGGAACCTCTTATTGTCAATCCCCCTTTCGTCACTGAACCCGATCTTGACGGACTGACGGTTCTTAAGGTGGCGTTTATGGGCATATACTCACGAGGCACCCTTAGGGGGCCCCAGCTTGATCGGCGACAGCTTCTTGTTGGGTGTCCTACCTCTAACTGTGGCTCTATGGTGAGTGTGGGGGCACATTCGTGAGTGAAAGTATTTCTTTTCGTGTCTATGTTGATGAATGTTCCTCTTGTACCCTCTAAGGCTCGTGGGGTGGGCGACCAAGCCCCCGAGTCGGACTGTATTGGAAGACCAGGTTCTGTAGCCCCCGCTGCGTTGGGCCCCGACCTTGCTCCTCCTTTGACCCTCCTGACTACTTCCCTCGGCGCCCCTCCCTCCTCTGTGGTTGGGTCGAACCCCAAGCCCCCACTGGTGACCACCTCGTCCCCTGGCACGGCTCAGTCTCTAGTTGTGACTACTGTGCCTTTTAACCCCTCTCTCTCTGGGGGTTCGCAACGCCGTCCTCGACACGGCCGCACTCGCTCGATTTCTTCCCCGTGCTGATGCGTATCAGGCCTTGTTTGGTCCCGCTCCGTGGGAAAAATACTTTGATCTCCTCCCTCTTGATTCTGCGCTTCATGACGATTTCTCCCTTCATAGGCACCTTGTTGATTCCGTGGATGCCTCTGTTACTTTCCACCCACCCGTCTTGGTACACGTGTTGTTGCTGCTCTTTCTCAGGATGCAGCCTCCCGCTTGGCCGCCTTGTCCTGCCTTGGCGAGACCCATGTTTGCGTCTACAAGAACGCTCCGTTGAATGCCAGTGTTGGCACTATTCTCCTCCCACCCCATGTTGCTACCGGTGTTCGGAATCTCCAGGACTGTCGCGAGGATATTCGTCATATCCTCGATGCCCAGAGCCATTCTGTCCTCCAGGTAGACTCGTTTACTCGTCCCCCTCGTGGTCGTCGCTGTCAACCCCTTCGGGTTGTGAAGATTACCTTTGATGGTAGGACCCTTCCGCCCTCTGTCATTCTTGCTGGTGCCAGGTGCTCTGTCCAGGAGTACATTCCCTCTCCTCGACTCTGTAGTAAGTGCTGGAGGTTTGGGAATGGTGCCCTCCACTGCTCTGGGACTGTCTCTCTCTGCCCTTTGTGTGGGGGGCGAAGGTCACTCTAAGTCGGAGTGCACTTCTCCCCAGGCTCTCTGCCTCAGTTGCGGTGAGGCCCACCCTACCTTCTCCCGTGCGTGTATACATTACAAGCTTGAGGCAGCCATCTTCAGCTTGAAGCACCGGGAACGTTTATCTTTTCCTGAGGTGAGGCGCCAGGTTTGCCGGCTCCCGCCTTATGCTAATGTCTCTTATGCTCGCGTTTTGTGCTCTTCCTCTCCTCGTCCTTCTCACCTTCCTCAGACTCGAAACCGTTTCCAGGCCTTGGACCCTGATACGCCCACCGCTCCCTCCTCTGTTCCAGTGAGTTCTGTCCCGAAGGGTCCCCCTTCTGGTCCTCTGTCTAGGGTTCCCCTTCTTCCTGCCTGGTCTGTCATGTCTCCTGTGTCTTCTTCCTCTTCTCCCTCCGATCCTCCTTCTCCTCCATCTATTGGCTGTCCACGCCGCCTGTCGGTACGGGCTGATGCCCATCGTTCTTCCAACGGCCGTCGTGTATGCTCTCGTTCAGCTTCTCCTGTTGAGACGCTGGAATCCTTTGCCCAGTACGTAGTTGCTGGGACACCTGTCTCTTTGAGTCAGAAGCGTAAGCCTGGCTCCTCTCCTTCCTCCTCCCCTGCGGGTAAAAAGGCTTCGCTTTCTTCCTCGCCTCCTACGTCTGACTCTCTCGCTCCGTACACTGATTTAGGACAGCCATTGAATTAGTTAGGAGCAAGGGAGGAATCCCGATCATATGTGGCATTCTTCCAAGAAAGGGAGTGGGAAATGAATGGATGTCGAGGGAACTTGGTGTCAATTGCCGGCTGGAAAGATATTGCAAATCAAATGCAATATCTTTCATAGACAACTGGGAACACTTCTATGGAAGAAATGAAATGTATGCTCGTGATGGGGTGCATCTATCGAGGGCTGGGGTTGTTGCTGTTGCGAACTCGTTGGAACCAGTGGTTAGAGGTGTTTGTTTGGGTTTAAACTGTTAGTAGATAGTGGTATGGGAATTGATTTGGAGGAAGGAGGTAATAAAAGTATGTGTTCGTGGGAGAAAAGAATTGGCAAAATGATCAGGGAAAGAAAAGGGCCTCAAAATAACAATTCACTTAGGATATATTACACTAACAGTAGAAGTCTAAGAAATAAAATTAATGAATTAAATGCTCTTGTCTGCACAGAAAAAATAGATATTATTGCACTTACCGAAACGTGGATGAACGTAGAAAATAGAGAACTATTAGCTGAATATCAGATAAATGGATTTAAACTATTTCACACAGATAGATATATTAGACAAGGAGGGGGAGTAGCCATATATGTTGGGGACAATTTGAAATGTAGTCTCAAAGAGGGAATCAAAACTGAGCCACACACAGAAACTATTTGGATAGAATTAAACGAAAAAGCAAATAATATTATAATAGGAGTAATATATAGGCCACCAAATTTAGACAGAATGGAAGCAAAGCATCTATGGAATGAAATATCTAGAGCATCTAGATCTAACAGTATTTATGTCATGGGTGACTTTAATTTTAGTGGAATAAACTGGGTGAACAAAACAGGGAATAGTGAAGCAGAAGATTTTCTAGAATTAATTGACGATTGCTTTCTTACTCAACACATTAAGGAACCAACGCGGGAAAATAATATTTTAGATTTAGTGTTAACTAACAGGGAAACACAAATAACTGACATCGAAATATGGAGTGAGCTAGGGAACAGTGATCACAAAGTAATCAGATTTAAGAACATAAGAACATAAGAACAAAGGTAACTGCAGAAGGCCTATTGGCCCATACGAGGCAGCTCCTATTCTATAACCACCCAATCCCACTCATATACTTGTCCAACCCGTGCTTGAAACAATCGAGGGACCCCACCTCCACAATGTTACGCGGCAATTGGTTCCACAAATCAACAACCCTGTTACTGAACCAGTATTTACCCAAGTCTTTCCTAAATCTAAACTTATCCAATTTATATCCATTGTTTCGTGTTCTGTCCTGTGTTGATACTTTTAATACCCTATTAATATCCCCCCGGTTATGTCCATTCATCCACTTGTAAACCTCTATCATGTCACCCCTAACTCTTCGCCTTTCCAGTGAATGCAACTTAAGCTTTGTTAATCTTTCTTCATATGAAAGATTTCTAATTTGGGGAATTAACTTAGTCATCCTACGCTGGACACGTTCAAGTGAATTTATATCCATTCTATAATATGGCGACCAAAACTGAACTGCATAATCTAAATGGGGCCTAACTAGAGCAAGATATAGCTTGAGAACCACACCAGGTGTCTTGTTACTAACGCTGCGATTAATAAATCCAAGTGTCCGATTTGCCTTATTACAAACATTTATGCATTGATCCTTTTGTTTTAAATTCTTACTAATCATAACTCCCAGATCCCTTTCGCAATCCGACTTCGCAATCACAACACCATCTAGCTCGTATCTTGTAACTCTATCATCATTACCTAACCTCAGAACTTTACATTTATCAGCATTAAACTGCATCTGCCAATCCTTTGACCATTTCAAAACCCTATCTAGATCAACTTGAAGTGATAGTGAGTCCTCCTCCGAATTAATTTCCCTACCGATTTTCGTATCATCGGCAAATTTGCAAATGTTGCTACTCAAACCTGAATCTAAATCATTTATATATATTATAAACAACAGAGGTCCCAGGACAGAGCCTTGAGGCACTCCACTTACAACATTTTCCCACTCTGACTTGATTCCATTTATACTAACTCTCTGTTTCCTTTGGTATAGCCATGCCCTAATCCAGCTTAATATAGCACCCCCAATACCATGAGACTCTATTTTTTTAATCAGTCTTTCATGTGGCACTGTATCAAAAGCTTTGCTAAAGTCAAGGTATACAACATCGCAATCCTTACCACTATCAACTGCCTCAACAATGCTAGAATAAAAAGATAACAAATTTGTTAAACATGAACGGCCATTTATAAAACCATGTTGCGACTCAATTATTAATTTATGTTTTTCAAGATGAAGACGAATTTTATTTGCTATTATAGATTCGAGTAACTTTCCCACAATAGACGTTAGGCTAATTGGTCGATAGTTAGACGCAAGTGATCTATCTCCTTTCTTAAAAACTGGTATCACATTAGCAACTTTCCAAAACTCTGGCACTCTGCCTGACTCTATTGATTTATTAAATATGGTTGACAGTGGGTCACAAAGCTCCTCTTTGCATTCTTTAAGCACCCTAGCAAACACTTCATCCGGCCCTGGGGATTTGTTTGGTTTGAGTTTTACTATTTGTTTAAGAACATCCTCCCTGGTAACTGCTAAACTCGTCAACCTGTCCTCGTCCCCACCCACATAGACTTGTTCGGCTGAAGGCATATTGTTAAGTTCCTCTTTAGTAAATACAGATACAAAATATTTATTAAAAATACTACTCATCTCTTCATCACTATCTGTTATTTGACCTGTCTCAGTTTTTAATGGACCTATCCTTTCCCTAGTCTTAGTACGATATAACTGAAAAAACCCTTTAGGATTTGTCTTTGCTTGCCCTGCTATGCGAACTTCATAGTTTCTTTTTGCTTTCCTTATCTCTTTTTTAACATTTCTAACCAGTTGTACGAATTCCTGTTCTAAAGTGACCTCCCCATTTAGCATAGAATGGAACAGACCTGTAGGAGAAAATTCTGTTAAAGTGCCAGATTTTCGAAAAGCTGATTTTAATAGCCTAAGAATTTTTTTGGGTCAAATAGATTGGAAACTCTTGGGTATGGGGTGTCGGCCGGTCTTAGAGCGAGAAATGAACCCAGCGATAGGTGACGTAAAAGGGGATTTCGATGTGGATTTAATATATAACTTATTTAAGAATATTCTAAACAAAGCCCAGGAACGTAGTATACCATACAAATTGAATAGGTCGTATACTATTGACCCAAAGTGGATAACAAATAATTTAAAGAACCTTATAGGTAAAAAGAGAGCTTGGTACAAAAGGATTAAGAATGGGGAAGTCAGGTTAGAACAGGAATTCATACAACTGGTCAGAAATGTTAAAAAAGAGATTAGGAAAGCAAAAAGAAACTATGAAGTTCGCATAGCAGAGCAAGCAAAGTCAAATCCTAAAGGGTTTTTTCAGTTACATCGAACTAAGACTAGGGAAAGGATAGGTCCATTAAAATCAGAGACAGGTCATATAACGGATAATGACAAGGAGATGAGTAGTATTTTTAACAAATATTTTATATCTGTATTTACTAAAGAAGAACTTAACAATATGCCTTCAGCCCAACAAGTCTATGTGGGTGGGGATGAGGGCAGGTTGACTAGTTTAGCAGTTACCAGGGAGGATGTAATTAAACAATTAGAAAAACTAAAACCAAACAAATCCCCAGGTGCCGGATGAAGTGTTTGCCAGGGTGCTAAAAGAATGCAAAGAGGAGCTTTCCGAGCCACTGTCTACCATATTTAATAAATCAATAGAGTCAGGCAGAGTGCCAGAGTCATGGAAGGTAGCTAATGTGGTACCAATTTTTAAGAAAGGAGATAGATCACTTGCGTCAAACTATCGGCCAATTAGCCTAACGTCTATTGTGGGAAAGTTACTTGAATCAATAATTGCAAATACAATTCGTCTCCATCTTGAAAAGCATAAATTAATAAATGAGTCGCAACATGGTTTTACAAATGGCCGTTCATGTTTAACAAATTTGCTAACTTTTTATTCCAGCATAGTTGAGGCAGTTGATAGTGGTAAGGATTGTGATGTTGTGTACCTTGACTTTAGCAAAGCTTTTGATACAGTGCCACATGAAAGACTAATTAAAAAAATAGAAGCTCATGGTATTGGGGGTGCTATATTAACTTGGATTAGGGCATGGCTATTACAAAGGAAACAGAGAGTTAGTATAAATGGGGTTAAGTCAGAGTGGGATAATGTTGTTAGTGGAGTACCTCAGGGCTCTGTCCTGGGACCTCTGTTGTTTATAATATATATAAATGATTTAGATTCAGGTTTGAGTAGCAACATTTGCAAATTTGCCGATGATACGAAAATCGGTAGGGAAATTAATTCGGAGGAGGACTCACTATCACTTCAAGTTGATCTAGATAGGGTTTTGAAATGGTCAAATGATTGGCAAATGCAGTTTAATGCTGATAAATGTAAAGTTCTGAGGCTAGGTAATGATGATAGAGTTACAAAATACGAGCTAGATGGTGTTGAGATTGCGAAGTCGGATTTCGAAAGGGATCTGGGAGTTATGATTAGTAAGAATTTAAAACAAAAGGATCAATGCATGAATGTTCGTAATAAGGCGAATAGGACACTGGGATTTATTAATCGAAGCATTAGTAACAAGACACCTGGTGTGGTTCTTAAGCTATATCTTGCTCTGGTTAGGCCCCATTTAGATTATGCAGTTCAGTTTTGGTCGCCGTATTATAGAATGGATATAAATTCACTTGAGCGTGTCCAGCGTAGGTTGACTAAGTTAATTCCCCAAATTAGAAATCTTTCATATGAAGAAAGATTAACAAAGCTTAAGTTGCATTCACTGGAAAGGCGAAGAGTTAGGGGTGACATGATAGAGGTTTACAAGTGGATGAATGGACATAACAGGGGGGATATTAATAGGGTATTAAAAATATCAACACAAGACAGAACACGAAACAATGGGTATAAATTGGATAAGTTTAGATTTAGGAAAGACTTGGGTAAATACTGGTTCAGTAACAGGGTTGTTGATTTGTGGAACCAATTGCCGCGTAACATTGTGGAGGTGGGGTCCCTCGATTGTTTCAAGCACGGGTTGGACAAGTATATGAGTGGGATTGGGTGGTTATAGAATAGGAGCTGCCTCGTATGGGCCAATAGGCCTTCTGCAGTTAATAAGAACATAAGAACAAAGGTAACTGCAGAAGGCCTATTGGCCCATACGAGGCAGCTCCTATTCTATAACCACCCAATCCCACTCATATACTTGTCCAACCCGCGCTTGAAACAATCGAGGGACCCCACCTCCACCACGTTACGCGGCAATTGGTTCCACAAATCTACAACCCTGTTACTGAACCAGTATTTACCCAAGTCTTTCCTAAATCTAAACTTATCCAATTTATACCCATTGTTTCGTGTTCTGTCCTGTGTTGATACTTTTAATACCCTATTAATATCCCCCTTGTTATGTCCATTCACCCACTTGTAAACCTCTATCATGTCGCCCCTAACTCTTCGCCTTTCCAGTGAATGCAACTTAAGCTTTGTTAATCTTTCTTCATATGAAAGATTTCTAATTTGGGGAATTAACTTAGTCATCCTACGCTGGACACGTTCAAGTGAATTTATATCCATTCTATAATATGGCGACCAAAACTGAACTGCATAATCTAAATGGGGCCTAACTAGAGCAAGATATAGCTTGAGAACCACACCAGGTGTCTTGTTACTAACGCTGCGATTAATAAATCCAAGTGTCCGATTTGCCTTATTACGAACATTTATGCATTGATCCTTTTGTTTTAAATTCTTACTAATCATAACTCCCAGATCCCTTTCGCAATCCGACTTCGCAATCACAACACCATCTAGCTCGTATCTTGTAACTCTATCATCATTACCTAACCTCAGAACTTTACATTTATCAGCATTAAACTGCATCTGCCAATCCTTTGACCATTTCAAAACCCTATCTAGATCAACTTGAAGTGATAGTGAGTCCTCCTCCGAATTAATTTCCCTACCGATTTTCGTATCATCGGCAAATTTGCAAATGTTGCTACTCAAACCTGAATCTAAATCATTTATATATATTATAAACAACAGAGGTCCCAGGACAGAGCCTTGAGGCACTCCACTTACAACATTTTCCCACTCTGACTTGATTCCATTTATACTAACTCTCTGTTTCCTTTGGTATAGCCATGCCCTAATCCAGCTTAATATAGCACCCCCAATACCATGAGACTCTATTTTTTTAATCAGTCTTTCATGTGGCACTGTATCAAAAGCTTTGCTAAAGTCAAGGTATACAACATCGCAATCCTTACCACTATCAACTGCCTCAACAATGCTAGAATAAAAAGATAACAAATTTGTTAAACATGAACGGCCATTTATAAAACCATGTTGCGACTCAATTATTAATTTATGTTTTTCAAGATGAAGACGAATTTTATTTGCTATTATAGATTCGAGTAACTTTCCCACAATAGACGTTAGGCTAATTGGTCGATAGTTAGACGCAAGTGATCTATCTCCTTTCTTAAAAACTGGTATCACATTAGCAACTTTCCAAAACTCTGGCACTCTGCCTGACTCTATTGATTTATTAAATATGGTTGACAGTGGGTCACAAAGCTCCTCTTTGCATTCTTTAAGCACCCTAGCAAACACTTCATCCGGCCCTGGGGATTTGTTTGGTTTGAGTTTTACTATTTGTTTAAGAACATCCTCCCTGGTAACTGCTAAACTCGTCAACCTGTCCTCGTCCCCACCCACATAGACTTGTTCGGCTGAAGGCAGTTACCTTTGTTCTTATGTTTATGTTCTTATAATATCGCAGTACAACATCCGTACTGTCTGTAGACACTGTGTTACGTGCATGAAACTTGTGTACACATATGCAGCACATATTTACTATGTATCATGCTAATTTGTGTATATATACAATCTATTTACACACTATACACTGTCACACACTATACATTCACCATCAACATATTCAGAACACCGAGCATATTCAGAACATATTCAGAGCTGCTTCATATGGGCCAATAGCAGCTGCCTCGTATGGGCCAATAGCAGCTGCCTCGTATGGGCCAATAGCAGCTGCCTCTTATGGGCCAATAGGAGCTGCCTCGTATAAGAACATAAGAACAAAGGTAACTGCAGAAGGCCTATTGGCCCATACGAGGCAGCTCCCATTCTATAACCACCCAATCCCACTCATATACTTGTCCAACCCATGCTTGAAACAATCGAGGGACCCCACCTCCACAATGTTACGCGGCAATTGGTTCCACAAATCAACAACCCTGTTACTGAACCAGTATTTACCCAAGTCTTTCCTAAATCTAAACTTATCCAATTTATATCCATTGTTTCGTGTTCTGTCCTGTGTTGATACTTTTAATACCCTATTAATATCCCCCCGGTTATGTCCATTCATCCACTTGTAAACCTCTATCATGTCACCCCTAACTCTTCGCCTTTCCAGTGAATGCAACTTAAGCTTTGTTAATCTTTCTTCATATGAAAGATTTCTAATTTGGGGAATTAACTTAGTCATCCTACGCTGGACACGTTCAAGTGAATTTATATCCATTCTATAATATGGCGACCAAAACTGAACTGCATAATCTAAATGGGGCCTAACTAGAGCAAGATATAGCTTGAGAACCACACCAGGTGTCTTGTTACTAACGCTGCGATTAATAAATCCAAGTGTCCGATTTGCCTTATTACGAACATTTATGCATTGATCCTTTTGTTTTAAATTCTTACTAATCATAACTCCCAGATCCCTTTCGCAATCCGACTTCGCAATCACAACACCATCTAGCTCGTATCTTGTAACTCTATCATCATTACCTAACCTCAGAACTTTACATTTATCAGCATTAAACTGCATCTGCCAATCCTTTGACCATTTCAAAACCCTATCTAGATCAACTTGAAGTGATAGTGAGTCCTCCTCCGAATTAATTTCCCTACCGATTTTCGTATCATCGGCAAATTTGCAAATGTTGCTACTCAAACCTGAATCTAAATCATTTATATATATTATAAACAACAGAGGTCCCAGGACAGAGCCTTGAGGCACTCCACTTACAACATTTTCCCACTCTGACTTGATTCCATTTATACTAACTCTCTGTTTCCTTTGGTATAGCCATGCCCTAATCCAGCTTAATATAGCACCCCCAATACCATGAGACTCTATTTTTTTAATCAGTCTTTCATGTGGCACTGTATCAAAAGCTTTGCTAAAGTCAAGGTATACAACATCGCAATCCTTACCACTATCAACTGCCTCAACAATGCTAGAATAAAAAGATAACAAATTTGTTAAACATGAACGGCCATTTATAAAACCATGTTGCGACTCAATTATTAATTTATGTTTTTCAAGATGAAGACGAATTTTATTTGCTATTATAGATTCCAGTAACTTTCCCACAATAGACGTTAGGCTAATTGGTCGATAGTTAGACGCAAGTGATCTATCTCCTTTCTTAAAAACTGGTATCACATTAGCAACTTTCCAAAACTCTGGCACTCTGCCTGACTCTATTGATTTATTAAATATGGTTGACAGTGGGTCACAAAGCTCCTCTTTGCATTCTTTAAGCACCCTAGCAAACACTTCATCCGGCCCTGGGGATTTGTTTGGTTTGAGTTTTACTATTTGTTTAAGAACATCCTCCCTGGTAACTGCTAAACTCGTCAACCTGTCCTCGTCCCCACCCACATAGACTTGTTCGGCTGAAGGCATATTGTTAAGTTCCTCTTTAGTAAATACAGATACAAAATATTTATTAAAAATACTACTCATCTCTTCATCACTATCTGTTATTTGACCTGTCTCAGTTTTTAATGGACCTATCCTTTCCCTAGTCTTAGTACGATATAACTGAAAAAACCCTTTAGGATTTGTCTTTGCTTGCCCTGCTATGCGAACTTCATAGTTTCTTTTTGCTTTCCTTATCTCTTTTTTAACATTTCTAACCAGTTGTACGAATTCCTGTTCTAAAGTGACCTCCCCATTTTTAATCCTTTTGTACCAAGCTCTCTTTTTACCTATAAGGTTCTTCAAATTCTTTGTTATCCACTTTGGGTCATTAGTATACGATCTATTCAATTTGTATGGTATACTACGTTCCTGTGCTTTGTTTAGAATATTCTTAAATAAGTTATATATTGAATCCACATCGAAATCCCCATTTAAGTCACCTATCGCTGGGTTCATGTCTCGCTCCAAGACCGGCCCACACCCCATACCCAAGCCTTTCCAATCAATTTGACCCAAAAAATTTCTTAGGCTATTAAAATCAGCTTTTCGAAAATCTGGCACTTTAACAGAATTTTCTCCTACTGGTCTATTCCATTCTATGCTAAATCTGATTTCTTTGTGATCACTGCTCCCTAGCTCACTCCCTATTTCGATGTCATTAATTTGCGTTTCCCTGTTAGTTAACACTAAATCTAAAATATTATTTTCCCGTGTTGGTTCCTTAATGTGTTGCGTAAGAAAGCAATCGTCAATTAATTCTAGAAAATCTTCTGCTTCACTATTCCCTGTTTTGTTCAACCAGTTTATTCCGCTAAAATTAAAGTCACCCATGACATAAATACTGTTAGATCTAGATGCTCTAGATATTTCTTCCCATAGATGCTTTGCTTCCATTCTGTCTAAATTTGGTGGCCTATATATTACTCCTATTATAATATTATTAGCTTTTTCGTTTAATTCAATCCAAATAGTTTCTGTGTGTGGCTCTGTTTTGATTCCCTCTTTGAGACTACATTTCAAATTGTCCCTAACATATATGGCTACTCCACCTCCTCGTCTAATATATCTATCTGTGTGAAATAGTTTAAATCCATATATTTGATATTCAGCTAATAGTTCTCTATTTTCTACATTCATCCACGTTTCGGTAAGTGCAATAATATCTATTTTTTCTGTGCAGACAAGAGCATTTAATTCGTTAATTTTATTTCTTAGACTTCTACTGTTAGTGTAATATACCCTAAGTGAATTGTTATTTTGCGGACCTTCTCTTTCCCTGATCGTTTTGCCAATTCCTTTCTCCCACAAACACATACTTTTATTACCTCCTTCCTCCAAATCAATTCCCATACCTCTATCTACTAACAGTTTAAACCCAAACAAACACCTCTAACCACTTCTTCTAGCGAGTTCGCAACAGCAACAACCCCAGCTCTCGATAGATGCACCCCATCACGAGCATACATTTCATTTCTTCCATAGAAGTGTTCCCAGTTGTCTATGAAAGATATTGCATTTGATTTGCAATATCTTTCCAGCCGGCAATTGACACCAAGTGCCCTCGATATCCATTCATTTCCCACTCCCTTTCTTGGAAGAATGCCACATATGATCGGGATTCCTCCCTTGCTCCTAACTAACTCTATGGCTGTTTTATACCTCTGAATCAGTTCCTCACTCCTGACTCGACCAACATCATTTCCTCCCACGCTAATGCAAATAATGGGATTGTTCCCATTACCAGCCATAATATCATTCATGTTGTTTATAATATCACCAATGCCAGCTCCGGGATAGCAAACCCTTAACCTGTTCCCCCTATCTCTAGCACAAAACGTTCTATCCAAATACCTTATCTGGGAATCTCCCACAACTAATGTTTGCTTAGGTACTTCCTTTACTTTCTGAGGGGCCTGCGCTTCCTTTCTCTTCGTTGCTTTCCCTTTTGCGCGATCCACAGTCTCTCCACAGCACTCGTCCTCCAAAACGTCAAATGAATTTGAAGTTGCTATGGCGTTTGAAGGCGGCTTTATCAAAGTCTTCTTAAGGCCCCTGTCTTTCGCAACTCTCCAAGACGAGGTCCCTTTACTGCTGGTCTCCTCCTTCGTTACTTCTCGTTGTTTTTTAAGCTGACCGACCTCCTCCCGCAGAGAGTCCAACTCTGTCCTCAGGGCTCCCACTAGAGTCACCAGTTCCTTCACTACAACTTCCATATTGCTATGATAATATAACAACACTCAGGAGCTCCGGTTAACACAACCTCTCACTGTGACTTCACCTGACCGACTGACCGTATGGGCCAATATCGGCTGCCTCGTATGGGCCAATAACAGCTGTCTTGTATGGGCCAATAGCAGCTGCCTCGTATGGGCCAATAGCAGCTGCCTCGTATGGGCCAACAGCAGCTGCCTCGTATTGGCCAACAGCAGCTGCCTCGTATGGGCCAACAGCAGCTGCCTCGTATGGGCCAACAGCAGCTGCCTCGTATGGGCCAATATCAGCTGCCTCGTATGGGCCAACAGCAGCTGCCTCGTATGGGCCAATAGCAGCTGCCTCGTATGGGCCAATATCAGCTGCCTCGTATGGGCCAATACCAGCTGCCTCGTATGGGCCAATACCAGCTGCCTCGTATGGGCCAATATCAGCTGCCTCGTATGGGCCAATATCAGCTGCCTCGTATGGGCCAATACCAGCTGCCTCGTATGGGCCAATAACAGCTGCCTCGTATGGGCCAATAGCAGCTGCCTCGTATGGGCCAATAACAGCTGCCTCGTATGGGCCAATAGCAGCTGCCTCGTATGGGCCAATAACAGCTGCCTCGTATGGGCCAATAGCAGCTGCCTCGTATGGGCCAATAGGAGCATTTGGCCATGAACACATTCAGAACACCTCGAGTGAGAGCAGCCACACCCAGCCAGTCTCCCTCACTCCAACATCTTACTCGCCAACATTGCTCCTCCCACCATATTGTTATAGTTCTTATTACACATGTTATATATATATCTATCTACATGTTTTATTTACCAGAACTATTCAAGTAAGCCGGTATTGTGTCCAAACAGTACAGTGGCCACCATACACTGCATGAAAAATCACACAGCAGACGACGCTACGATTTCGTCACCTCCCTCACCAAAATAGCTCCTCTCAACATTCTCCTGTTGCTGTTCTTACACTATATACACACACTATATATACCCATGAACATATGTGTTGCCCATAGCGAACCACTAAGCTAGTATGGGGAGCAAAACAGGAGTGGCTGCCACACACACACAATGAGGCTACCTCAATTCTCGCTCTCCCTCCCTCATCAAAATTCCTCCTTCCACAATACTACGCACAACGCTAATTATAACCACAATCCTGCTATTATCACAATCCTGGTCACTAATTCCTGTAAATGAATAATTGACCACACGTTTATTTTGAAAAGGACCCTAAGAAATCATTTGAAGATTCCTAGATGAACGAAATAATGCTGTGGTGCTGTGGCTAGCGCTGTGAACATCGTGAACAGCATTGAATCACTGATATTTGAACATTGTACCCAGTCATTATCACACTCAGGCTCTAATATAACACTATCATAGCTAAATAATACAAGTTATATATATATTTTGACATTATTAGGCGATGCTGTGGTCACATGCTGAACAGCAGTGCTGTGCGCTCATGTTGCGAGCGCCAGCCTTGGTTGCTCACACACTACTGAGCCTCCCACACCCGGGAATGTGGACCACGATTTTTTTTAAAGATGGCGTCTGTTTACAAGAGCCCTGAGGAAGCTGATGTGAACCCCATGTAGCCGCGGGAGTTTTGAATGGAACGTGAAAAATACAAATACCCGGAGGCGCGTTGCGCAAACCAGACGTGAGCCTGCAGGCGTGTTGCACAGTTTAAGGATTAGTGTCCCCGCGGCCCGGTCCTCGACCAGGCCTCCACCCCCATGAAGCAGTCCGTGACAGCTGACTAACACCCAGGTACCTATTTTACTGCTAGGTAACAGGGGCATAGGGTGAAAGAAACTCTGCCCATTGTTTCTCGCCGGCGCCCGGGATCGAACCTGGGACCACAGGATCACAAGTCCAGCGTGCTGTCCGCTCGGCCGACCGGCTCCCTACATGCAAACATTGTCACGCTGTATAAGAATAAAGGTGACAGGGGCGACTGCAACAACTACCATGAAATCTCTCTCCTCAGTATTGTCGGAAAGCTGTTTGCTCGAGTCGCATTGAAGAGGCTCCAAGTACTTGCAGAGCGAGTCTATCCAGAATCACAATGCGGATTCAGAGCTGACAGTCCACCATCGACATGGTCTTTTCCCTCAGACAACTGCAGGAGAAATGCAGGGAACAGAAGCAGCCACTCTTCGTAGCCTTCATAGATCTGACGAAGGCCTTCGACCTCGTCAGCAGGAATGGCCTGTTCAAGATCGTCCCCAAGATCGGATGCCCACCCAGGCTCCTCAGCATCATCAGATCTTTCAATGAGAACATGAGGGGCACCGTGGTCTTTGATGGCCTAACATCAGACGCCTTTGACATCCGAAGTGAAGTAAAGCAGGGCTGCATACTGGCTCCAACCTTATTCGGGATGTTCTTCGCAGTTATGCTGCGGCACGCCTTCGGATCTGTCACGGAAGGCATTTACCTCTGGACCAGGTCGGATGGAAAGCTCTTTAACCTCGCCAGGCTAAGAGCCAAGACGAAGGTTCGGCTGAGGTGTCTGCGCGACTTCCTTTTTGCCGACGACGCAGCAGTCACTGCCCACTCAGCCGAAGACCTCCAATGGCTCATAACCCGCTTCAGCGAGGCCTCTCAGGCTTTCGGACTCACCATCAGCCTGAAGAAAACATAAGTCATAGGACAAGGAGTGGACTCCCCACCTGACATCGGCATCTCCGATTCCAAACTGGAAGTCGTTCACGACTTCGTGTACCTGGGCTCCACAATCTCTGACTCCCTCTCTCTTGATACGGAGCTAAACAAACGCATCGGTAAGGCATCTACTACCATGTCCAGACTGACAAAGAGAGTGTGGGCCAACAATAGGCTAACTGAGTATACTTAGATTCAGGTTTACAAAGCCTGTGTCCTGAGCACTCTCCTTTATGGCAGTGAGTCTTGGACACTCCGCGCCCGTCAGGAAAGACAGCTGAATGCCTACCACATGCGCTGCCTTCGACACATCTTGGACGTCACCTGGCAGTACAAGGTGACAAACAACAACGTCTTGGGGAGAGCAAGAATCACCAGCATGTACACAATGCTGAAACAGAGACGAATGCGCTGGCTCGGGCACGTTGTGCGAATGGGCGACGGCAGGATCACCCAAGGATCTCCTGTACGGAGAGCTGATGCAGGGAAAGCGTCCAACAGGCAAGCCCCAGCTACGGTACAAAGACGTATGCAAAAGGAACCTGAAAGCCTTGGACGTCGATTTTGCTATATGGGAGATATATGGGAGACACTGGCTGCAAACCGTTCAGCCTGGGGGCAGTCTGTTCAAAGAGGTCTCTCCAAGTTCGAGGAGTCACTTGCCAAGGAATCGGAGGCAAAGAGACAGAGAAGGAAAGCCGGTAGCCAGGAAGACAGACCAGAATCGGACTTCGTTTGTGCTCGGTGTGGGATGGACTGCCACTCTCGGATTCAACCCGTTCTCGCACTTTCGTATAGTCAATATTGACTTATTAAATATGTGCATATGTGACATACTAAACATACTAGTTTACCTTGAAAAGCTTCATAGAAAACACCGACCTTACCTAACCATCTTAGTATGTTAAGATAAGCATCTTATTGCTTCGTAATTACAATTATTACTTAACCTATTATAGGTATAGCAATAAGCATCTTATTGCTTCGTAATTACAATTATTACTTAACCTATTATAGGTATAGGTTAAGTAATAATTGTAATTACGAAGCAATAAGATGCTTATCTTAACATACTAAGAAGGTTAGGTAAGGTCGGTGTTTTCTATGAAGCTTTTCTAGGTAAACTACTATGTTTAGTATGTCACATAAGCACGTATTTAATAAGTCAATATTGACTGTAAGAAAGTGCGAGAACGGGTTGCTTGGATTGGCCTCATCAGTTACACCAGACGCTGCACCAGGAATGACAAATAGGGCGCAACTCCATAGTCTCTCGAAACTGAAGGATGCCTACTACTATAATCGGATCTGGGAGTCGTCGTCAGTCCCTGAGAACTGGCTCGATGCTGTTGTCCTCCCCGTTCGCAAACCAGGTTCTCTGGGAACATCCCCTAAGAATATTTGCCCTATTGCCCTCACAAGTTGTGTCTGCAAACTCTTTGAACGTGTGGTTAACGTTCGTCTGATGTGGTTCTTGGAACACCATCACCTCCTCTCCCCTTCTCAATTTGGTTTCCGCAAGTGTCACAGCCCAACACATGTCCTGGTGAACTTGGAGGTCTATATTCGTACTGCTTTTGCTGCGAAGACCTCCGTTGTTGCCGTTCTTTTTTACCTGGAAAAGGCTTACGACACCATTTGGCGATATCATATTCTATCCCAGCTTCATTCATTTGGCCTTCGTGGTCTTCTCCCTCTCTTTCTCCGCAGTTTCCTCTCTCGTCGTTCCTTTCGGGTGTGCCTTGGTACCGCTCTCTCTGCCTCTTTTCAGCAATACGAAGGTGTCCCCCAGGGTAGTGTTCTGAGCACTACTCTTTTTCTGGTTGCCCTCAGTGGTCTTCTTTCCTCTCTTCCTTCAGGCGTCTTCTCCGCTCTCTATGTCGATGATCTTACACTTTGCTGTCAGGGTGATGATTCGCCTCTCCTTCAACTCCGGCTTCAACTTGCGACTGATGCCGTGTCGTCTTGGGCCACCGATCATGGCTTCAAGTTCTCTACTACTAAGACTTGTGCCATGACTTTTACTCGGAAACCGGTCGTTCTTCGTCCCTCTTTGTCACTTTATGGTCATCCTCTTGAGTGCAAAGAATCTGCGAAGCTTTTGGGGTTATTCCTTTGACACTGGTTTGTCTTGGTCTTCCCAAAACTCTTACTTCCATGTTGAGTGCTCTAATGCCCTTACCCTCCTTTGGGTATTGTCCCATACTTCTTGGGGAGCGGATAGGCGCACTCTCTTCGCTTTAAATTCCTCTCTCGTCCTGTCTAAGTTCGCTTATGTTCCCTGTTCCCTGCTTACTCGTCTGCTTCTCCGTCTACTCTTCGCCGTCTTGATGCTTTGCACCATACTGGGCTGCGCCTCAGTTCTGGTGCCTTTTGTTCGACTCCCGTCCTCAGCGTGTATGTTGACACTGGCTTCCTATCTCTCCGGGACCGCCATGATCGCTACTGTCTTCGCTATCTAGCGCGGTCCTTGCAACATCCTTCCTCTCGCCTCTGTCGTGCTTTAACTTTTATCCCTCCTGCGGTTCCTGTTCCTCTTCACCACCTCCCTCTTTCTGCCCGGTTATCTCGCTTACAGGATTCTCTTTCCGTTCGTATTTCTAATATTTCTCCTAGTGTTGTTCCTTCTTTGCCCCCATGGAAAGTCCCCCTTCCGAAGTTTTGTATATTCTTGACCCGCATCACTAAAGCTTTTACCCCTCCTACGGTTCTAAAACGTTTTTTCCTTGAGCACTTTTCTTCTGGCTCCCGCTCCGTTTCCGTCTTCACCGATGGGTCTAAGTCTGCAGACGGTGTTGGCTACTCTGTTGTTTTTCCTGATTGCACTTATATGTGTCACTTACCTCCGGAGACTAGCATCTTCACAGCGGAGCTTTATGCTATTCTCTATGCTCTTTGTCTCCTGCTTTCTCGTTGTCAATCTTCCTTTGTAGTTGTTGTTGACTCTCGTAGTCCCCTCATGGCTCTCGGGTCCTTTAATCAGGTTCATCCAGTGGTTGTCGAGATCCGGCATTGGCTGTTTCTTGTTCACAGTAAATTTAAGTTGGTTGAGTTTTGTTGGGTTCCCAACCAAATTGGTGTCTCTTCAAATGAGCGTGCGGATGCTGCCACCAGGGAAGCTGTCCGCTCTTGTCTCATCATCACTATTTCTTGTAAAGGTATTCCTTATTCCGACTTTTACCCGGTTATCCATTCCTCCATCCTTACCCATTAGCAAGCTTGTTGGTCGTCTGTTACTGGTAACAAACTACGTACTCTTAAAAGTTGTGTGTCCACGTGGCCGTCCTCCTACCACCGTAACCGGCGATGGGAAACGGCTCTGGCAAGGTTGCGTATTGGCCATACTCGCTTAACTCATGGTCATTTGATGGAGCGCCGCCCTGCTCCTTATTGTCTTAATTGCATTGTTACCTTGAGGTTACCTTGAGGTGCTTCCGGGGCTTAGCGTCCCCGCGGCCCAGTCGTCGACCAGGCCTCCTGGTTGCTGGACTGATCAACCAGGCTGTTGGACGCGGCTGCTCGCAGCCTGATGTATGAGTCACAGCCTGGTTGATCAGGTATCCTTTGGAGGTGTTTGTCAAGTTCTCTCTTGAACACTGTGAGGGGTCTGCCTGTTATGCCCCTATGTTATTGTCCCTCTTACAGTCGTGCATATCCTTGTTGAATGTCCTGACTTCCGGGATGAGTGTGTCTTGTTTTCCGACCGTCCCCCACGGTTGCTTGCTTGTCTCTCGATAGTAATCTTGGTGACTCGGATACTTTTGATATCGTTCGCCTTATGCGTTTCTGTTCTTGTATTGGCATCCTTAGTGACATTTAGCGCCCTCTGATTATCCAGCACTTTTGATGGTGCTACATAGCCTTCCCGGTTTGGTGCCTTCTTTTGATAATTATTTACTTACTTCTGCCGCCTAGTTTCATTACTTTGCATTTACTTGGGTTGAACTTGAGCAGTCATTTGTTGGACCATTCATTCAATCTGTCCAGGTCATCTTGTAGCCTCCTACTATCCTCCTCATAATTTTTGCGTCATCAGCAAACATTGAGAGAAACGAGTCTATACCCTACGGGAGATCATTTACATATATCATAAACAGTATAAGTCCAAGGATTGACCCATTCGAGACTTCTCTTGTGACGTCTCGCCAATCTGAGACCTCACCCCTCACAGTGACTCGTTGTCTTCTGTTGCTTAGGTACTCCCTTATCCTCCCATATCACTCCAGCCTGCATCTCCAGCTTTTTCATTAGCTTCTTGTGTGGTACCATATCAAAGGCTTTCTGGCAATCCAAAAATATGCAGTCTGCCCATCTTTCTCTTTCTTGCCTGATTTTTGTTGCCTGGTCGTAGAATTCAAGTAACCCTGTGAGGCCCGACTTGCCATCCCTGAACCCATGTTGATGCTGTGTTACAAAGTTCCTTCGCTCCAGATGTTCGACCAGCTTTCTTCGCACAATCTTTTCCAACAGCTTCCATGGTATGCAGGTTAGGGACACTGGTCTGTAGTTCAGTGCCTCCTGTCTATCCCCCTTTCTTATATATCGGGACTACATTAGCTGCTTTCCAAATTTCTGGCAGTTCCCCCTGTTGTCAGTGATTTGTTAAACACTATGGAGAGTGGTAAGCACAGTGCTTTTTCTTCTTCCTTTAGTATCCAAGGGGAGATTCCATCTGGACCTATAGCTTTTGTCACATCCAACTCTAGTAACAACTTCCTTACTTCCACACTGGTAATCTCAAACTCTTCCAGTGGTTCCTGGTTAACTATTCCCTCACTTATCTTTGGAATTTCTCCTTGCTCTAAGGTGAAGACCTCCTGGAATTTCTTATTCAGTTCCTCACACACCTCCTTGTCGTTTGTAGTGAATCCTTCTGCCCCTATCCTCAATTTAATTTCCTGTTCCTTTACTGTTGTTTTTCTCCTGATGTGGCTGTGCAGCAATTTAGGTCGAGTCTTTGCCTTGCTCGCGATGTCATTTTCATATTGTCTTTCTGCCTCTCTTCTCATCCTGACATATTTATTCCTGGCACTCTGGTATCTTTCTCTGCTCTCAAGTTTCCTGTTATTCCTATAGTTTCTCCATGCCCTTTTACTTTGCTGCTTAGCCTGCCTACATCTCTGACTAAACCATGGGTTTCTCATCTTCATTTCGTTGTCTTCCTTTTTGTAGGAAATCCGACACACACGTAATAACATGAGTATCCCCTTAAAGAAAAGAGCAGGAGTGATTCCGTGACGTCATCGACGTCACGTATTTACATTACCCCTAAATCTTTCATACTACAGTCTAGTGGTTAAATTTAATAAAAAAGTGTTCACTACACCTGAATATAATTTTCAACACTAGGAATAAAGCTTAATACTCTATTCCTTAAACATAAATAGAACCATCAAACATTTGCATTCGTCTCCCTTTGGGAGCATCGTCACGTACACACTGGAACAATAACATCAGGACATGCTGTAGAGAGTCTTTCCATATAAGCTGATTTAATATGTTAGACACCCAGGCTACGTGTCAACAAGCGAGCAACCAGCAACACAGCCTCTCAACAACCACAGCAACAACAGTATCCGTCTTACCAAGTATTTACGCTTAATTGTGCACAGTTTATTCATAAATTGTTAGGCAGTTATGATGCATGGAGACCCCCCATAACAAGTACGTTTGCACAGCTTAACACCCTCATATTCCATGTCTTACCTGTACTTATATGTTTAGAGAAACATTATTAATTATTTAAACTCGGAAGGTAATTGTGATTTTGAGTAACAAGAAGCTGACCAGACAGTTGAGCCTTACATACAAATTATTACCTAGCTGTTCACCAAGCTTTGTAGCCTCCAGACACCCGCCATTACGTGGCACTCAGAGGCACAGGGCCACACCCATCTTTGATGCTACAATTACACAGCCTAAGCAGGCCCCTTCAACAGGAACAGCTGAGCCCTCCTTTTTGTAAAATACTGTAGCCATAGTTTAAGAATTAATTCATTATTTCTCTAATAATAGTAGATTAGACCACCATATGTGGTATGATTTATAAATAATATTTTGAATATAAAGTAAACAATTTGTGGTTTAAGAAGGCGCCATCTCAAAGTGGTTTAAGCTGCAAATTGTCTCACCAAGTATGTGAGAGAAATTCAGGCAGCTGAATCAGTACATACAGTCCACTCACTTACTTACTCAATTATTCCCTTGGTTAATTAACTAACTTATTACTAAGAACTAACTAAGAAAATTAATCAGATAAAAATTTATCTTATTAAAGTCAATTTAAAAAAGAATTAAGCTGCCAGGATTTTCCCACATATTATGGTCCTCAACAAACCAGATTCAAGATACTGATTAGGATCTATATATATATATATAGCATTAGTGCAATATTCACATGCATTAATTATAGCAGGAAGACACTGCTATACATTTTGCAATTTTCTAGCCTAACTTTTTCAATCTCTACAAATATTAAACAGAACTTACAACAAGCACTATTATTGTTCCGAGGCCTTTACCAAAAGAACAATTGTGCTTTTTCATTACAAGAGGTTGATAAGAGGCTAATTTACTCATAAATGTATATGCTTTTATAATTTTAAGTGTTTATATAAACATTACTTTTTATTGCACCATTACTGTAACAATTACTGCATGCCACATTATTTACAACTAATTCTTGCACAAGGGTAGGACATTTTAGGCTTGTACAGCAACCTAGTCTAATTTATTGTGCTAACCTGGTGTAAGGGTAAGCATTTTACACTTGTCTAGAGTTGAACATATATTACAACTTAGCAAGCACATATTTTTATGCAGACATGACAACCTGAGTTGTGTTGTCTACATAATATTACCTTAAGTATAGTAATTTAACTATAATCATTTCATCTTTGAGTGTTAACCTGTGTCTCTGTGCCAACCAAGAGTGATAAAAAAGGGCTAACTTGAGGAATTCCAGCATTGATGCAGGCTTACCACTCAAATTATAGTGTGTATGATCATATAGTGTATTTTTTAAATGATAAGCAGCTCTAGTTCGGAAACTAGGGGCTCTTCTAACTCATCAACCCGTTCTCGCAAATTTAATAAGTCAATATTGACTTATTAAATATGTGCATAGGTGACATACTTAACATAATAGATACCCTTAAAAAGATTCATAGAAAACACCGACCTTACCTAACCTACTTAGTATGTTAAGATAAGCATCTTATTGCTTCGTAATTACAATTATTACCTAACCTATAATAGGTATAGGTTAAGTAATAATTGTAATTACGAAGCAATAAGTTGCTTATCTTAAGATACTAACAAGGTTAGGTAAGGTCGGTGTTTTCTATGAATCTTTTTAAGGGTATCTATTATTATTAGTATATCACCTATGCACGTAGTTAATAAGTCAATATTGACTTTACGAATTTGCGAGAACGGGTTGAACTCATATGCCAGAAACAGCACAAATCACAGTCCAACAAGGCTAGCAAGTACTGCCAAGATGTGTACTGCCAAAAATGTAAAAGCGACCCTCACTGGCATGAAGGGCCACTTAACCCGACAGATCAAAAAATGTGAGGTTTTAAGTAATCAAACTCCAGTTAATTATGTAGAACTGAAAGGCTATTATAAGGTTGTAGAGACCAAATATGAGCATGTGCTCTTACAAATCCTGAAATATCAGGATATCCTCACCACCACCAGTATCAGTGAAGAGGCAATGGACGTTGTAATACAAGAAAATGCAGATTACGAAGATGCAATGCATACAAAGTTACAACACTTTGACGATTTAATAACCACACATAAGGCCAATACAAATATTGCAGCCACAGCTTCCCAAAACCAGACACAACCAGAAGTCAAATTGCCATCACTGAGTCTCCCAACTTTCTCTGGTACAGAGGACGAGAGTTGGGACAACGTCTGGAACAATTTGTTGATTCTGTGGATTCTAATGCCAATGTAGCAAAGACGACAAAATTTACATATTTACAGGATGTCTTAAAGAATGAAGCGTTACAGGTGGTTTGTAATTTGACCTTCACTGATGACGGTTATGACAATGCCGTACAGCTCATTAAGGATAATTATGCTAAGCCAGAAAGGACTATCAGACCCAGAAGCTGTTGGACATTAACCCTCCAAATAGTACAGCTGACTCACTCCAAGCCTGTAGATTGGAGCTTGAGTCCTTGCTCAAGGAACTTAAAAACAAGGTTAACCTAGACGAATCCGACTGGATAATCCAAGTCCATATGAAACGCAAATTACCCAGTGACGTACTGGATAAGATGTTTGTCTTATATAACAAATCTTCTCTGAGTGTAAAAGAGATAAGCGAATGTTTACGTTCCATCATAGAAAGACAAAGAGATAACCCAGATGGAAAAGCGCCATCTAAACCTTCGTCTACCACCAATAGTAAACAACAGAGTACAAACAGTACTCCAAACAAATCTAAAACGACTTACCCCTCCCAAAAGTGGAAATAAGGCAGTGTGGGCACATATGCAGTTGGTCCCTCCATACCTACAGTTAACACGTCACCCAAATCGGTGACTCCCCAAGATGCTGTTAACATCTGGAAACCATGTGTGTTCTGTGAACAACCACATTCCATATACTATTGCAAAGTTTACCCCGATCGCGCTACACGCATAAAACGACTCAAGGAGTTACGTAAATGTACCAAGTGTATAACGGCACATAATCCCGACACCTGTACAACTCAAATATGCACCTGTAATAGGTGCCATAAGGGTCAACACCATACAGCACTTTGTGGGGACTCAAGTACAAAGTCTGCCAAACCACAGGAGGAGGAAGGAACTACCACTTCAGTACAACTTTGTACTGTGTTACCTGACATAAGTGTCTTCTCAACTAGGTCTTATCATAAATCAGCTCTACCCACTGCTCAATTGATCATTAAAAATGCAGAGTTCAAAGCCACCTTACGTGGATTATTTGATCAAGGATCCCGAATGACTTTTATATCAAAGGAGTTGGTAGATGCCCTAAAACTCACACCTGTAAGAGAGACACGAATAGACATAGCAGGATTCCTGACTTACACAGGTTCCCGAGTCTTCAAGGTTATCTTGAGGTTATCTTGAGATGATTTCGGGGCTTTTTAGTGTCCCCGCGGCCCGGTCCGCGATCAGGCCTCCACCCCCACGAAGCAGCCCGTGACAGCTGACTAACACCCAGGTACCTATTTTACTGCTAGGTAACAGGGGCATAGGGTGTAAGAAACTCTGCCCATTGTTTCTCGCCGGCGTCCGGGATCGAACCCGGGACCACAGGATCACAAGTCCAACGTGCTGTCCGCTTGGCCGACCGGCTCCCCAATTGTACCCGGTACAATCTCCCCGGTTGTACTACCTCTGGTAGTACAACCTAAAGTACGTTTACGAGGTTATGTATGAACGATACAAGCTCTGGTAGTAGATAGATTCCCAACAGACCTGTATGAATATGGTCTAGGGACAACAGCCTAATTCCTGAAAGAAAAGGAATCCATTTGGCTGATAAAATCACATCAGACAACCTTTCCAATAGTGGAATCCTTATGGGATCAGATGTCTACCATACGTTTATCAAAGGAAAGGAAGAAAAACAAGGAATGAACTTGTTACCATCTGCAGGTGGCTATTTGCTAACAGGCCCAGTTTTACGACTGAAGCAACCTGCACCTGTAGACCACCAACATGCCAACCCAGTAATTGTTGCATGAATAGGAGAACAGTCTCCACTGCAATTCCGAGACATGTCAGAGGATGAGCTTGATCCCCCTGTACATAAGCAATGGGACCTGGCAACTCTCGGCATTGTCCCTGAACAACCTAGCCCAGATGACGACTGGACTTACAAACAATACCTGGACTCGGTTATCTGTAGAGATAATCAATACTGGGTTAGGTTACCATGGAAGCTGAATCACCCTCAGCTACCCGTCAACCATTTTATTGCACAAAACCAATTAAGATCACAGGTGTTGTGCTTACAAAGACAGCCTGAGAACTTGAAGTTGTATCATGAAATAATACAGAAGCAACTCGATGACAAATTTATCGAAGTTGTCACTAATGATAACCTAAAGGAAGGGCACTACCTGCCACACCATCCTGTACTGAAAAATTCTGCTACTACCCTATTACGGATAGTATTTAATTGCAGCACTAAGACAAGGCAGAGTAGTGTTTCGTTAAATGACTGCTTTCAAACTGGCCCTAGCCTGACACAAAGTCTATACGATGTGCTGTTAAAGTTCCATATTGGGACTTACGCATATACGGCCGACATCAACAAGGCTTTCCTTAGGGTAGGTCTCCAAGAAGAAGATAGGAACTACAAAAAGTTCCTATGGATCAAGGATCCTAACGATCCAAACAGTGAATTAATCACTTACAGGTTTGCGTCTGTTTTGTTCAGGGCCACTTCTTCACCGTTTCTGCTTCAAGCTACCTTAAATACGCACTTGAAGAAGTTCAATAGCCCAAACAAAACAGAAATTAGTAATAACTTGTATGTGGATAATTTTCAAGGAACAACCAGCAGTGAGAGTAAACTGTTGAACATATACCATGAGGCCAATCGAGAATTAATGCGAGCCAATATGCCTCTCCAGTCGTGGGTCTCCAACAATGCCAAATTAAATCAACTGATCGCAACTGAATTTCCTGACTACCAGGTACCCGAGAGGACAGAAGTAGTAGGCGTTGAATGGAATACGACAACGGATCAGTCGACAATCAAGTCGGTGGAGCCAGATACCACTAACTTAACAATAAGAAAATTACTCTCACAAGTCAGCAAACCCTTCGACCCATTAGGACTATTAAGTCCAATCATAATTAATGGAAAGTTGATAATGCATGAATGTTGACAACAAAAGATAGGCTGGGATGATCTTCTAACACCTACCTCACAAGAAAAATGGCAAGGACTAGTGAAAGATTTAAGTATCCTCGAGTCTGTCAAGTTCCCTCAGAACACAGTAGTAAATGAAAAAGAACCAATTAAGCTACATGTATTTTGTGATGCCTCAGAAAAGGCTTATGGCACAGTAACTTACCTGATCTCAAATGGGCAAGCCAATTGGCTCACATGAAAGGCCAGAGTGGCATCTTTAAAGAAAAGATCATTGCCACAACTGGAATTAACAGCCTTACTGCTAGGTGTAAGATTGGCTCATTATCTGATCAAGGCCTTAAGCAACATCCTCTTTGAAGAAACAGTGGTATGGTCAGATAATGAGGCAGTTCTACAGTGGGTTAAAAACAATAACAGTAAGAATCCTCACGTGAGTAACTGCGTTAAGGAAATACGAGAGTTGTCAGCAGGGTATAAACTAAGATATGTACCCACCAAAGAGAATCCAGCTGACTATCTCTCCCGAGGCCTGACTTTACGGCAATTAACAAAGGCAGAGATGTGGTTCAATGGACCTCAGTAGCTAATCAGCAATCAGTGACCTAAACAAAAGCCACAAGTCATTGTGACCAATGTCACTGTTCCCACTGAGAACCCAGAACTACCTTGGACTTTGGTAATTGATCCTACTAGGTACTCTGAACTGAACAAACTAATAGGTGTCACCCAAGTAGTGTTTGATTTTCTAAAGAAAATAGGAATCAAGCATAAATTCCCTAGTGCCCTAAGGTACTGGGTCAAAAGAGCTCAGAAAGGCAGGTTTGGGACATAATTTGACAATGTTCCTAAGAAGCTACAAAATGATCTGGGTCTCTGGTTAGACACCGACAATTATAACATAATCAGATGCGGAGGACGCTTACAGCATGCTGACATAGATCTGGAAGCAAAAAATCCAATATTGCTTCCTCGTCACAACATAGTAAGCAAACTAATTGTGTTACACATACACAAATATAGCACTCTGCATGGTGGGGTATTAGATACTCTCACAGACTTAAGACAACAGTACTGGCTACCCCAAGGTAGGCAGACAGTAAAATCAATAATTAAATCCTGTGATATTTGGCAGAGATACGATGCCAGAGTGTGTCCATATCCTGGCCCTCCTCCACTTCTGAAGGAACGAGTTGTACATATTCGTCCCTTTGAGACTGCAGGAGTAGATTTCACAGGAGCACTGACACTAACAGGCACCAAGGACAAAACCCCAGTAAAAGCCTATATCTGTCTTTTTACTTGTGCCACAACAAGGGCAGCCCATCTAAAAGTGATTCCCGATATGAGTGCCGAAGCATTTCTACAGGCTTTCCGCAGGTTTGCTTCACGTAGATCCTGTCCTAAGTTAATGATCTCAGACAATGGGTCCTACTTAGTGGCACGAGAAACATGTCTGAGGAAAATCTGGACACAAACGAAGGTACGCACGGCCCTAAATCAGGCAGTGCCAATGGAAATTCATACCTCCCAGAGCACCATGGCACGGAGGCTTCTATGAACGCATGATTGGTATGGTGAAACGTTCTCTATGGAAAACCCTACACTGCCAGAAGATTGACCTACAGGAGCTCCAAACCGTAGTCATAGAGATAGAAGCACGAGTTAATAACCAATCGCTTACCTACCTCTCTGATGATGTTTTGCAACGTGAACCATTAAGTCCAGCTCATTTGATGTATGGGAGACCTCTCAGCCCCCTTGTGTCCCTTACGGATGAGGAACCAAAGGATCCTTCATATGTCCGAAAGAGTGATTTAGTTCAACGTTTCAAACAACTATCAGGGGTGATAAGTCGGTGGAATGACGTATGGACTCGAGAATACCTTACTGCTCTGAGGGAGTATCATTACGGGGCAAACAACCACTACAACAGAATTAACTTGAACCCTGGTGACATAGTTCGGGTGGACAGCGATGGGCCACGCTCAGAGTGGCCTATGGGCCTAATAGTCTCTGTTCATCCAGACAGCCAGGGCATCTTGAGAATAGTGAAAGTAAAATGCTGAGGCAACACTTCTCTCAAAACATTAAAGAAATTAGTTCCTTTAGAACTGGCAGGAAAAGAAGACATTCAACGACTTCCAGCACCCGATATGCCATATGGGGCATACGTCCCCTAAGGACTGCAGCAGAACAATGTAAACTCAAATTAAAGCAGCACTACAGTTCTGAAGGAGAAGAATAAAGTGATCGCAGTCCTTACCGGGACTTCGACCCGTGTTCTTTCCCCCTGGAATTATGTCGGAAATCCGACACACACGTAATAACATGAGTATCCCCTTAAAGAAAAGAGCATGGGTGATTCCGTGACGTCATCGACGTCACGTATTTACATTACCCCTAAATCCTTCATACTACAGTCTAGTGTTTAAATTTAATAAAAAAGTGTTCACTACACCTGAATATAAATTTCAACACTAGAAATATAGCTTAATACTCTATTCCTTAAACATAAATAGAACCATCAAACATTTATGTTCGTCTCCCTTTGGGAGCATCGTCACGTACACACTGGAACAATAACATCAGGACATGCTGTAGAGAGTCTTTCCATATAAGCTGATTTAATATGTTAGACACCCAGCGAGTCAAGCGAGCAACCAGCAACACAGCCTCTCAACAACCACAGCAACAACAGTATCCGTCTTACCAAGTATTTACGCTTAATTGTGCACAGTTTATTCATAAATTGGTAGGCGGTTATGATGCATGGAGACCCCCCATAACAAGTACGTTTACACAGTTTAACACCCTCATATTCCATGTCTTACCTGTACTTATATGTTTAGAGAAACATTATTAATTATTTAAACTCGGAAGGTAATTGTGATTTGGAGTAACAAGAAGCTGACCAGACAGTTGGGCCTTACATACAAATTATTACCTAGCTGTTCACCAAGCTTTGTAGCCTCCAGACAGCCACCATTACGCGGCACTCAGAGGCAAAGGGCCACACCCATCTTTGATGCTACAATTACACAGCCTGAGCAGGCCCCTTCAACAGGAACAGCTGAGCCCTCCTTTTTGTACAATACTGTAGCCATAGTATAAGAATTAACTCATTATTTCTAAAATAATAGTAGATTAGACTACCATATGTGGTATGATTTATAAATTGTATTTGGAATATAAGGTAAACAATTTGTGGTTTAAGAAAAAGCCATCTCAAAGTGGTTTAAGCTACAAATTAAGTGCGCGGTGAGACCCAAATGTGTATACTCGTTCCAGCTTTCTCACCTTAATTCTCGTGCTACGTCGCTCGTTTTGGTATCATTGTGTTCGCAATTAAATTCCTTACAGGTGTGTATAAATATAACGTCCAAAAGCCTGGCGTGACTCCCAACAGCAAAGCCTAAAGTCGGCAAAATATACCCGTGAGCGCACAAAATCAGTAACATGTGCATACCCGTTCCATTTTTCTCACCTTATTTCTCGTGCTACGTCGCTCGTTTTGGTATCATTGTGTTCGCAATTAAATTCCCTACAGATGTGTATGAATATAATGTACAAAAGCCTGGAGTGCCTCCCCACAGAAAAGCCTAAAGTTACCCGTGAACGAGCATCAATTTGTACACTGCAACCTAATGTATATACTCGTTCAATTTGATAACATCAAATTTCGTGTTACGTCCTTCATTTTGGTATCAAATTGTTCGCAATAAAAAGGCGCGTATTTTAAAACTAGTCCCAGAATAATAGAGCAATAATTGGAATTTTGACAAATATTTTAATTCTGGACGCTCATCATCACAAAATTATTTATATCTTTCCAGTGTTCTGATAAATTTTTGTGTTACATCTTTCATTTTGGTATCAAATTGTTTGCGACCTAAAGGCGCGCATTTTAAAACTAGTCCCAAGATAATAGGACAATAAATAGAATTTTAACAAATATATTAATATTTTGACCAAAAGCCTATTTATAATCTTTCAAGTGTTCGGACATCAAGTTTCATGTTATATCTTTCATTTTGGTATCAAATTGTGTGCAATTTAAAGGCGCTTATTTTAAAACCATTACCAGATTGATCTGATAAAATTTAAATTTTTAACAAATATTTTAATGAGTGACTCAGCGCCGCGTCGTCGGTGAGGAATCGGGAGAAAAATGAGTGACAAGAGGTTCAGTCGTTGGAACGCGAAAGTGTATATTAACCGCTGTGTTGTTGTTGTCATACTCTTGACTTGGTCTTCTGTCATTTGGCGAGAGGGTTGTATATCACTGCTACTACTATTTTTGGTCCTCCCATTGTCATGATGCCTGATATGTAGTCTCTGAATCTATTTCAGCCCGGGATGACCATCTCCTTGAAACTCCATTCCTTTCTTATTAGTAGGGCCACTCCACCTCCTCCATTTCCCTCCCTATCTTTCCTTATTACAGTGTAGTCCTGCGGAAACACCGCATTCATTATGATTCCTAGGAGTTTTGTTTCTGTGAGTTCGATTACATCTGGGTTCACTTCTTGTGCTCTTTCTCTTAGTTAACTTGCCTTGCTTGTGATCCCATCTATGTTCGAGTACATCACCCTGAAACTGACTCTCTTCTGCCCCTTCACAGATCCTATTGCTTCCCCTGAAGCGGGGAAACAGGAAGGAATCGGGATGGGAGGGCCAATGAAGGGGGACCTGGGGGATCTGGGTTGTGTGGGGGCTGGGAGGATCCGGTAAGGGGAGGGAGGTGTAGGGGGGCAGGCTTGAGGGGGGTTGGGGAGAAAAGAGAGGCTTGGGGTGGATGCTTTTGGGGGGTGGTTGAAAGGGATAGGCTTGGTGGAGTGGGTGAGAGGGGGGAGGCTTTGGGGAGTGTGGGAGAAGGATCGGCTTGGGTGGGTGTGGTAGGAGGGATGGGAAGGAATGGGGGGGGGCAAAACAGGGAGATCTTGGGGGGGAGGAGGTTGGGGGAAAGGGAGTGCTGAGTGGGTTGAGGAAGAAGGGAAGGCTTAGGAGAGTCGAGGAGAAGAGGGGCTCAGGCGGGTGGGGGATACTGGAGAGTTTAGGGGGGGGAATGGAGGGCTTGGGGTGGGGGAGAAGGGAGGGCATGGGGGATTAGGGAGGGTTGGGGGGGGGGGAGATGGAAGATCCTGGGGAGTTGGGGATCGGGGGGAGGGCACCCATGGTGGGTCAATTGGGCACCAGTGGTTAGGGCAGGTAGGGCATCTATTGGGTGGAGAATGGAGGAGGTGCTTCTCTCACTATGTCTGTTGAGCTGCTGTTGGAAGGTTCCCTGCTCCCCTCTGGGATTGTAGGGCTCAGGGTTGTGGCTCCCTGATTCCTTTCTCTCTCCCTGTGCTCCCTCCTAGTGGCTGCTGACCTCTTTCTCTCACCCCTAGTCATATCCCTCTGAAGGAATACTTTTTTTGAACTTCTGTACATTTGCTAGTCTGCTCATCCTTGCTAACAAGTCCTCTTTTGTTTTGTGTGTGTACTTACCTAGTTGTGCTTGCGGGGGTTGAGCTCTGGCTCTTTGGTCCCATCTCTCAACTGTCAATCAACTAATGTACAGGTTCCTGAGCCTACTGGGCTCTATCATATCTACACTTGAAGCTGTGTATGGAGTCAGCCTCCACCACATCACTTCCTAATGCATTCCATTTGTCTACTACTCTGACACTGAAAAAAAAATTCTAACGTCTCTATGGCTCGTTTGGACACTCAATTTCCACCTGTGTCCCCTAGTGTGTGTGCCTCTTGTGGTAAATAGCCTGTCTTTATCTACCCTATCAATTCCTCTGAGAATCTTGTATGTGGTGATCATGTCCATTCTAACTCTTCTGTCTCCCAGTGACGTGAGGTTTAATTCCCGTAGTCTCTCCTCGTAGCTCATACCCCTCAGTTTGGGCACTAGTCTGGTGACTAACCTTTGAACTTTTTCCAGTTTAGTCTTATGCTTGACTAGATATGAACTCCATGCTGGAGCCGCATACTCCAGGATTGGTCTGACATATGTGGTATACAAAGTTCTGAAAGATTCCTTACATAGGTTTCTAAAGGCCGTTCTTATGTTAGCCAACCTAGCATATGCCGCTGATGTTATCCTCTTGATATGAGCTTCAGGGGACAGATCTCGCGTGATATCAACCCCCCAGGTCTTTCTCTCTCTCAGACTCTTGAAGGATTTCATCTCCCAAATGATACCTTGTATCTGGTCTCCTGCTCCCTACACCTATCTTAATTACATTGCATTTGCTTGGGTTAAATTCTAACAACCATTTGTTCGACCATTCCTGCAGCTTGTCCAGGTCTTCTTGAAGCCTCTAGCTGTCCTCTTCTGTCTTAATCCTTCTCATAATTTTGGCGTCGTCAGCAAACATTGAGAGGAATGAGTCTATGCCGTCTGGGAGATCATTTACGTATATCAGAAACAGGATAGGTCCAAGTACAGAGCCCTGTGGGACTCCACTGATGACTTCACACCAATCTGAGGCCTCACCTCTCACGGTAACTCTCTGCTTCCTATCGCTTAGGTACTCCCTTATCTACTGGAGCGCCCTACCAGTTACTCCTGCCTTTTTCTCCAGTTTATGCATCAGCTATTTATGGGGAACTGTGTCAAAGGCTTTCCGACAATTCAAAAAAAAAATACAGTCCGCCCATCCTTCTCTTTCTTGCGTAATCTTTGTCACCTGATCGTAAAATTCTATTAAACCTGTAAGGCAAGATTTACCCTCCCTGAACCCATGTTGATGGGTTGTCACGAAGTCCCTTTTCTCCAGATGTGTTATTAGGTGTCTTCTCACGATCTTCTCCATCACTTTGCATGGTATACAAGTTAAGGACACTGTCCTGTAGTTTAGTGCCTCGTGTCTGTCACTCTTTTTGTTTATTAGGACTGAATTAGCAGTCTTACATATTTCTGGTAGGTATCCCGTTTCCAGTGACCTACTGTACACTATGGAGAGTGGCAAGCAGAGTGCTCCTGCACACTATTTCAATACCCCATGGTAAAATTCCATCCGGGCCAACAGCCTTTCTGATGTCACAGGTGCCTCTTAACCTCATCTCTAGTAATTTCGAACTCTTCCAAGGTCGCCTGGTTTACTGCCACCTCTCCTAGCGCAGTGACCTCTCCTCATTCAATTGTGAAGACCTCCTGGAACGTCTTGTTGAGTTCCTCACACACCTCTTTGTCATTCTCTGTGTACCTGTCCTCACCCATCCTAAGTTTCATCACCTGTTCCTTCACTGTTGTTTTCCTCCTGATGTGACTATGTAGTAGCTTTGGCTCGGTCTTAGCTTTATTAGCTATATCATTTTCATACTTTTTCTCAGCTTCTCTCCTCACACTAACATACTCGTTCCTGGTTCTCTGGTATCTCTCTCTCTACTGTCTGGTGTTCAGATATTTCGGAAGTTCCTCCACGTCCTTTTGTTCAGTTCCTTTGCTTTCATACATGCCCTATTAAACCATGGATTCTTCTTTTGCATCTCGTTTTTTTCCTGTTGGGCCGGGATAAACCTGTTTACTGCCTCTTGACACTTTTGTGTGACATAGTCCATCATGTCTTGTACTGACCTAGTTGTGAGTTCTGTGTCCCATGGGATATCCCCTAGGAATTTTCTCATCTCCTCATAATTTCCCTTTCGGTATGCCAGCCATTTGTTTCCCAGTACTTTTTGGGGGAGATAATTCCTAGCTCTACCAGGTACTCAAAGATCTATACACTGATCACTCATTTCCAAGGGGGCTTCCAACTTAACTTCCCTTATATCCGACTCATTTAGGGTAAATATCAGATCAAACATAGCTGGTTCATCCTCTCCTCTCATTCTTATCGGTCCCTTGATGTGCTGGCTTAGAAAGTTTCTTGTTGCTACGTCCAGCAACTTAGCTCTTCATGTGTGTCTGGTCCTCCATGTGGGTCTCTGTTCTGCCAATCTATCTTCCCATGGTTGAAGTCTTCCATGATTAGTAGTCTGGATCCGTTCCTGCTAGCTACAGAAGCTGCTCTCTCTGTAACAAGAGAGCAGTACATAGTAGTACAACAGAAACATCATAGCAGGATGAACAAGCCACATGGAGCATGAACAACCCACAGGCACGGCGCCAGGCAGGCGGCGCCAGACAATGGAAAAGTTACACCTCTGTACAAGTTAACCATGGGGACAGGTCAACGGTCACCGAGTCACGAGGAGGTCAGAATTGATGCCGTCATGATAATCTACAGGGATTAACTCCTCCTTATCAAATGCAAACCCTCATGTTCAGCTGGAGAGCAGGAGATCATAGAAGAAAACAGTAGAGTGGGTGAAGCCCAGTAGGACGGTGTGAGTGGACTCAGGGAGGGAACATCATCTCCAGGAGAACTGTGGAACACCCTACGATTAAGTACGGCTCCATTGAACTAAAGTTCCTCATTCAGTACGCTTTGCCTCTGGTAGGGAATATAGTTAGGGAGTATCTATTTAATTATTTCAAATAAAGTCATATATTGTCAAGAGTTATTAAATGTATATTATTGGTTCCTTGTCGTAGTGATATTGGGCCTACTTTGCCCTAGTGACCTAGTGTCCTTAATTATCCAGTACTCCTCCCCCCCACCCCCATCCGTCCCTTGTTGAGTTGTTAGTATTGGGTGTGTCCCGCCTCATTCTTGTGTACTCTATAGTTCCCAAGTGGTCAGGATTATTCGAGTGACAGGCCAGGATCCTTGTACCATTCAATTGTCCCCTACACCTATACTGGTAGGTTTATACCATCTGCAATGCCTACGAATCTAACTCCGGTCCCCTGTCCAGTAACTCAGGGTGGTGGCAGCGTCACTCGGTAACTCATACGAAGGCTGTGACTGAATTTTTCTATCTTTTTATCTCACTCTCCCTCACTAGTTTCTCCCTCTCCCTCACTAGGTTCTCACTCTTCCTTGCCCTCACTCGCTCTCGTTCTCCCTCCCTTGCTCTCGTTCTCGCTCTGCCTCATTCTTCCTCAATCTCTCTCTCTTTGCCTCATATTCTCATTCTCTCTCTCTCTCTCTCTCTCTCTTTGCCTCATATTCTCATTCTCTCTCTCTCTCTCTCTCTCTCTCTCTCTCTCTCTCTCTCTCTCTCTCTCTCTCTCTCTCTCTCTCTCTCTCTCTCCTTCCTTTGTTTCTGGTTTACGTCCTCGTATGACGGCCCGAGAATTAACATCTTACATGATCGGTAGAGCATCCGTTATTACCATAGAAGGAGCGGAGATTGCACGGTTATTTCAGTGGTAGTAGCGGGCTGAAAATGTTCTTTCTAACGTCCCTTCTTTCTAACGTGTGCGCGTGTGCGCGCATGTGGGTGCATGTTTGCGTGAGCGTGTGTGTGTGTGTGCGCGTGTGTGAGCGTGTGCCTCTAACTAGCTGGCAAACTAGTTTGCTTGCAGAGTTAATAGTTTCGGTTTGTTTATTTTCTTGCAAGAGAGTTTCTTTGCTCTTTCGGTGTGAAGGTTGCGTGTTACCAGCTAGTTGCTTCTTTTGGTTCGCTTATACTTCTGGGCTACTGCCCCCGTCGATTGCGGAATAAGATAATACTTTAAATGAAAAGTGCTCATACGCCATCGCTCCCTGCGCTTCTCTGAGGGGACCAGGGTCTAGATTCACGAAGCAGTTACGCAAACAATTACGAACCTGTACATCTTTTCTCAATCTTTGGCGGCTTTGTTTACAATTATTAAACAGTTAATGATCTCCGAAGCACCAGGAGGCTGTTTATAACAATAACAACAGTTGAATGGGAAGTTTTCATGCTTGTAAACTGTTTAATAAATGTAACCAAAGCCGTCAAAGATTGAGGAAAGATGTACACGTTCCTAAGTGCTTGCGTAAGTGCTTTCGTGAATCTGGCCGCAGGTTCTTGCTCGTGGTCCTCGGAAGGCTCAGAACTCCAAGTAACTGTTGACTCCAAACTAATAAAGCACATATCAGTTCGGGTAGCTTCAGGGAGCTGACGGGGTTCTCCCCAGAAAATGCAATTCATTATTTAACACACAATTAGAGAATGTGGTCGAAGTATTTTTACGATGAAAATTTACCTTGCATGCATATTGGGGTGTTGTCCCAGCCGTTCCATGTACAATTGACTGAACGTGTCTGAGACTTGAGTTTAGGGAAGTAGAGATTTCCAAGGCAGTTTGCTGTGACATTTTTGTTAACTGTCCACATGTTGTCCACCCAATTGGTTGTTGCATTAGTCACATTTGGCGCCTCCAGACACACTGCAGGAAGAAATAAATTAATGCTAAAGCCACACATTTAAGACATGAAAACCCGCCACATTTTGGCCCAGCAAGGACACAAACTTTACACAAAATTGAGATTTGGTAATTTGTTCCAGACATACTACTGTAACTTATTTATTTAAGTATGGGTAACTAAACATTTGCAGGATGAAGGGCATTAAAAAATCAATCAGAAAAAGTAAGAAAAATATTTCTCCGAATGGTACAATGCTTGAAGAGGGAATAGGAGTAAAATAGTTAGTGAGAGAAAAGATTTTAGTGCGAGGAAAAGTGCTAGGACTTAGCCCAGCAAGCTGAGAATGTTGTCAATAGAGGTGTTGGAAAGTTAAGCACTCTCATGACATTGGAATCATGGATGCCCTGCTCAAGGTATTGGTAGTCGGCACACATTGAAGTACCTCACAAAAAAACAAAATGTCTTATTAGGGGTAATTATATTAGAAGCATAATGTATAAATTGACATGAATTGAGGTTACTGGTTGGTACTGTACTGTTTAATTTCGATGAGGTTGTGATTTTTTGGGTTCTTCAGAGTGTGAGTGTGTCGAGGAATACTGTGGTGTTCATGATATATTGTTAGTCTGTAGGAACAAATCCACAACGGCCGTGATAAGGGTCCGTGAGGATCCCAGACGCTCCAGGAGCGCCTGAGATCCTCTCGGACGTAGGTACGAACCCTCATCACGGCCTTTGTGGATTTGTTTATTTGATGCATCACGCTATTGTGATTTATGCGTGTAGTATTGATCTGTATACTTGCTTGTCTGTCATGTGCTTCCAGCATATGTTAATGGGCTGCATGTTTCCTCTGATTCAGAGACTTTCATTGGGGAAATTATTGCCAGTGAGAGTTTAATATCCACTTCAGAGCTCTGTTTTCTATGTATTGTAGTTATGTATTGTTTATATTAACTGGTAGTGAGTTGGTATACTCACTGTCGGGCGACAAGGAGCCGGTATAATAATTTTATTAATTAAATTATTTTATAATTCACTGTGTCGGGGGACAGGAAGCCAGAGTGTATTCATACACAATAGGCTTTATATCGAGGTTCCCCTCCCCCCAACCCCGGGTCGAATTACTGACCCCGCCCAGGATGCCACCCCACAACAACCTGATTAACTAAGAAGCACCTACTTGCTCCTAGGTGAACAGGCCCATTAGGTGAAAAGAACTGTGCCCATCCATTTATATCCCGCCTGGAATTCGAACCCGGAATTCTTGATTGTGCGTCGAGAATGGTCCCAGTAGTACAGTCGGGTTCAACATACAACCGGGTATGTAATAAGTGGCCAAATTAGGGTTTATACAGGTTTATCTTTTGTGTATTTGGCCGTTTCGACGTTTGTACCGTTATCTGAGTGAGTTAAGTGCTGAGATTCGTTTGGGTGACGTGAGTATTTATTCTAAGGCTGTTATCAAGTTTTAAATTAAACATTGTGGTAGTTTTGGGAAGATGAGTATGTAGGCACAAGAGGTCGCAAGTATAATTTAATTGGAAATGTGTTTTTGCATTTGTTATACAAAAGGTATGTTGTGTTAAAGGAAAGATTAGTTAAGAAAACACACAACTGGAACTGAGGAGTAAAATGTTACTTGTTATTCTTCCTGTTCAAAAGTAATACCATCTGCAGATGAGGAGTCACAATAACGTGGCTAAAAAATGTTGACCAAACCAAACACTAGAAAGTGAAGAGACGACGACGTTTCGGTCCGTCCTGGACCATTATCAACTCGATTGTGATGAGAGGAAGATTGATAAAGATTAAGCCACCCAAGAGGTGGCACGGGCATGAATAGCCCGTGAGATGAGAGGAAGGAGGCAATGGCAATAAACAGGCAAGAGAGAGGTGAGGAGAAGGAAATCTTAGAGGAAGAGAAAACAAAACAACAGGAACGGAAGGTAAGGTGTAATAAATTTTGTAATAAGAATAAGAAAGGGATTGTAAGAGAAAACAAGGGAAAGAAAAAATAGAGAGATAAAAGGAAGAGGATAGGCTTATGTTAGGTCATGTTTGTTAGAAACGTGACCTAACATAAGTTTGGTAGAAGCAATACCATCTGTTTGTTACTGTATCATTTCTCTCAAGGTATTTTACTCATTTGGTTTTAACGTGTGTGTAATTACCTAAGTGTAGTTACAGGATAAGAGCTACACTCGTGGTGTTCCGTCTTCCCATAACGTTTGAAACTATGGACGGTTTTGGCCTCCACCACTTTCTCAGTTAACTTGCAACCGTCTACCACTCTGTTTGCAAAAGAAAACTTTCTAATATTTTGTTGGCACTTTTGTTTCCTTAGCTTGAATCTGTGTCCTCTTGTTATTGAAGTTGCTGGTTTCAGGAATTCCTCTTTCTCAATTTGGTAGATTTCTGTTACTATTTTGTAAATAATGATCATATCACCTATTTTCCTTCTATCATCTAACTTTGGAGTATTTAAGGTTTTTAGCCTCCCGTCGTAAATCTTGGTTTTCAGTTCCGGAAACTATTTTGTAGCATGCATTTGTACCTTTTTCAGTTTACTGACGTGCTTATTAAGATATGGGCACCATACAACTGCTCCATATTCCAATTATGGTCTCACAAAAGTCATGAACAGTTTCCTTAGTATTTCACCATTCATATAATTAAAAGCGAATCTAAAGTTGGAAAGTGACATATGCTCCTTGCACAATGTTCTTCATGTGTTCCTCTGATGACAGTCTACTATCCAAAATCACCTCCTAGATCGCGTTTTTTTGTTAGAGTTCTTTAATTACTTTCCACATAATTTGTAATTTGTGCATAGTCTATTCTCTCCAATTCCACATTCCGTAAGTGAATTCCAATTGCTAAATGGCGCTCTAAGCACTTATTTTATCTATATCAATATGAAGGGCATCTAGGTCTCCAATCTTCCTTAGTAGCTTAACATCATTAGCAAACATGTCCATATAATTCTGTATTCCTTCTGGTAGATCGTTTATGCAGACGATGAACATTACTGGGGCAAAAACTAAACCCTGTGGTACTCCGTTAGTAACACACTTCCAGTCAGATACATTACCTCTGATTACTGCCCTCATCTTTCTGTCAGAAAACACACAGTCAGTAATTACCTAAGTGTAGTTACAGGACGAGAGCTACGCTCGTAGTATCCCGTCTTCCCAGTACTCTTTGAAATTACTGACAGTTTTGGCCTCCACTACCTTCTCACTTAACTTGTTCCAACCTAACCTTGCCTTTCACCACTCTGTTTGAGAAAGTGAATTTTCTTATATTTCATCGGTAGCTTTGTTTAGTTAGTTTAAATCTATGACCTCTTGTTCTTGAAGTTCCAGGTCTCAGGAATTCTTTTATATCAATTTTATAAATTCCTGTTATTATTTTGTAAGTGGTGATCATATCGACTCTTTTTCTTATATCTTCTAGTTTTGGCATATTTAATGCTTCTAACCTCTCCTCGTAGTTCTTGTTTTTCACTTCTGGAGCCATTTAGATGCATGTCTTTGCACGTTTTCCAGTTTGTTAATGTGCTTCTTAAGATATGGGCACCATGCAACCACAGCATATTCCAGTTTTGGTCTAACAAAAGTCGTGAACAATTTCTTTAGTATTTCGCCATCCATGTGTTTAAAAGCAATTTTGAAGTGAGAAAGTGCAGCATAAGCTCCTTGCACAATGTTCTTTATGTGATCCTCAGGTGATAGTTTTCTATCTAGAACCACCTCTAGATCTCTTTCTATATCAGAAGTCTTTAAAGATTTCTCACATAATTTATACGTTGCATGAGGGTCTATGTTCTATTCCACATTCCATAACATGGCATTAATTCACATTAAATTACATTTGCCAAGTGTTCTCCATACACTTATTTTGTCCAGGTCTTCTTGAAGGGCATGACAATCCTCTAAATTTCGTATCTTCCCTATTATCTTAGCATCATCTGCAAACATGTACATATAATTCTGTATTCCATCTGGTCGATCGTTTATGTAGACAATGAACATCACTGGTGCAAGAACTGAACCCTGTGGAACTCCACTTGTGAAATTTATCCAGTCCGATACGTTGCCTCTGAAAACTGCCCTATATTTTCTGTCAGTTAGAAAATTTTCATCCGTGTTAGAAGCTACCTGTTCCAGTCTCCAGAACAACCTCTTATGTGGAACTCTGTCGAAAGCCTTGTTTACGTCCAGATAGATGCAGTCAACCCAACCATCTCTTTCCAGTAAAATCTCAGTTGCTCGATCATAGAAACTGAGCAAATTCGTTACATAGGATCTTCCAGATCGAATACCATACTGTCTGTCTGATATTATATAGTTTTCTCCAGGTGTTCTACCCATTTAGTTTTAATTATTTTTTTCTAATATTTTGAGTATTACACTTGTCAATGATACAGGTCTATAATTGAGAGGGTCTTCCCTGCTGTCACTTTTGAAGATTAGAGCTATATTAGCCTTTTCCACACATTTGCTAGGACTCCTGTACACAGGAATGCTAGAAAGGTACACAGGGATTCCTGAAAAATCAGTTGAAGTGGAATGCTGAGCTCAGGTGCACATTCTCTCGGAACCCATGGTGAAATTCCATCTGGTCAACTGCATTGTTCTTACTTAGCTCCTTGATCATTTTTTAACTTCATATCTAGACACCTCTATGTGAACTGCACTGTTCTCTGGCATTCTTATTGTGTCTGGTTCTCTGAAGATTTCATTTTGTACAAACACACTTTGAAACATTTTGTTTAATGTTTCACACATTTCATTTTCATTTTCCGAGAATCTGTTTCCCATTTCAACCTCTGAAAATTATCCCTTACCTACAATTTGTTGTTGATGAATCAATAGAATAGGCCTGGTTCTGGTTTTCATTCGTCCTCTATCATTGTCTCAAAATTTCTTTCTGCCTCTCTCCTCAATGCCGTGTAGTTGTTTCTCGCATCTTTGTATCGCTTGTATGTTTGGGGATTTGGCCTCTCGCCCTCTCGCAATTTCTGTTGAACCAATCCTGTTTCCTAGTTCTGCATCTCTGTTTTGGTATAAATTTTGTTGTGCCTTTATCATATATTTCACAAAACTTGACATACATCTCACTTCCTTGCCTAACAGCAAGTCTTTCCAGTCCTTAAAGAAATTTCTAGGTTTCCCATACTGACCTCTCCTGAAATCAGGTTTTTCATCTGCTTTAACCTCCTTATTTTCTTCCAGATTATGATGCATTGCATACTTTATTCCCAAAGAGACATGGTCACTTTTACCCATGGGAGGAAGGTATTGAATGTCAAATATCTCTTCCTCTTTCCTGGTGAATATCAAATCCAGCAAGGAGAGAACATCCTCTTTCGTCATCATCGTAGTTTGTTTAACGTGTTGATACACTGTACATGAATGTTTTCAGGATAAAGTTTACGAATCTACAGGTTCAAAAGCCCTCTGACCTAGCTTCATTTGCTTCCCAGTCTATGGATTTCAAGTTGTCGCTGGTAGTCGCCGACTACCAACAGTCGTGATCTATCTTTATCCGCTCTCGCTATAATCTCTCTCATTATTGTTATAAGACCTTCTTGTTTATTATCCAACTCCTCCTTTGACCATGTGTTGCATGGCGGTGGCGATCGCTGTGCATGGCGATCATATATGCATATTGCATGTTGCATGCATATGCATTTATGATCATTAGTTTATCATCCTTATTGCAGATCTCTAGTGCTGTTATGTCAACTTCTCGTGGATTGACAATCATTATTTTGTTTATCTTTAAGTGTTCCTTCACCAGCACAGCAATGCCACCGCCTTTCCTAATTTTTCTGTACCGTCTCCAAACTGAGTAGCTCCTTCGGGATATGACCTCATTTAAAATATCATCTTCAAGTTTGCTCTCTGTGAGTGCAACATGTCTGTTATCTGTAGCTGCATTACATCACTTAACTCCAGTATCTTTGACCTCATCTCATCTATGTTGGTGTACACAATTTTCAGGAGCATGTTCCCCCTCTCCTTATCCTTCACTACCCTTTTCTCTAGTGTGTGTGTATGTGTGTGTGTTTAGGTGTTTGTTTTCAATAAACACTACTGTATCATACATAAATGTGGCTGATTATCTAAATCTTATTAGTACCTCTTTGACATGGCAGCATCTGCCAGCCCAAAATGGTGCAGTTGACAAGCTGTTGGGTAACATTGTGGGCCACCTGGTGACTAGGGTCACAGGTGGCATTGGCTTGGTCTCCGATCACCCACACTGGCCTAGATGTGAAGGTCGTATTAGCGTAATCCAGAGGCGGAGGATTAAAACACCCTGAAAGAAGGAAAAGTTGGAGTGCATCAATAATAATGAATCAGAGACAGTAGCAATAAATTTGTAACAAGGCCATTTAAGATTTTAGGGCCTTTCCTCTTAACACTATAGAGCAGAGAAACGAAAGAGAATAGCCTCGATAATCTGGTAAACCCAATATGTACTAGATATTATCTTCCTAGGAGACTTCAATCTACCCAGTCTAAGACGGAGGTTAGCAAACAATAACGTTATATCAGGGAATCTATCTGGATATTATCAACCAATAGTCAGGGAACTACTTAGTTTCTGTGACAAGTTTTTGCTCAATCAGGAGATTACACAGCCAACTAGATCTGAAAAATACTCCGAACCTGATCTACACAAACAGTGAATAGATAATCAGGGTCATTACTGTTATGGACCCGAGCCCAGCGTCCGAGCACGGAGCAGTGACGACCGCGCCATCTGTGGGTCAGCTCCCGAAACCCCCTCCAAATGGACGGCGGCATCTAGTGAGGACAGGATATACCAGCCACGAGGGCTGGTTTCCCGTCCTGATCAGCTCATAACACAGCCGCTGCTGACCTCTGGTGAGGTGACGCTTAGACAGCAACGCCATCTATGTAGTGGATAGGTGGGCGTTTGTGTCTAAGCCTGTAAGTGAGGTGCCCTAGAGTGTAACTAGTACTGATGACGTGTCTGATTACAGAGTCGACCTGGGACTGCTGTAATGGAAGGTGGATCAGTCTACCCAAGGCAGCCGTAGAACCTCCACGCATTTGTTGCTGCAGCTGTGAGTCACCCCCCGGATGAACACTGTTGTGTTAGCCTGCCTGTGAGGTGGCAGAACCAGGGATTGTCGTACCCGGGGCTGACTGCTGGAGAAGACTAGCCACTGGGGTGTTGTGGTGAGGAGAGTGATCTGTGTAATCACACGAGGCTCCTGCCTAGGGCTCGCAACCCTAGTATCGGTTGTGGAGTGGCCAACGCAGCGTTGCTGATTGGAACCTGCCAGCTACAGGCTGGATTTGTGGTTGACGACCTCCACGACGGTGCACCCAGTGGGACTGTGATTTGGCTGGCCTGTGGCCGGGGTAGACTCGCTGGGAGAATCTAAGGATTCGTCTAGAGGCCACAAGAAGAGAACCAGGGCTACTTGTCTTGAGCAATGTTAAGCAGAGCACCCTGTGTCTTCGGAGGAAGACAAGTGATTGTAAATACGTGTAGTTATAGTAACAGAGTGTGACTGTTTATATATTTATTTATTGGTGGTGGTGAATATATATTTATTTCTGAGCAGTTTTATCCCTTCTCCTTTAATTTACTTGCGTTACGGAGCACACCCCTTGAAAGCCACTACTAGCTTGGGGCCGGATACCCAAGCTCTACTAACATCAGAGAAAGATCCCAGTTGCGACCCAAGAGGGCCGTAACAATTACAATTTCAGATACCATTACTTAGGTCACAAGATCAGTGAAATACGCCTTAACATCTATGTTCATAATAGATCCAAAAATATTATGAAGCAAAAAGGCTTATTTATTAAATTCAATTTTAATATTAAGAGTATTGAGTGGGTTCCTTCCCATCATCAGAGAACTCATTTTAACATTAGAAAAGAAATATTTTTTTTTTTAATAATTTTGTTCTTGTGCACCACGGGAAGGTCTCATGGGAAGGCTGTGCAGAACCGGGGTTAAATTCTAAAATTCTAATTTCTGCCGTTTCTAAGTCAGATGCAGATGTGTAACCATCTATGGAGAGTTTTATCTACTTGCTATATATATATATATATATATATATATATATATATATATATATATATATATATATATATATATATATATATATATATATATATATATATATATATATATTGATTTACCTCCAACAGTGAAGCGTAATGTACGAAAGATTGAGAAAATTCGTGTTAGAATTATTAATCTTACTTTTTCGGTCATATTTAATAATATATATATATATATATATATATATGTATATCACAAAAATAAACACATTATATATATATATATATATATATATATATATATATATATATATATATATTGTGACCGGAAAGTGTTGGAGTGTAGATGTTCGGCAGTCCTCCAATGGCAGGTGTCAATGCCTAGTCACACTTACAAAAAAAAAAAAGATAGACTGCTTGCCTATTTGTCTGTGGTAAAGTAAGGGAAGACATACAAAACACAAAGTATGAACAATGAAACTTTAATTAATATAGAAAACAAATTATAAACAAAGACAATCCCTTGGCAATTTACGGTGCAAACGAACAAGTCAAAAACAATATAACATAAATGAATAATAGGGATGACGTTACTCTACAATAATATAAAGTTAAAGGTGAAAAATAATCAGGTGCTGAGAATATGGCGCTAGCTGCGAGACATCCACCTGATACAGCATATATCAGTTAGTTGTTCACGGCTTGAGAGCACAAGGATATTCTGACTTTAATGGCTGGATCAAGCTCAGACATCAACTCAGATAGAGGGGGCTGAGGTGCAGTGTGCAGTCGGCGAGTCACCAATCAGGAGCAGGCAGGCTGGGAAGGGTAGTTGGCTGGTTGATGATGAGCCGGTGTGGAGGGAGTGGAGTAGGGGGTGAGTCTTGGGTACGTTTTGCCTCCTGATCAAAACGTTTTGTGCTACTGGTAGACGTATCTTGAAGGTAGCATCTTATTCTTGTACAAAATACGTAACTTCATGTAGAGAAGAGTAGGCTCAATCTCTTTTGAAAGAGATTGTCGTCACAATATATATATAGTGGCGGTGTCCACCCCTATATTTCTTCTTTCCCCGCTAAGAAGAGTCATATCTCCGTTGCCTAAGTGTTCTTTAATGTTCTGGGAACATTTTCATGTGTGGGAAAGCATGACGTGTGATGTAGCTTGCTGAAAAGTGGCCAGCTAAGTTTGATAGTGCAAGGGACTAACGCCTTTTGAAGCACAGGACGGTGACGAGCCATCCTGTTTCCCGCAAAGACGTCCTGACCCTTCCCGGCACCTGATTGGCCAGGTGAGGTCACGTGCCTGAAGTGACCAATGACGAGAGCCCTCGGGCGGTGTGACGTCATGAGGCGGAGGGGCGGCAGGCGCCTGGGGCGGGAAGACGGTACGTCACGAGCCGTCAGAGAGGGAAGACACGCTTGAGCAAGCTCCGGACCTAGAGAGCTCTTACCTTTTAAGCTCCGCTTCGATTCTGCAGACAGTCTGGGGAGCCATCCAACTTCCGTGGAGTGCCCGGAGGCAAGGACGGACCGGATTGAAGAGCCAAGAGTCATATCAAGAGTCTGCAGCAGAGGGAACGTTGGGCTGGTGACGTCTGGGACGCCCACTAGAGGACCACGTCTTACACATCAAGCGAGAAGCTAGGGCCGGGCCCAAATCTACTGGCAGTTAAGGCGAGGGGGAGCTGTGCTGAGCTGTGAAGAGTCGACAGTGCCAGTGAGTGTGGAGGACGACGACGGAGGTACCTGTCTCCAGTACCCCAGAGAATAGGAGGAGGAAGGCAGCACCTGTTGGATGTGAGCATGGCGAGGACGCGTTACCACGAAGGCGACAAAGGAACCTGTGTGTGTGGAGGAACTGTTCATCAGGAGACCAGACGCCAGAACCAGGAACCTCAACATCCCTCAACTGAGGACGAGTCAGCTTCATGGTTGGAGTGAAATAAGGTAGATAATTGTCCCTACCACTTTTTGAGCTAGGCGAGTTGGAGTATTTTATATGTTGTGAGCATTTCTTCTCATTTTATTGTCTAAGTGACAGGACGTTAGGCTAGGAGCCAGAAACTCATTTAGGCCTGAGTTGATGTGGGCGAGCATTAACGTGGTGATGTTAGTGACCCTGGAAGGGTAGTTGGTGTGCAAGGAGCAAGCAACGTACTCTGAAACGCACAGTTGATCGCATCGCTGGAGGCGTGGGAAACTACGACGTTCTGACAGCTAGAGCCGTCAGCTGATCATGCTGCCAGAGGCGCGAGGTGTGTGCCCGCGCCGGGGGAGTGGATCCAGTCAGCTGACCATGTTGTCAGATACGTGTCATCGATAAATGCTGCCGCCAGCGGATGATTCCAACATAGACATTTCTTTAAGAACATAAGAACAAAGGTAACTGCAGAAGGCCTATTGGCCCATACGAGGCAGCTCCTATTCTATAACCACCCAATCCCACTCATATACTTGTCCAACCCGCGCTTGAAACAATCGAGGGACACCACCTCCACCACGTTACGCGGCAATTGGTTCCACAAATTAACAACCCTGTTACTGAACCAGTATTTACCCAAGTCTTTCCTAAATCTAAACTTATCCAATTTATACCCATTGTTTCGTGTTCTGTCTTGTGTTGATATTTTTAATACCCTATTAATATCCCCCCTGTTATGTCCATTCATCCACTTGTAAACCTCTATCATGTCACCCCTAACTCTTCGCCTTTCCAGTGAATGCAACTTAAGCTTTGTTAATCTTTCTTCATATGAAAGATTTCTAATTTGGGGAATTAACTTAGTCATCCTACGTTGGACACGTTCAAGTGAATTTATATCCATTCTATAATACGGCGACCAAAACTGAACTGCATAATCTAAATGGGGCCTAACCAGAGCAAGATATAGCTTAAGAACCACACCAGGTGTCTTGTTACTAACGCTTCAATTAATAAATCCCAGTGTCCTATTCGCCTTATTACGAACCTTCATGCATTGATCCTTTTGTTTTAAATTCTTACTAATCATAACTCCCAGATCCCTTTCGCAATCCGACTTCGCAATCTCAACACCATCTAGCTCGTATCTTGTAACTCTATCATCATTACCTAGCCTCAGAACTTTACATTTATCAGCATTAAACTGCATTTGCCAATCCTTTGACCGTTTCAAAACCCTATCTAGATCAACTTGAAGTGATAGTGAGTCCTCCTCCGAATTAATTTCCCTACCGATTTTCGTATCATCGGGAAATTTGCAAATGTTGCTACTCAAACCTGAATATAAATCATTTATATATATTATAAACAACAGAGGTCCCAGGACAGAGCCCTGAGGTACTCCACTAACAACATTATCCCGCTCTGACTTAATCCCATTTATACTAACTCTCTGTTTCCTTTGGAATAGCCATGCCCTAATCCAAGTTAATATAGCACCCCCAATACCATGAGCTTCTATTTTTTTAATAGAAGCTCATTTTTTTCCCAGTCGGTCAGGTGAAGTCACAGTGAGAGGTTGTGTTAACCGGAGCTCCTGAGTGTTGTTATATTATCATAGCAATATGGAAGTTGTAGTGAAGGACCTGGTGACTCTAGTGGGAGCCCTGAGGACAGAGTTGGACTCTCTGCGGGAGGAGGTGCGTCAGCTTAAAAAACAACGAGAAGTAACGAAGGAGGAGACCAGCAGTAAAGGGACCTCGTCTTGGAGAGTTGCGAAAGACAGGGGCCTTAAGAAGACTTTGATAAAGCCGCCTTCAAACGCCATAGCAACTTCAAATTCATTTGACGTTTTGGAGGACGAGTGCTGTGGAGAGACTGTGGATCGCGCAAAAGGGAAAGCAACGAAGAGAAAGGAAGCACAGGCCCCTCAGAAAGTAAAGGAAGTACCTAAGCAAACATTAGTTGTGGGAGATTCCCAGATAAGGTATTTGGATAGAACGTTTTGTGCTAGAGATAGGGGGAACAGGTTAAGGGTTTGCTATCCCGGAGCTGGCATTGGTGATATTATAAACAACATGAATGATATTATGGCTGGTAATGGGAACAATCCCATTATTTGCATTAGCGTGGGAGGAAATGATGTTGGTCGAGTAAGGAGTGAGGAACTGATTCAGAGGTATAAAACAGCCATAGAGTTAGTTAGGAGCAAGGGAGGAATCCCGATCATATGTGGCATTCTTCCAAGAAAGGGAGTGGGAAATGAATGGATATCGAGGGCACTTGGTGTCAATTGCCGGCTGGAAAGATATTGCAAATCAAATGCAATATCTTTCATAGACAACTGGGAACACTTCTATGGAAGAAATGAAATGTATGCTCGTGATGGGGTGCATCTATCGAGAGCTGGGGTTGTTGCTGTTGCGAACTCGCTAGAAGAAGTGGTTAGAGGTGTTTGTTTGGGTTTAAACTGTTAGTAGATAGAGGTATGGGAATTGATTTGGAGGAAGGAGGTAATAAAAGTATGTGTTTGTGGGAGAAAGGAATTGGCAAAACGGTCAGGGAAAGAGAACATAAGAACATAAGAACATAAGAACAAAGGTAACTGCAGAAGGCCTATTGGCCCATACGAGGCAGCTCCTATTCTATAACCACCCAATCCCACTCATATACTTGTCCAACCCGTGCTTGAAACAATCGAGGGACCCCACCTCCACAATGTTACGCGGCAATTGGTTCCACAAATCAACAACCCTGTTACTGAACCAGTATTTACCCAAGTCTTTCCTAAATCTAAACTTATCCAATTTATATCCATTGTTTCGTGTTCTGTCCTGTGTTGATACTTTTAATACCCTATTAATATCCCCCCGGTTATGTCCATTCATCCACTTGTAAACCTCTATCATGTCACCCCTAACTCTTCGCCTTTCCAGTGAATGCAACTTAAGCTTTGTTAATCTTTCTTCATATGAAAGATTTCTAATTTGGGGAATTAACTTAGTCATCCTACGCTGGACACGTTCAAGTGAATTTATATCCATTCTATAATATGGCGACCAAAACTGAACTGCATAATCTAAATGGGGCCTAACTAGAGCAAGATATAGCTTGAGAACCACACCAGGTGTCTTGTTACTAACGCTGCGATTAATAAATCCAAGTGTCCGATTTGCCTTATTACGAACATTTATGCATTGATCCTTTTGTTTTAAATTCTTACTAATCATAACTCCCAGATCCCTTTCGCAATCCGACTTCGCAATCACAACACCATCTAGCTCGTATCTTGTAACTCTATCATCATTACCTAACCTCAGAACTTTACATTTATCAGCATTAAACTGCATCTGCCAATCCTTTGACCATTTCAAAACCCTATCTAGATCAACTTGAAGTGATAGTGAGTCCTCCTCCGAATTAATTTCCCTACCGATTTTCGTATCATCGGCAAATTTGCAAATGTTGCTACTCAAACCTGAATCTAAATCATTTATATATATTATAAACAACAGAGGTCCCAGGACAGAGCCTTGAGGCACTCCACTTACAACATTTTCCCACTCTGACTTGATTCCATTTATACTAACTCTCTGTTTCCTTTGGTATAGCCATGCCCTAATCCAGCTTAATATAGCACCCCCAATACCATGAGACTCTATTTTTTTAATCAGTCTTTCATGTGGCACTGTATCAAAAGCTTTGCTAAAGTCAAGGTATACAACATCGCAATCCTTACCACTATCAACTGCCTCAACAATGCTAGAATAAAAAGATAACAAATTTGTTAAACATGAACGGCCATTTATAAAACCATGTTGCGACTCAATTATTAATTTATGTTTTTCAAGATGAAGACGAATTTTATTTGCTATTATAGATTCGAGTAACTTTCCCACAATAGACGTTAGGCTAATTGGTCGATAGTTAGACGCAAGTGATCTATCTCCTTTCTTAAAAACTGGTATCACATTAGCAACTTTCCAAAACTCTGGCACTCTGCCTGACTCTATTGATTTATTAAATATGGTTGACAGTGGGTCACACAGCTCCTCTTTGCATTCTTTAAGCACCCTAGCAAACACTTCATCCGGCCCTGGGGATTTGTTTGGTTTGAGTTTTACTATTTGTTTAAGAACATCCTCCCTGGTAACTGCTAAACTCGTCAACCTGTCCTCGTCCCCACCCACATAGACTTGTTCGGCTGAAGGCATATCCGCAAAATAACAATTCACTTAGGGTATATTACACTAACAGTAGAAGTCTAAGAAATAAAATTAACGAATTAAATGCTCTTGTCTGCACAGAAAAAATAGATATTATTGCACTTACCGAAACGTGGATGAATGTAGAAAATAGAGAACTATTAGCTGAATATCAAATATATGGATTTAAACTATTTCACACAGATAGATATATTAGACGAGGAGGTGGAGTAGCCATATATGTTAGGGACAATTTGAAATGTAGTCTCAAAGAGGGAATCAAAACAGAGCCACACACAGAAACTATTTGGATTGAATTAAACGAAAAAGCTAATAATATTATAATAGGAGTAATATATAGGCCACCAAATTTAGACAGATTGGAAGCAAAGCATCTATGGGATGAAATATCTAGAGCATCTAGATCTAACAGTATTTATGTCATGGGTGACTTTAATTTTAGCGGAATAAACTGGTTGAACAAAACAGGGAATAGTGAAGCAGAAGATTTTCTAGAATTAATTGACGATTGCTTTCTTACGCAACACATTAAGGAACCAACACGGGAAAATAATATTTTAGATTTAGTGTTAACTAACAGGGAAACGCAAATTAATGACATCGAAATAGGGAGTGAGCTAGGGAGCAGTGATCACAAAGAAATCAGATTTAGCATAGAATGGAATAGACCAGTAGGAGAAAATTCTGTTAATGTGCCAGATTTTCGAAAAGCTGATTTTAATAGCCTAAGAAATTTTTTGGGTCAAATTGATTGGAAAGGCTTGGGTATGGGGTGTGGGCCGGTCTTGGAGCGAGACATGAACCCAGCGATAGGTGACTTAAATGGGGATTTCGATGTGGATTCAATATATAACTTATTTAAGAATATTCTAAACAAAGCACAGGAACGTAGTATACCATACAAATTGAATAGATCGTATACTAATGACCCAAAGTGGATAACAAAGAATTTGAAGAACCTTATAGGTAAAAAGAGAGCTTGGTACAAAAGGATTAAAGATGGGGAGGTCACTTTAGAACAGGAATTCGTACAACTGGTTAGAAATGTTAAAAAAGAGATAAGGAAAGCAAAAAGAAACTATGAAGTTCGCACAGCAGGGCAAGCAAAGACAAATCCTAAAGGGTTTTTTCAGTTATATCGTACTAAGACTAGGGAAAGGATAGGTCCATTAAAAACTGAGACAGGTCAAATAACAGATAGTGATGAAGAGATGAGTAGTATTTTTAATAAATATTTTGTATCTGTATTTACTAAAGAGGAACTTAACAATATGCCTTCAGCCGAACAAGTCTATGTGGGTGGGGACGAGGACAGGTTGACGAGTTTAGCAGTTACCAGGGAGGATGTTCTTAAACAAATAGTAAAACTCAAACCAAACAAATCCCCAGGGCCGGATGAAGTGTTTGCTAGGGTGCTTAAAGAATGCAAAGAGGAGCTTTGTGACCCACTGTCAACCATATTTAATAAATCAATAGAGTCAGGCAGAGTGCCAGAGTTTTGGAAAGTTGCTAATGTGATACCAGTTTTTAAGAAAGGAGATAGATCACTTGCGTCTAACTATCGACCAATTAGCCTAACGTCTATTGTGGGAAAGTTACTCGAATCTATAATAGCAAATAAAATTCGTCTTCATCTTGAAAAACATAAATTAATAATTGAGTCGCAACATGGTTTTATAAATGGCCGTTCATGTTTAACAAATTTGTTATCTTTTTATTCTAGCATTATTGAGGCAGTTGATAGTGGTAAGGATTGCGATGTTGTATACCTTGACTTTAGCAAAGCTTTTGATACAGTGCCACATGAAAGACTGATTAAAGAAATAGAGTCTCATGGTATTGGGGGTGCTATATTAAGCTGGATTAGGGCATGGCTATACCAAAGGAAACAGAGAGTTAGTATAAATGGAATCAAGTCAGAGTGGGAAAATGTTGTAAGTGGAGTGCCTCAAGGCTCTGTCCTGGGACCTCTGTTGTTTATAATATATATAAATGATTTAGATTCAGGTTTGAGTAGCAACATTTGCAAATTTGCCGGTCAGGTGAAGTCACAGTGAGAGGTTGTGTTAACCGGAGCTCCTGAGTGTTGTTATATTATCATAGCAATATGGAAGTTGTAGTGAAGGACCTGGTGACTCTAGTGGGAGCCCTGAGGACAGAGTTGGACTCTCTGCGGGAGGAGGTGCGTCAGCTTAAAAAACAACGAGAAGTAACGAAGGAGGAGACCAGCAGTAAAGGGACCTCGTCTTGGAGAGTTGCGAAAGACAGGGGCCTTAAGAAGACTTTGATAAAGCCGCCTTCAAACGCCATAGCAACTTCAAATTCATTTGACGTTTTGGAGGACGAGTGCTGTGGAGAGACTGTGGATCGCGTAAAAGGGAAAGCAACGAAGAGAAAGGAAGCGCAGGCCCCTCAGAAAGTAAAGGAAGTACCTAAGCAAACATTAGTTGTGGGAGATTCCCAGATAAGGTATTTGGATAGAACGTTTTGTGCTAGAGATAGGGGGAACAGGTTAAGGGTTTGCTATCCCGGAGCTGGCATTGGTGATATTATAAACAACATGAATGATATTATGGCTGGTAATGGGAACAATCCCATTATTTGCATTAGCGTGGGAGGAAATGATGTTGGTCGAGTCAGGAGTGAGGAACTGATTCAGAGGTATAAAACAGCCATAGAGTTAGTTAGGAGCAAGGGAGGAATCCCGATCATATGTGGCATTCTTCCAAGAAAGGGAGTGGGAAATGAATGGATATCGAGGGCACTTGGTGTCAATTGCCGGCTGGAAAGATATTGCAAATCAAATGCAATATCTTTCATAGACAACTGGGAACACTTCTATGGAAGAAATGAAATGTATGCTCGTGATGGGGTGCATCTATCGAGAGCTGGGGTTGTTGCTGTTGCGAACTCGCTAGAAGAAGTGGTTAGAGGTGTTTGTTTGGGTTTAAACTGTTAGTAGATAGAGGTATGGGAATTGATTTGGAGGAAGGAGGTAATAAAAGTATGTGTTTGTGGGAGAAAGGAATTGGCAAAACGATCAGGGAAAGAGAAGGTCCGCAAAATAACAATTCACTTAGGGTATATTACACTAACAGTAGAAGTCTAAGAAATAAAATTAACGAATTAAATGCTCTTGTCTGCACAGAAAAAATAGATATTATTGCACTTACCGAAACGTGGATGAATGTAGAAAATAGAGAACTATTAGCTGAATATCAAATATATGGATTTAAACTATTTCACACAGATAGATATATTAGACGAGGAGGTGGAGTAGCCATATATGTTAGGGACAATTTGAAATGTAGTCTCAAAGAGGGAATCAAAACAGAGCCACACACAGAAACTATTTGGATTGAATTAAACGAAAAAGCTAATAATATTATAATAGGAGTAATATATAGGCCACCAAATTTAGACAGAATGGAAGCAAAGCATCTATGGGATGAAATATCTAGAGCATCTAGATCTAACAGTATTTATGTCATGGGTGACTTTAATTTTAGCGGAATAAACTGGTTGAACAAAACAGGGAATAGTGAAGCAGAAGATTTTCTAGAATTAATTGACGATTGCTTTCTTACGCAACACATTAAGGAACCAACACGGGAAAATAATATTTTAGATTTAGTGTTAACTAACAGGGAAACGCAAATTAATGACATCGAAATAGGGAGTGAGCTAGGGAGCAGTGATCACAAAGAAATCAGATTTAGCATAGAATGGAATAGACCAGTAGGAGAAAATTCTGTTAAAGTGCCAGATTTTCGAAAAGCTGATTTTAATAGCCTAAGAAATTTTTTGGGTCAAATTGATTGGAAAGGCTTGGGTATGGGGTGTGGGCCGGTCTTGGAGCGAGACATGAACCCAGCGATAGGTGACTTAAATGGGGATTTCGATGTGGATTCAATATATAACTTATTTAAGAATATTCTAAACAAAGCACAGGAACGTAGTATACCATACAAATTGAATAGATCGTATACTAATGACCCAAAGTGGATAACAAAGAATTTGAAGAACCTTATAGGTAAAAAGAGAGCTTGGTACAAAAGGATTAAAAATGGGGAGGTCACTTTAGAACAGGAATTCGTACAACTGGTTAGAAATGTTAAAAAAGAGATAAGGAAAGCAAAAAGAAACTATGAAGTTCGCATAGCAGGGCAAGCAAAGACAAATCCTAAAGGGTTTTTTCAGTTATATCGTACTAAGACTAGGGAAAGGATAGGTCCATTAAAAACTGAGACAGGTCAAATAACAGATAGTGATGAAGAGATGAGTAGTATTTTTAATAAATATTTTGTATCTGTATTTACTAAAGAGGAACTTAACAATATGCCTTCAGCCGAACAAGTCTATGTGGGTGGGGACGAGGACAGGTTGACGAGTTTAGCAGTTACCAGGGAGGATGTTCTTAAACAAATAGTAAAACTCAAACCAAACAAATCCCCAGGGCCGGATGAAGTGTTTGCCAGGGTGCTTAAAGAATGCAAAGAGGAGCTTTGTGACCCACTGTCAACCATATTTAATAAATCAATAGAGTCAGGCAGAGTGCCAGAGTTTTGGAAAGTTGCTAATGTGATACCAGTTTTTAAGAAAGGAGATAGATCACTTGCGTCTAACTATCGACCAATTAGCCTAACGTCTATTGTGGGAAAGTTACTCGAATCTATAATAGCAAATAAAATTCGTCTTCATCTTGAAAAACATAAATTAATAATTGAGTCGCAACATGGTTTTATAAATGGCCGTTCATGTTTAACAAATTTGTTATCTTTTTATTCTAGCATTGTTGAGGCAGTTGATAGTGGTAAGGATTGCGATGTTGTATACCTTGACTTTAGCAAAGCTTTTGATACAGTGCCACATGAAAGACTGATTAAAAAAATAGAGTCTCATGGTATTGGGGGTGCTATATTAAGCTGGATTAGGGCATGGCTATACCAAAGGAAACAGAGAGTTAGTATAAATGGAATCAAGTCAGAGTGGGAAAATGTTGTAAGTGGAGTGCCTCAAGGCTCTGTCCTGGGACCTCTGTTGTTTATAATATATATAAATGATTTAGATTCAGGTTTGAGTAGCAACATTTGCAAATTTGCCGATGATACGAAAATCGGTAGGGAAATTAATTCGGAGGAGGACTCACTATCACTTCAAGTTGATCTAGATAGGGTTTTGAAATGGTCAAAGGATTGGCAGATGCAGTTTAATGCTGATAAATGTAAAGTTCTGAGGTTAGGTAATGATGATAGAGTTACAAGATACGAGCTAGATGGTGTTGTGATTGCGAAGTCGGATTGCGAAAGGGATCTGGGAGTTATGATTAGTAAGAATTTAAAACAAAAGGATCAATGCATAAATGTTCGTAATAAGGCAAATCGGACACTTGGATTTATTAATCGCAGCGTTAGTAACAAGACACCTGGTGTGGTTCTCAAGCTATATCTTGCTCTAGTTAGGCCCCATTTAGATTATGCAGTTCAGTTTTGGTCGCCATATTATAGAATGGATATAAATTCACTTGAACGTGTCCAGCGTAGGATGACTAAGTTAATTCCCCAAATTAGAAATCTTTCATATGAAGAAAGATTAACAAAGCTTAAGTTGCATTCACTGGAAAGGCGAAGAGTTAGGGGTGACATGATAGAGGTTTACAAGTGGATGAATGGACATAACCGGGGGGATATTAATAGGGTATTAAAAGTATCAACACAGGACAGAACACGAAACAATGGATATAAATTGGATAAGTTTAGATTTAGGAAAGACTTGGGTAAATACTGGTTCAGTAACAGGGTTGTTGATTTGTGGAACCAATTGCCGCGTAACATTGTGGAGGTGGGGTCCCTCGATTGTTTCAAGCACGGGTTGGACAAGTATATGAGTGGGATTGGGTGGTTATAGAATAGGAGCTGCCTCGTATGGGCCAATAGGCCTTCTGCAGTTACCTTTGTTCTTATGTTCTTATGTTCTTATGTTCTTATGATACGAAAATCGGTAGGGAAATTAATTCGGAGGAGGACTCACTATCACTTCAAGTTGATCTAGATAGGGTTTTGAAATGGTCAAAGGATTGGCAGATGCAGTTTAATGCTGATAAATGTAAAGTTCTGAGGTTAGGTAATGATGATAGAGTTACAAGATACGAGCTAGATGGTGTTGTGATTGCGAAGTCGGATTGCGAAAGGGATCTGGGAGTTATGATTAGTAAGAATTTAAAACAAAAGGATCAATGCATAAATGTTCGTAATAAGGCAAATCGGACACTTGGATTTATTAATCGCAGCGTTAGTAACAAGACACCTGGTGTGGTTCTCAAGCTATATCTTGCTCTAGTTAGGCCCCATTTAGATTATGCAGTTCAGTTTTGGTCGCCATATTATAGAATGGATATAAATTCACTTGAACGTGTCCAGCGTAGGATGACTAAGTTAATTCCCCAAATTAGAAATCTTTCATATGAAGAAAGATTAACAAAGCTTAAGTTGCATTCACTGGAAAGGCGAAGAGTTAGGGGTGACATGATAGAGGTTTACAAGTGGATGAATGGACATAACCGGGGGGATATTAATAGGGTATTAAAAGTATCAACACAGGACAGAACACGAAACAATGGATATAAATTGGATAAGTTTAGATTTAGGAAAGACTTGGGTAAATACTGGTTCAGTAACAGGGTTGTTGATTTGTGGAACCAATTGCCGCGTAACATTGTGGAGGTGGTGTCCCTCGATTGTTTCAAGCACGGGTTGGACAAGTATATGAGTGGGATTGGGTGGTTATAGAATAGGAGCTGCCTCGTATGGGCCAATAGGCCTTCTGCAGTTACCTTTGTTCTTATGTTGTTCTTATGTTCTTAATTAGTCTTTCATGTGGCACTGTATCAAAAGCTTTGCTAAAGTCAAGGTACACAACATCACAATCCTTACCACTATCAACTGCCTCAACTATGCTGGAATAAAAAGTTAGCAAATTTGTTAAACATGAACGGCCATTTGTAAAACCATGTTGCGACTCATTAATTTATGCTTTTCAAGATGGAGACGAATTGTATTTGCAATTATTGATTCAAGTAACTTTCCCACAATAGACGTTAGGCTAATTGGCCGATAATTTGACGCAAGTGATCTATCTCCTTTCTTAAAAATTGGTACCACATTAGCTACCTTCCATGACTCTGGCACTCTGCCTGACTCTATTGATTTATTAAATATGGTAGACAGTGGCTCGGAAAGCTCCTCTTTGCATTCTTTAAGCACCCTGGCAAACACTTCATCCGGCCCTGGGGATTTGTTTGGTTTTAGTTTTTCTAATTGTTTAATTACATCCTCCCTGGTAACTGCTAAACTAGTCAACCTGTCCTCATCCCCACCCACATAGACTTGTTCGGCTGAAGGCATATTGTTAAGTTCTTCTTAAGTAAATACAGATATAAAATATTTGTTAAAAATACTACTCATCTCCTTGTCATTATCCGTTATTTGACCTGTCTCATATTTTAATGGACCTATCCTTTCCCTAGTCTTAGTTCTATATAACTGAAAAAAAAACTTTAGGATTTGACTTTGCTTGCTCTGCTATGCGAACTTCATAGTTTCTTTTTGCTTTCCTAATCTCTTTTTTAACATTTCTAACCAGTTGTATGAATTCCTGTTCTAATCTGACTTCCCCATTCTTAATCCTTTTGTACCAAGCTCTCTTTTTACCTATAAGGTTCTTTAAATTATTTGTTATCCACTTTGGGTCATTAGTATTCGATCTATTCAATTTGTATGGTATACTACGTTCCTGTGCTTTGTTTAGAATATTCTTAAATAAGTTATATATTAAATCCACATCGAAATCCCCTTTTACGTCACCTGTCGCTGGGTTCATGTCTCGCTCTAAGACCGGCCCACACCCCATACCCAAGACTTTCCAATCTATTTGACCCAAAAAAATTTATTAGGCTATTAAAATCAGCTTTTCGAAAATCTGGCACTTTAACAGAATTTTCTCCTACAGGTCTATTCCATTCTATGCTAAATCTGATTACTTTGTGATCACTGTTCCCTAGCTCACTCCCTATTTCGATGTCATTAATTTGTGTTTCCCTGTTACTTAACACTAAATCTAAAATATTATTTTCCCGCGTTGGTTCCTTAATGTGTTGCGTAAGAAAGCAATCGTCAATTAATTCTAGAAAATCTTCTGCTTCACTATTCCCTGTTTTGTTCAACCAGTTTATTCCACTAAAATTAAAGTCACCCATGACATAAATACTGTTAGATCTAGATGCTTTAGATATTTCATCCCATAGATGCTTTGCTTCCATTCTGTCTAAATTTGGTGGCCTATATATAACTCCTATCATAATATTATTTGCTTTTTCGTTTAATTCTATCCAAATAGTTTCTGTGTGTGGCTCAGTTTTGATTCCCTCTTTGAGACTACATTTCAAATTGTCCCTAACATATATGGCTACTCCCCCTCCTCGTCTAATATATCTATCTGTGTGAAATAGTTTAAATCCATTTATTTGATATTCAGCTAATAGTTCTCTATTTTCTACATTCATCCACGTTTCGGTAAGTGCAATAATATCTATTTTTTCTGTGCAGACAAGAGCATTTAATTCGTTAATTTTATTTCTTAGACTTCTACTGTTAGTGTAATATACCCTAAGTGAATTGTTATTTTGAGGCCCTTCTCTTTCCCCGATCATTTTGCCAATTCCTTTCTCCCACAAACACATACTTTTATTATCTCCTTCCTCCAAATCAATTCCCATACCTCTATCTACTAACAGTTTAAACCCAAACAAACACCTCTAACCACTTCTTCCAACGAGTTCGCAACAGCAACAACCCCAGCTCTCGATAGATGCACCCCATCACGAGCATACATTTCATTTCTTCCATAGAAGTGTTCCCAGTTGTCTATGAAAGATATTGCATTTGATTTGCAATATTTTTCCAGCCGGCAATTGACACCAAGTGCCCTCGACATCAATTCATTTCCCACTCCCTTTCTTGGAAGAATGCCACATATGATCGGGATTCCTCCCTTGCTCCTAACTAATTCAATGGCTGTCCTAAATCAGTGTACGGAGCGAGAGGGGACGGAGCGAGAGAGTCAGACGTAGGAGGCGAGGAAGAAAGCGAAGCCTTTTTACCCGCAGGGGAGGAGGAAGGAGAGGAGCCAGGCTTACGCTTCTGACTCAAAGAGACAGGTGTCCCAGCAACTACGTACTGGGCAAAGGATTCCAGCGTCTTCAATGCTCCTCGTTACTTTGTCTTTGCCACATTGTTGAACAACAGGTTCAACACAGCACTCGTCCTCTAATACGTCAAATGCGTTAAAAGTCCTTAGGTGTAGGCTATTAGTTGTCGGTTTTGCCAAGGTCTTCTAAAGACCCCTGTCTTTCACAACTTGCCAAGACGAGGTCTTCTTATTATTGGTCCCGTCAGTCCTTCATAATGAGGTCCCATCAACACTGGCCTCCTCCTTCGTTTCCTCCCGAAGTCTCAGCCGTCGTACCTCCTCCCGCAGGGAATCCATCTCTGCTCTCAGAGCTCCAACCAGACTCACCAAATCCTTCACTTATGCCACATATAAATGTATATATGTTTTTTTCAGTAAACTTTTAAACCAACTGAGGAGTTTAAGTGAGCCTCTATTCTCTAGGGCTAGATATATTATATATTTATGAGACCATTAGTGACACCTTGCACTGCACGTGACATTGCATCCTTAGCCAAGATAATTAATGAAACCACTGACGTGTTGCTGGGACACGAGTATAAACACCCAGCTAGCGACCTCAGGACAGATGCAAGAGAAAGTGTTCCAGTGTCAGGACAGGCAGGTTTAAGCGAGTTATAAGAAGCTTGAACCTTCCCACTCGCTAGGGGTGTAAAAGGCCAGCCCTTAGTTGACTGGGGGAGCCCTAGTGGCACCCGGTACTGAGGGGCTAGGAGCTGTGGGACGACCCCAACCACAAGTTGGAAGGGGGTGAACCCTGACAGTGGCGACCTGGTTGATACCTGGTTGATGGGGTTCTGGGAGTTCTTCTACTCCCCAAGCCCGGCCCGAGGCCAGGCTCGACTTGTGAGAGTTTGGTCCACCAGGCTGTTGCTTGGAGCGGCCCGCAGGCCCACATACCCACCACAGCCCGGTTGGTCCGGCACTCCTTGGAGGAATAAATCTAGTTTCCTCTTGAAAATGTCCACGGTTGTTCCAGCAATATTTCTTATGCTTGCTGGGAGGACGTTGAACAACCGCGGACCTCTGATGTTTATACAGTGTTCTCTGATTGTGCCTATGGCACCTCTGCTCTTCATTTGTTCTATTCTACATTTTCTTCCATGTCGTTCACTCCAGTACGTTGTTATTTTACTGTGTAGATTTGGTACTTGGCCCTCCAGTATCTTCCAGGTGTATATTATTTGATATCTCTCTCGTCTTCTTTCTAGTGAGTACATTTGGAGGGCTTTGAGACGATCCCAATAATGTAGGTGCTTTATTGCGTCTATGCGTGCCGTATATGTTCTCTGTATTCCCTCTATTTCAGCAATCTCTCCTGCTTTGAAGGGGGAAGTGAGTACTGAGCAGTACTCAAGACGGGACAACACAAGTGCCTTGAAGAGTACAACCATTGTGATGGGATCCCTGGATTTGAAAGTTCTCGTAATCCATCCTATCATTTTTCTGGCTGTAGCAATATTTGCTTGGTTATGCTCCTTAAACGTTAGGTCGTCCGACATTATTATTCCCAAATCCTTTACATGCTGTTTTCCTACTATGGGTACATTTGATTGTGTTTTGTACTCTGTATTATGTTTAAGGTCCTCATTTTTACCGTACCTGAGTACCTGGAATTTATCACTGTTAAACATCATGTTATTTTCTGATGCCCAGTCGAAAACTTTATTAATATCAGCTTGAAGTTTTTCAATGTCCTCAGCCGAGGTAATTTTCATACTGATTTTTGTGTCATCTGCAAAGGATGATACGAAGCTGTGACTTGTATTTTTGTCTATATCTGATATGAGAATAAGGAAAAGCAGTGGTGCAAGGACTGTACCCTGAGGTACAGAGCTTTTCACTGCACTTGGACTAGATTTTATATGGTTGACAGTTACTCGCTGAGTCCTGTTTGACAGAAAACTGAGTATCCAGCGTCCTACTTTACCGGTTATTCCCATTGACTTCATTTTGTGTGCTATCACGCCATGGTCACATTTATCGAAGGCCTTTGCGAAGTCCGTGTATATCACATCAGCATTCTGTTTCTCTTCTAATGCCTCAGTGACTTTGTCGTAGTGCTCAAGTAGCTGTGAGAGGCACGATCTTCCCGCTCGAAATCCATGTTGGCCTGGGTTATGAAGGTCATTGGTCTCCATGAAATTGGTGACCTGACTCCTAATCACTCTCTCAAATACTTTTATGATGTGCGATGTTAGTGCAACTGGTCTATAATTTTTTGCCAATGCTTTGCTCCCTCCCTTGTGTAGAGGGGCTATGTCTGCTACTTTAAGTGCATCTGGTATCTCCCCCGTGTCCAAGCTCTTCCTCCACACTATACTGAGTGCCTGTGCTACCGGCACTTTGCATTTCTTTATAAATATTGAATTCCATGAGTCTGGACCTGGGGCCGAGTGCATGGGCATGTTTTCAATTTCTTTTTCAAAATTTAGTGCGCTCGTGTTTATATCAGTTATATTTACCGGGGTTTGAATATCCCGCATAAAGAAAATGTCTGGATCTTCCACCTTCATGTTGTTTATTGGAGTGCTAAACATGTCCTCATACTGCTTTTTTAGGATTTCACTAATTTCTTTGTCATCCTCCGTGTATGAACCTTCACTTGTACGAATAGGTCCAATACTGGCAGTGGTTTTTGCTTTTGATTTCGCATATGAGAAGAAATATTTTGGATTTTTCTTTATTTCCTGAATTGCTTTCTGTTCTAACTGCCTTTCTTCAGTTTCATATGAGTGTTTCAATTTCCGCTCGATTTCTTCAATCTCCCTATTTAAATTATTCCTTCTTTGACGGGAAATTCGTGTCTGCATAAGCAGTTCCGTTATTTTTTTCCTGCGTTTATAGTGTCGTCTGCGTTCTCTTTCTACGTTAGATCTCTTTCTGGCTTTCCTCAAAGGAACATGTTTCAGACAGACTTGATACGCTTCTGAAGTAAGTTTTTCTATTCCTTCTGTAGGACTTGTATTATTTAGAACAGTTCCCCATGGAATGTTTGTAAGTTCCCTGTTTATTATCTCCCAGTCTATCCTTTTATTATTAAAATTGAATTTACTGAATAGCCCCTCTCGCTTTATCAACGTTTTAGGTCTATTCTGAGTATTGATGGTCGTTTGCACTTCAATGAGTTTGTGATCTGAGTATGTGGTATCTGATATCGTAATGTCTCTGATAATGTCTTCATTGTTCGTAAAGACCAGATCTAGAATATTTTCATTTCTCGTTGGCTCCGATATCTGCTGATTGAGTGAAAATTTGTCACAGAATCTAAGTAGTTCTCTAATCTGTGGTTGGTTAGGTCCTGATAGATTTCCTGGTATAATATTATTGTTTGCTATTTTCCACCTGAGACTAGGCAAGTTGAAGTCACCTAGGAAAATAATATCAGGTATCGGGTTCTCCAAATTATCAAGGCTATTCTCTATTTTGCTTATCTGTTCTGTGAATTCCTCAGCCGTTGCATCTGGCGGTTTGTATATTAGTATAATCACTAAATTTATTTTCTCTATTTTTAATCCCAGTACCTCTACCACCTCATTTGTAACGTTTAGGAGCTCCGAGCATACAAGGTCTTCCCTAATATACAGACCCACTCCTCCATGTGACCTAATTTTCCTATCACACCTGTATAGGTTATATCCTGGAATCCAGATCTCACTGTCCAACAATTCCCCTGCATGGGTTTCTGTGAAAGCTCCAAATACTGCATTTGACTCCGTGAGGAGGCCATTTATGAACTGTACTTTGTTGTTTGTTCTTGTTTTCAGTCCTTGTATGTTGGCAAAGATGAATGAGGTTACTCTATTAGTGATAGTTTGAATGGGAGACTTTTTCGGCACGTCCATTAATCGTGGACATAATGAGTTTGTTCTGACCAGTACTGATTGTTGTAGGGCAGTTTTCTGTCGTAGTTGTAGTTCCCTTTCGGTGGGTAATTGTATCTGTAATTCTGGAATGCCAGTGGATCTGGCATCCAGTTCCATACACTCTCCATGCTGCTCCTTTTGAATTCTCTGCCGGTCTGGTATAAAAAATTTATAGAGTTTCCTCCAAATTCATTATCCTGCTTGCCACTCTTTATGTAGCGTTCCGTGCCTTTCACGTGAAAGTGTGGGCAGCTAAGGTCATAGCATTTTCTGTCCTCCAGTGAGGTTTGGCACATGTCAGGATGGAAAAACCTACATATTGATCCAAATCGACACTCACCTTTCCTAAGCATATTTAAACATTTTTTGGGATGTTGGTAACTGCATTCTAATCCTTTCTTATTACCAGCATATCTATGTCTGCATATGCCCTTTGCATAAAATTTGCATAAGTCTGTCCTTCTGTTCTGAATTGCTCTATCGATAACCGTCGTGGTGTCTGTACCTATCGAGCTGTCAGGTACACTTTCTAGTTTACTGTCATCTACATCCAGGCCTACTGAGTCAGAGTTTGCAACTTCCTGAGTTTCAGCCTCAGTTTCATCCCTGACTATAGCCTCCGCCCCTTGTATATTAGAATTGTTGTTCCTTTCCCACTCCTTCTGGATGGCTGGTAGGCTTCCAATGAATGATGTTTTCCGATCATGCGTCATGTTATCTAGAAGGTTTTTTAGGATATTCCAAGCTGGCAGGTCATTTTTACACACCCAGAGCAAGTGGCCATCTCTCAGTGCCGTAGTGTTACTCACTCCTGTACAAGCCGAATGGAATCTAGTCTTACAGATATAACATTCAATTCCCGTTACCTTCGTCTTTAAGGAGTTGTTACAGTGGCCACAAATTTGTTTATTTACTCCCATTTTGCCTTGTTTTGTTGTATATATCTATATATTTATAATATTATATGTATATTGTATATTTGTAACAATATATATGTATATATATTTATATGTTTAATATTATGATATTATATGTATATCGTATATTTGTAATATTATGTGTGTTATTTTGTTCAAACTTTATGGCAGGTACTTAGCGTAGGTAGCGAGGCTGGTCCCCCGGTCAGTACAGGTGACCTCTTGTGGCCCAGGTTGATGTCACCAGTTTCCAGTTACCCGATTTATAACCACTGATGCCGCCTCTTGCCACTATTCTATATTTCTAGTGTTCTATATTTATAATATTCACTTCCAACTTATATGTTGTTGTGATACCCGTTCCACATCACTGTTCCACGAATCACCGTTCACTATTTTTTTTGTTTCGTTTTTTTTTTTATCCTAATACACGCATGTACACAAAGCCTCGTTCACTGGCTCACACGTGGTCTCCCGTTTATTCTCTATTTAACACAAAGTTCTATTGTTAATGACTATTTTCAATTTTCCAGCGGTCACTATGCACTTTGTTATGTCTGTAATCAGTAATCCACGGCAGTAGTCCTACGAATCCCTGTTAATGTCACGATTTTAACGGAGCGCGCACGGTACGTCTACCCCCTCCCTCGACCTCGACATTAGAGGGCTCGCCAGGATTCATCGAACAACAGTGGACAAAGGATTGCAAGTGCAGGGCAAGTGTATTAAGGTCGATATTGGTCTCGGTTTAAACTGCTCGCTAGTGTATTCCCTGTATACAGTTACTCAATAACCTAGAGATGAAGGATGACAGAGTAAAGAAGTTTATTGAGTCGAGGGACGCGCAGAAATTGGAAGAGTGCACCAAGTCTCAGCTGCAGCTAGTGGCGGACCATTTTGGGTCGAGATTGAGGTCCTCCAGGGTGGCGGAGCGTCGGATTGAGATCATGGCTCAGCTCAAGGCCCGAGAGGAGGCTACCAAGGAAAGACCGCCCCAGGTACCTGCTAGTGTTGGTGGGAACCGGAGCGACGAAGGTAGCAGTAGGGGATCCAGCGGTAGTAGCAGGAGAAGCTTGAAGCTAGAGATGATGAAAATGCAGCTTGAAGCTCAGCTGAAGCGGTAGGAGCGCGAAGCTCAGCTGAAGCGGTAGGAGCGCGAAGCTCAGCTGAAGCGAGAGGAGTGTGAGCGCGAGGCTCAGCTGAAGTGTGAGGAGCGCGAAGCCCAACTGCAACGAGAAGAAGGAGAAAGGCAACTGCGACGGGAAGAATTCAAAGTGAAGAAGGAGGTTGAGATGCGTCGGGCGGAGCGCGGGCTGCCCTCAGTGTCGGCTCGGCGGGATGACCCACAGGTCCGGGAACGCGACCTACTAACCTTTGATCCTCTAGATGCCGAAGCTTTCTTCGACCATTTTGAGAGAATAGCGACATTGAAGGAATGGCCGGAAGAGGATTAGGCTGCGTTAGTGTAGGGTAGGTTGACTGGCGAGGCCAGGGAAGCCTATAACATGTTGAACCTTGAGGAATGCGCCGTTTACGACATGATCAAGAATGCTGTGCTCCAATCGTATCGACTAACCCCGGAGGTTTACAGGAAACGCTACCGTGAGTGCACAAGAGCTTCCGGAAGGTCGTATACTGAAACTGCTGGGGACACGGAGCGCAAGTTCCTGCGATGGCTGAAGGCTGAAGAGGTGGAGACGATGGAGGAGCTGAAGCAATTGATGGTGATGGAAAGATTCATGTCAATGCTCCATCCAGAACTAAGGGTCAGGATCAAGGAGGCTGGTATTAGAGAACTTAAGGCCACTGCAGACAGAGCCGACCTACTGGAAGAGGCACTACATCTTGGGAAGGAGGGACCGCCTAAGCACTCGCCTTACCCAAGGTTTGGGGGGAACGTCAGGAGTTCAGGAGGGGCGAGGATGGGTGGAGACTCTCCCAAGGATAGTGCACACAGTGGGGTGAGTCGGTCCAAGAGTTCAGGGGAACCGGTGAGGAAACCCCAAGGGGGGAACACCGGGGCTGGTGCTGGAGCGAGGAACGCTGCCAAGGAGACGACGACCGGGGGCGCGACGAGGACCCAGGAGACGGCGGTTTCCGGGGGCGTGGCCCGAGTGACAGGTGGAGAGTCGCCTCCCAGGAGAGTCAGGTGTTTTAATTGTGGCTGGCGTGGACATCTCACCCGTGAGTGCGACGAGAACCAGAGGAATATGGGACTGATGTTGGAAGAGGAGAGAGTATTTGTTCATACTCCATATTATAGTGGACCCAATGTGAATGGTTGGGAAATGAGGTCGGGTGCACACTCCTTCGTTTTCGGGGCCACAGTGAAGTTTGGGAAGTCCGACCCAGTGGAGATTGCAGTTCTTCGTGATACGGGTGCTGACATAAGCATGGTAGTCAGGAGTATTCTTCCCGACGATTATAATGAATCACCTGTGGGAGTGGTGAGAATACGGAGTGTGGGAGAAGAGTACAAGTTACCACTTCACGAGGTACAGCTGATTGCCGACTATGGAGTCGAGAAGGCTATCGTAACTGTAGGCCCAAAGTTACCCTTAGAGCACGTGCAGATGGTGCTGGGTAACGACATCGGTGGGGAAAGGATACAACCCGATTGGGTCAGGAGTGTCTATGTGTCAGGCAGTGGTGCGACCCTGCCAGGTGAGGTGTTGGTTGACCCAGGCAGTGGTGAGGTTGCCAACCGCACCAATGATAACGTCGTCAGGGACGACAACGACGAAGGCGAAAAGACAGAGAGGTCATCGGAGGTCATGGATAACCCCGACAAGGACCTGCGGTTAAGCCTAATGATGCGTGTGGAGGAGTGGCGAGGAGTAGCTGTACAAGCGCCTGGGGCGATGAAGTTGCTGCAGACCGCACTCCCTCCACCAGAAAGAGTGAGCTCAGTGGATGAGCGAACGGCAGTGAGGGGTAGAGTGGAGGAGCCACAACGCAGTGCACCCTATGCCAGCTGGATGAATAGTGGGAGGTGCAAGATGAACCACCGTGGTGAGGTGAGCCACAGGGAGGTGGACGAACCCAACCACGAACCAAAGAAGGCGTCTACAGGGAAGAGAATCTCATGGAGGAGTGAAGATGTTCGTCGGGAACGAAGGAACGAATGGTATTGGAAAGGTGATTGGAAGAGAGCAGGGGACAGATATACCCAGGGTAGGCACCGGCCTAGCCAGAGAGGCATTGGGCCATCGCAAAAGCCTAGTGTAGAAAAGATGAAGTCGATGGTTGGAGGACAGGTAACAGGTGTCGCTGTGAGGAGACAGCGCACTTACGGGAGAAGAGGAACCAAGAAGAGAGAAGAATGGCGAAGAGGAGATCCTGAGAGGAAGCATAGAGTACCTGTAGGACGTGATGGAAGTGCAAGGGTACCTCAGAGTGCACGACGCAGTGGAGGCTCTACGTGCACTGAACCTTGCAGTGCTAATGAGTCGTTGGAACGCACTCATGGACACGAAAGGAGGATTCCTTATAGGTGTTCAGGGAACGCCCACTTCACCCAGTACGATTCGAGGTGGAAGTGTAGAAACACAAGTGACTGGCGAGGTGGTACGAGCCACGACACAAACTGGAGGAGTAACATTTCAGGAATGGAGGGAGTAAGAGCATAGTTGCCCTCTCCAATGCTACTCATTCGATATGACTCTTAAATTAAAAGGAGGGGTATGTGACGGTGTCCACCCCTATATTTCTTCCTTCCCAGCTTAGAAGAGTCATATCTTCGTAGCCTAAGTGTTCTTTAATGTTCAGGGAACATTATCATGTGTGGGAAAGCATGACGTGTGATGTAGCTGGGTGAAAAGTGGGCAGCTAAGTTTGATAGTGTAAGGGACTTACGCCTTTTGAAGCACAGGACGGTGACGAGCCATCCTGTTTCCCGGCACCTGATTGGCCAGGTGAGGTCACGTGACGGAAGTAACCAATGACGAGAGCCCTCGGGCGGTGTGACGTCATGAGGCGGAGGGGCGGGGGGGGGGGGCGGCTGGCACCTGGGGCGGGAAGACAGTACGTCACGAGCTGTCAGAAAGGGGAAGACGCGCTCGAGCGAGCTCTGGACCTAGAGAGCCCTTACCAATAGATTTAAGCTCAGCTTCGATTCTGCAGACAGTCTGGAGAGCTATCCAACTTCCGTGGAGTGCCCGGAGGCAAGGACGGACCAGATTGAAGAGCCAAGAGCCGTATCAAGAGTCTGCAGCAGAGGGAACGTTGGGCTGGTGACGTCTGGGACGCCCACTAGAGGACCACGTCTTACACATCAAGCGAGAAGCTAGGGCCGGGCCCAAATCTACTGGCAGTTAAGGCGAGGGGGAGCTGTGCTGGGCTGTGAAGAGTCGACAGTGCCAGTGAGTGTGGAGGATGACGACGGAGGTACCTGTCTCCAGTACCCCAGAGAATAGGAGGAGGAAGGCAGCACCTGTTGGATGTGAGCATGGCGAGGACGCGTTACCACGAAGGCGACGGAGGAACCTGTGTGTGTGTGGGAACTGTTCATCAGGAGACCAGACGCCAGAACCAGGAACCTCAACATCCCTCAACTGAGGACGAGTCAGCTTCATGGTTGGAGTTAAATACGGTAGATAATTGTCCCTCCCCTACCACTTTTTGAGCTAGGCGAGTTAGAGTAGTTTATATGTTGTGAACATTTCTCATTTTATTGTCTAAGTGACAGGACGTTAGGCTAGGAGCCAGAAACTCATTTTGGCCTGAGTTGATGTGGGCGAGCATTAACGTGGTGATGTTAGTGACCCTGGAAGGGTAGTTGGTGTGCAAGGAGCCAGCAACGTACTCTGAAACGCACAGCTGATCGCATCGCTGGAGGCGTGGGAAACTACGACGTTCTGACAGCTAGAGCCGTCAGCTGATCATGCTGCCAGAGGCGCGAGGTGTGTGCCCGCGCCGGGGGAGTGGATCCAGTCAGCTGACCATGTTTCCAGATACGTGTCATCGATAAATGCTGCCGCCAGCGGATGATTCCAACATAGACATTTCTTTATGCCACATACAAATGTATATATGATTTTTTTCAGTAAATTTTTAAACCAACTGATGAGTTTAAGTGAGCCTCCATTCTCTAGGGCTAGATATATTATATATTTATGAGACCATTAGTGACACCTTGCACTGCACGTGACATTGCATCCTTAGCCAAGATAATTAATGAGACCACTGACGTGTTGCTGGGACACGAGTATAAACACCCAGCTAGCGACCTCAGGACAGATGCAAGAGAAAGCATTCCAGTGTCAGGACAGGCAGGTTTAAGCGAGTTATAAGAAGCTTGAACCTCACCACTCGCTAGGGGTGTAGAAGGCCAGCCCCTAGTTGACTGGGGGAGCCCAAGGGTGAGCAGTGGCGCCCAGTACTGAAGACTAAGACCTGTGGGACGACCCTAACGACAGGTTGAATGGGGGTGAACCCTATATATATATATATATATATATATATATATATATATATATATATATATATATATATATATATATATATATATATATATATATATATATATATATATATATATATATATATATATAGGGTATTAAAAGTATCAACACAAGACAGAACACGAAACAATGGATATTGAATAGAAGTGTTTGTAGAAAGCCTATTGGTCCATATTTCTTGATGCTTCTATATTGGAGCGGAGTCTTGAGGTGGGTAGAATATAGTTGTGCAATAATTGGCTGTTGATTGCTGGTGTTGACTTCTTGATGTGTAGTGCCTCGCAAACGTCTAGCCGCCTGCTATCGCTGTATCTATCGATGATTTCTGTGTTGTTTCCTAGGATTTCTCTGGCGATGGTTTGGTTATGGGAAGAGATTATATGTTCCTTAATGGAGCCCTGTTGTTTATGCATCGTTAAACGCCTAGAAAGAGATGTTGTTGTCTTGCCTATATACTGGGTTTTTTGGAGCTTACAGTCCCCAAGTGGGCATTTGAAGGCATAGACGACGTTAGTCTCTTTTAAAGCGTTCTGTTTCGTGTCTGGAGAGTTTCTCATGAGTAGGCTGGCCGTTTTTCTGGTTTTATAGTAAATCGTCAGTTGTCAAATCGGCCAGCCTACTCATGAGAAACTCTCCAGACACGAAACAGAACGCTTTAAAAGAGACTAACGTCGTCTATGCCTTCAAATGCCCACTTGGGGACTGTAAGCTCCAAAAAACCCAGTATATAGGCAAGACAACAACATCTCTTTCTAGGCGTTTAACGATGCATAAACAACAGGGCTCCATTAAGGAACATATAATCTCTTCCCATAACCAAACCATCGCCAGAGAAATCCTAGTAAACAACACAGAAATCATCGATAGATACAGCGATAGCAGGCGGCTAGACGTTTGCGAGGCACTACACATCAAGAAGTCAACACCAGCAATCAACAGCCAATTATTGCACAACTATATTCTACCCACCTCAAGACTCCGCTCCAATATAGAAGCATCAAGAAATATGGACCAATAGGCTTTCTACAAACACTTCTATTCAATATCCATTGTTTCGTGTTCTGTCTTGTGTTGATACTTTTAATACCCTATTAATATCCTCTAATGCCACATCATCCTTCCCACCTTACTCAAATGTAATGCCACATCACCCTTCCCACCTCACTCAAAAGTAGATATAAAATCAGGGAAACGCAAGTTCTAATCAGTTGTGTATTTGTGAAGTCTTTGAAAATGTAATAAGTTTTACGAAACGCGCCCGTGTCGCGTCAGACTAGAAATAAAAATGAATTTTTGGAGAAGTGATTTTTGATTTACCTCCAACAGTGAAGCATAATGTACGAAAGATTGAGAAAATTCGTGTTAGAATTATTAATCTTACTTTTTCGGTCATATTTAATAAAATATGTCTACAGGAAAGACTGCTACCAAAATATACTAATATATATATATATATATATATATATATATATATATATATATATATATATATATATATATATATATATATATATATATATATATATATATATAAACTACTAAAAGAGGTTTTTGCCGAGTATGCAACAAAAACACCGCCATAAACTCCAACGGTGGTGTTATCCGCTTTCACACCGTCAACGAGGTAAGATGCAGTGGTTCCCACCAGCTTCCAAAGGGAAGCAATGGCCAGCTGCCATTGACAGTTAGAGAAGAGACTCCCATTAACCTAATCTCATCTGAGAACCTCACCCAAGCGATCATAGCGACGTCTGCTAGAACATTACCACACATCCCAAAAGCAGCCCGCCCAAATGTTGCAGCCAAACTCTGTAATCTTCTGAAAAGGGTCAATGATGCCCTGGAAAACATTCAAGCGTGGCATAATGTCCTTCTGTTTGGCAATGTATGCCTCACCGTCCCTCCAAGGAGGGACAAATCACCTGCATCCTCGGTCCTGAGGGCGATAAATGAATACCCAAGGGGGGACAACCTAGTTCGCCTGCCTCTCCGAGCAAAACACATCCACCGCAGAAATGGTAACAACAACATACCGGAAACGTACAAAATCAGAGCACAAATCACCAAGAAAATTGAAGAGGGAAATACCGCAAGTGCTATTAGAGTCCTCACCAGTGACGAGAAAATTGCTCCTCGAAACTCAGCCACAGCACGGGCCCTGCAAAGCAAGCATCCACCCAGAGCCCCTCAAGGCGACAACATCGTTCCGCCATCAGCCGACACCATTTCAGACCCATTAATCGTTGGTGAATCTGAGGTCTACAAAGCAGCCCTTTCTTTTCCACCTGGGTCAGCAGGCGGCTTTACAGGGTTAAAACCTCAACACATCAAGCAAATGTTAAATCCTGCGGTTGGTGATGCTGCACAAGATCTTCTTATGGAACTCACCAGGTTCGTCAACATGTGCCTGGCTGGTGGGATACCTGAGGTCATCAGGCCTCTCTTTTTTGGTGCCTTCCTCTGTGCTCTCAAAAAGAAGGACGAAGGAATCAGGCTAATCGCTGTTGGCAACACTCTCCGACGCCTGATTGCCAAGGCTGCTACGAGGGTGGTCAGCCAGCAAGCGGCTGAATTGCTGAAACCAATCCAGCTAGGATTTGGAATCCCGCAAGGCTGTGAAGCGGCTGCCCATGCAGCACGAGCATACATCACCAACATTTCTGATGAAAAGGCCCTGCTCAAACTGGACTTTAAGAATGCCTTCAACATGGTCAGAAGAGATGCAGTACTTTGTGCCGTACATCGCCATTTCCGGCCCCTTTACCCGTTCATACTATCGTGCTACAGTGGTGAGTCAAAACTGCTCTTTGGTGAACATGAAATCAGATCATGTGAAGGTGTTCAGCAAGGGGATCCTCTTGCTCCCCTTCTTTTCTGCTTAGTCTTAAAAGAAATCACCTAAAGCTTGCCCAGCGAGTTCAACATCTGGTTTTGGGATGATGGCACCATAGCTGGCACCGTAGACCATCTTTTGGCAGATATCAGGAACATAAAGGAGCAAGAAGTAAGCCTGGGTCTTGTCCTGAACCCTTCCAAGTGTGAAGTAGTCTCTTCCAACCCAGACATCGTAAATAAGGTCTGCCTTGCCTGGAGCCCATGTCATTAGGGCCGAGAACAGCACCCTCCTTGGAGCCCCCCTCGGGTCTAACGCCATTGAGGAGATCCTTGACAAGAAAATCGCAGACCTTAGGAGGATGGAAGACAGAATAGGTGACATCGATGCCCACGATGCTTTTTATCTCCTCACCAAATGCCTATCTCTTCCGAGGCTAACCTACTTTCTGAGGTGCGCCCCATCTTACGACAGCCGAAAGCTTGA